>NW_027186315.1:4166856-4201316 GCF_028583685.1 Petaurus breviceps papuanus | reverse complement strand
TGAGGCTGGATTTAAATTCAGGTCTTCCTGACTCCAGGCTCAGCACTCTATCCACTGTGCTATTTAGCTGCCTTATATATAGATGTAGATAGATAGATAGATAGATAGATAGATAGATAGATAGATAGATAGATAGATAGATAGATATGTAGATATGTAGATATATAGATATATAGATATGTGTGTGTCTATATATGACAGCATATGGGCATATGAATATATATGTGAATGTGTGTATATATGTTTACAGGTATACATAGATAGAGGGCAAAGGAGCACTTTAACAAGAAGTGATGATATTTAAAAAGTGAAATTAAGAGGTGAGAGGAGATGGGGAGATACAGATTGGGGCAAACTATCTCATAAAGAAGAGGCAAGGGAAAATGCTTACAATGGAGGGAAAGAATAGGAAGGCAAAAGGCAATGGGTCAACCTTATTTCCATTGCATCTGGCTTGAGGAGGGAGTGAAATACACACTAAATAGGGGATCTCACTCTCCATGAGAATGGGGGGGAAGGGGATGAGAAGGGGGTGATGGAAGGGATGCCAGGCTGGGGGACAGGGAATTTGGAAGCACCCACTTTTGAAAAGGGACAGGATCAAAGTAGAGCATAGAAGAAGTGGGAGCTGGGATGGGAGGGAGGGAAATATAGTCAGTCTTTTACAATATATCTACTTTGTTATTGTTTTGCATTAGCCACACATGTACACCCTATACTGAATTGCTTATCTTCCCAGTGGTGTGGGTGGAAGGGGGGAAGGGATTGAATCTGGAATTGAAAGTTTTAAAATCAAGTACTCAAATATATATGTGTGTGTATATATATATATATACTATTATTAATACCATTTTACATGTAATTAAGAAATAAGATATATACAGGCACTGAGGCATAGAGATCCACTGGAAAAGTTGAAATGGGTATGGGAGAAAATATGGGAAAGAGCAGATTGGAGGTGGGGATACCCTGTGGGACTGCTGTTTTGAGGTATGGGTGGTGGAAAAACGGGGAGAAAATTTGTAACTCAAAATTGGGTGGAAACAAATAATGTAAATCTGAAGTTGTAATATAATGCCAAGCAGAGACAACTTCCCAAGGTTCAAAATACCAGCATAGGTGCTCTCCATTTTATTCAGTGACAAACCAAGGACAGAGAAGATCAAAACATGACATCATTCAAAATACAGCATTTACTAAGGGTGATTAAATAATCTCCAAGTACTACCCCACCCCAGGACCTTACATTCATTCAATCAATTACAAAGTCCCTGTTCTAAATACTACTCAACCCTAGGCTGTACCTTCATTTAGTCCACCACAAAGCCCCTATTCTCAAATGGAGATTAGTTTCCAATTTAAGTAAAGTACATTCATTTGTTCAACCATAGAACACAAAAAGGTCAAAAGTTCCCCACCCCTGGATCACAATTGAATCTACCCCAGAGTTACATCAAGTTTAAGCACAGCACTTAATACCTAAATGGAGGTCTTTTCTTCATCTTGACAGGAGGCAAGTTCTCAGCAATCTTAGTTCCTGGAGAGACAAGGCTCAGCAAGGCCACAAGATACATTGCCAGTCTCTTCATTAATTCATGCTCTGTCTGTAGAACAGTCCTAGAACCCCTGAAAATATTAGCAAAACCCTTTCCCAGGATTTCTGTAAACATAAAACAAGAAAATCCTTCTTCAGGGCTTCTGAACCAACAGAAAGGTTCCCAGACCCCTGCAACAACAGCACTGTCCTTCACCAGTGGACAGTATTCACTCTCTGTCTGCAGGACAGTCTCAGGATCTCTTAGCCAGCAGCCAGGTTCCAGGACTTCTTTAACAAAAGGACTCTCGTTCACCAGTAGACAAATCTGGCAAAACAACATCAAAACAGACAGACAAAGTACCAGCAAAACAGCCATGTCTCCTCAGTCCTTGGCAGCTCAGGGGGCAGGTCTCAAAAGTCCAGGGCAATTCAAAGTGGCCCCCAGAAATTCTATCAGTCTCTCTCAGCCTCCACGAGGGTGCTGCTTCCAAAAAGTTCTTCTGCCTCTCTCTTGTGTCTCTGCAAATCTACGTCACCAGCTCTTCCCAGTTCAGGACTTTCTTTTCACATCAACAAGTCCATCCCACAGGTGGGATTAACAAGCTCTGGGTTTTAACACAATCAATTTGAAAACCAAGCCAATACAGGGGAATCTTTATATTCCATTACTATCACAGAAGTTAATAAAGCATTTTTTTAAAAAATGAAGGAAATAAAAGATTATAAGAAAAAAAGTAAGATCAGAGGCAGTGGAATACAATTTCCTGGAAGGCAAAAAAAAGAACAACAGCAAAATGAACAAACAAAAAGTATTAAAAAGGCAAAAAAAAATTGTAACCATCATCTTGTGCAAAAGTTGGAAGTCTTATTTTCCTGTGTTAAGTTCTGCTTTCCAGTAAGTCATATGTTTTTTGGGAAATTGCTTATTATTGCACCACTAACTCTTTTGTAGGATACAAAATGCTAAAAATAGCAACTGTCCTTTAGTATTAAAGAATTATTATCTTCAAGCTCACTGAGGAAAAGTCATACCTGATATATACTGTAATGCTCTGCTAATAAATTGCATAGCTTGGTTTTGTTTTCTCAATTATTAATTTTTTTCATGTTAGTTAACAAATTAGTCAAAAAGTCAAAAGGGGAAACTGGCTTCCAGGGAGGCCTCTCAGAGAAATACCTGAAAGCACTCATTTTCTCCCTGAAAAATTTCTACAGAGAATACTATCCCAGAGTTTGGATTAAAGTTAGTAATAAATTTGTGAGCCTCTGCATTTTTGGGGAATTTTCTTTAAGGTAGTAATTTGATCCAGCAAAAAACCAAAAAAAAAAAAAGCAAAAAAAAACAACAACAGGAAAAATAGATTATAGCATGGAACCAAGGGAAGTTCTGAAATAAAATGGAAATAACCAAGAATTGTACCATTGGGCTATTAAAAAAAAATTTGTCTAAAACAGCAAGAGATTCAGCTGATAAAGTGTTTTGCCCTACTTTAGTGGCTTTAATATTGCAATATTGTATTCTTTCTTTTTTTCCCAAAAAATTTAAAATAATACAATATTGCAATATTAAAAACACTAAAGTAGGGCAAAACACTTTATCAGCTGAATCTCTTGCTGTTTTAGACAAATACATATATATATATATAACATATATATATGTGTGTGTGTGTGTGTGTGTGTGTGTGTCCGTGTATACACACACACACACACAAAGTTAGAAAGAAATAAAGAGGGAGCAGAGTCAAGATGGGAGATTAGAAACAGGACTTCCACAGGGCTATGGCTCCCACTTACTCCAATTCACAGAAACGGTGACTCTGAACAAACTTTGGAACTATAGAACTCACAAAATGGCACAGAGAAGTTAACCTACTGCTGAGGAAAGCCAGGCAGGCCACCATTAAGGGGCCAGCACAGTGATCGGGGATCTAACTCCACTGCCGTGTAAACCCTAGGTTATGAACTCAGGGTGGGCCTGACCAGCCACCAGCTTGAGGGACTTCAGATAACCAGTAGCTGAAGAAGTTTCAGGAATTATCATCACATTGATGCTAAGGAAAAAGTGAGAGGGGGGAGGTCCTGGGGTAGAACATGTGAAAGCTTCAGAGAAAACACCCAAATAAAAATTCAGCAGCTGTGAAAACCCCAGTGGTTAGGATGAAGCTCCCCTTTCTGGTAGCAGAATCTTATTGTAGCAAAAAGCCTATAAGTCAAGAAATTGATTGGCAACATGAGCAAACAAGGGAATCAGAGCAAGCAGAGCAAACCAACTTTACACTCCTATTTAGGGGACAAAGAGATGAAAGCATGGAACAGGAGAAAGATAATAAAGTCAGACCTCCTCCACCAAAGGCTTCCAAGAAAAATTATAGGCCCGATTACTGGTCATAGAGGAGCTTGAGAGGATTTTGAAAACTAAATAAGAGAAGTGGAGGAAAAATTAGGAAGAGAAATGAGAATGATAAAACAAAATTATGAAATCAGTGTCAACAACCTGACTGAAGAAAATAATACCTTAAAAAATAGACTAACTAAAATGGCAAAAGAGGCTCAAAAAAGCAATGAGGAGAGGAATGCCTTAAAATGCCAAAATTTCCAGATGGAAAAAGAGTCTCAAAAGCTTACTGAAGAGAATCATTCCTTCAGAATTAGATTGTAGCAAGTGGAATCTAGAGAGTTTATGAGAAATCAAGACACTATTAAACAGATCCAAACAAATGAAAATACAGAAAGCACTGACCTGGAAAATAGATCCAGGAGAGAAAATTTAAAAATTATTGGACTCCCTGAAAGCCATGATAAAAAAAAGAACCTAGAAATCATCCTTCAAGAAATTCTCAGGGAAAATTCCCCTGATGTATTAGAACCAGAGTGAAAAATAGAGGTTAAAAGAATTCACTCATCACATCCTGAAAAAGATCACAAAAATAAAACTCACAGGAATATTTTAGCCAGGTTCTAGAATTCCCAGATCAAGGAGAAAATATTACAAGCAGCCAGGAAGAAACAATTTGAAAGCTGTGAAAACATAATCAGGATAACACAGGATATGGCAGCTTCCACACTTAGGAATTTAAGGGCTTGGAATATGATATTCTGGAGATCAAAGAAGCTGGGATTAAAATCAATAATCTCTTACCCAGAAAAATTAAGTATAATGTTTCAGGGGAAAATATGTTCATTTAGTGGAATAGAGGACTTTCAAGTATTCTTGCAGAAAAAAAACTAGAGTTGAAAAGAAAATTTGACAATCAAATGCAAGAAGCAAGAGAAACATAAGCAGGTAAATAGGGAAAAGAAATCATAAGTAACTTATGAAAGGTGAACTATGTACATCTCTACATGGAATAACAATAATTGAAACTGAAGAAACATTTCTCAGTATGAGAATGGTTGAAGGGAATAGAAATGTGTGTATGCACACATACATACATACATATATATATATGTTTTATGTATATATATATACACACACATATGTGTGTGTATGTGTAGGAGTGTTTATGGGCATATGAATACATAAGTAAATGTGTGTATATATATATATACATATATATATATATATATGAACAGGTATACATAGATAGAGGGCCCAGGACCAATTTAATAAGAAAGGATGACACTTAAAAGGTGAAATTAAAAGGTGAAAGAGGAATATAATAATAGGCTATGGGAAGAGACAGAATGAATAAACTATCTCACATCGAAGAACTAAGGGAAAATGGTTACAATGAAGGGGAAAAACAGGAAGGCAAAAAAGAATGGGTCAACTTTATTTTAATTGAATGTGGCTTATGGAGGGAATGACATAGACACTAAATAGGGTATCTCACCCTACAAGAGATTAGGGGGGAAGGGTATGAGAGGGGGTATGATGGAAGGGCATGAAGGCTGGGGAGGAAGGGAAGTTGAAAGCAGCCACTGTTGAAAATTGACAGTATCAAAGTAGAGAATAGAAAAAGTGGGAGGATGGAAATGAGGGAGGAAAATATAGTCAGTCTTTTAAAATATATCCACTATGAAAATGTTTATGGAATTGGCATAGCTACACGTGTACAAGCTATACTGAATTGCTTATCTTCTCAGTAAGGGTGGGTGACAAGGGAGGAAGGTAATGAATCTGGAACTCAATGTTTTAAAATCAAATGTTTAAAAAAGTCATTATCATTATTGTTATTACTTTTTACATGCAACTGGAAAATAAGGAATAGAGGCACTGGGTAATGGAGATCCATCTTGCTCTTCTGGAAAGTCAGAGTAGGGATGGGGAAGAATATAGGAGGGAGAAGATCGGGGAAGCGGGTATACAGTGTATACAGGGAATATACTGTATACAGAAAATACAGGGTATACAGAGGGGGTATACAGCTGTTTTGCAGTGCTGGCCAGGGGAGAGATGGGCAGAAAAATCTGTGACTCAAAATCTTGTGGAAGTGAATGATGCAAACTAAACATAAACATAAAATTTAATTACAAAAAAAAAAGAAAAAAAAACACTGACCTTGAAAATAGATTCAGGAGGGATTACCTAAAAAGTATTGGACTACATGAAAGCCATGATACAGAAAAGAGCCTAGAAAACATCCTTGAAGAAATTCTTAAACAAAATTGCCCAGGTGTTCTAGAAGCAGAGGGCAAAATAGAAATTGAAAGAATTCACTGATTACCATTTGAAAAAGATCCCAAAAAGAAAATTACTAGAAATATAATAGTTAAAAGCCAGAATTAGCAGGTCAAGTAGAATATATTATAAGTAGTCATGGAGAAAAAAAATATGATTATTGTGGAAATACAATCAGAATAACCCAAGATCTAGCAGCTTCTAAATTAAGGGATCAAAGGGCTTGGGATATGATATTCCAGAGGTCAAAGGAGATAGGTTTAAAAGCAAGAATCATCTGGCCAGGAAAACTGAGTATAATGCTTCAGAGGAAAATATGGTCTAATGAAATAGAGGACTTTCAAGCATTCTTGATGGAAAAAAAAATTGAACAGAAAATCTGACTTGCAAGTATAAGAACCAAAAGAAGCATGAGAAGGTTTATAATGCAAGCACAGGAGTAATTCACAATTTATTTCAGCTATTGATTTAACACCCTGTGCCAATTCAAGTTTCTGTTGAGCCTGGTATCAAGTCTGTTAAGAAATAAAATGTTCAGCTTAGAGACGAATTGGGAAGCTGAGTGCAATCAGGAGCCGGCGCTATGGCGGAGACAGACCACAAAACTGTTCAGACGCTTCTCCAGCAGATGCAGGACAAGTTTCAGACTATGTCAGACCAGATAATTGGCCGAATTGATGATATGAGCAGTCGCATTGATGATCTGGAGAAAAACATCGCTGACCTTATGACCCAAGCAGTGGTGGAAGAAATAGAAGGGGAAAACAAAGTACCTGGTACACGTAATACTTAAAGGTTTTGTTAATCATTTACAGTGAATTCTGGAAAATGTTTTTTTTACAAGCCAAGAGGTGAATGAACAGCTTTTCTCTACTAACTACTGTGCGAAAACATTTTTTTTAATGCTGTAGCTTGTATTTCTAGAATATGCAGTTTAGTTAGGTTTCAAGGTGATTTATTTTTTGATTTCTTTTACATGGTGGCTTCGTAATATATAACATGTGTAAACTTTAGTTAGTAAATTGAAATTCTGACTACTCTTAGCTAAAATTTTAAAAAAATTTAGTGAATTGTCAAGTTATTTGTTCTTTTGTGGTAATTTCAGTTTAATAACAAATTGCTGTGAGTTATTTTTGAGAAACATATTAATTTTTTCAACAGTTATTAGACTCTCTTTGTGAAGTAAAACACCTAGAGTCTATGGTTTGTAATTCTCAGCACAAAATTACTGTTCTACCAATAACAAATAAATGGTATGTTGACCATATTTTTAAAGCAGACAAAAAATTGGAGCATTTTGTATTTAGATGTCTGTCACTGCTATGTTTCTGTGATTGAAAACTATACTTAAGAATCTACTGTATGAAGCCCTACAAAGGAGCTGAAATTGATGGACAGTAACTACTGCCACTTTTTAATACACTAGAGGATTTGGATAGTGACAATATCTCAATTCCTCACAAATACTAGGGACAGAAAATAACCTTCTATAAAGATGATTTACATTCACTAGTTAGGATTTTGTGTTTCATAACACATCAGTAATTAGCTAGAACATCAAAAGTGCTCACTGTAAGAACCCGAGGGGGTTTTAAAACCGTCTCACTCCATATTTACCTGTGTTACTGATTTTAAAAAAGTATTTGTTAATTAGAAGGAAAAGCAAGTGGCCATTGTGAAACCTTGTTCACTTGTTGCTTACTTGACTGATAAATTCCCTTATGAGCTTGGATTTTTTTAAAGAAAAATTATGGGTTTTGTTGTTTACCTTTTTTCTTACCTAAATGCCTGAAGAATAGCACTTTTGTAATAGATTATAGGTGGAATGAAAAATATCAAACATTTTCATCACAGCATATTGTTTTAATTAAGAGGTGAGGGACAAAGATTGGACACCCAGATGACTGATTCATGAAATTGCTCCTGAATTAAAAAATATATATATATATATACATATATTAAGGTCAAGATAAAGCTGAAGGGTGACATAGCAGTAGAGGGCCATTTTTCCTAGAGAGGAACTTTTAAGTGTATATTTTGTGATTGTAGAATAAATTTTGTGTACCACCAGACAGATTATTGTATTGTTATAAACATGGAATAAAACTATGAAATAACAGTTTGTTCTAGTCATAATATGCCTGGTATAGAATAAAGTAATCTTATTAAAAAAAAGAAATAAAATGTTCAAACCCCACAACTTGTGACCCCTAAAACTTGTAACTCCAGGCAATGAGCTAATGACTATATAAGGAGACTCCCCAGAGCTAGAGACAGAAAAAAAAGAAATTGAGAAGAAGACTCTTGGGGTTGCAGAGTTAAGAAGGAGAAATCCTGTGGTATCTTGGCATTCTGTCAGCTTTGTCTGTGTTGATGTTTGTTTGTGATACTTTGTCCCAAAACCCTTGATATTTACTGGAAGCTCTGAAAGAGGATTTTCTGGTTGTATTTTGTTCTGATTTACCAAAATCCTGGATGAGGGTTTTCAAGGTCCTGGGACTTTACTGATGGTTGAGCTAAACTTTTGGGCTTTTTTTTTTGTGAATCTCTGTTGATTTCTATGTTGATGATTTGTGTTGAGATCTCAGACCCTGTTGGTGAGTCTGTGATGATTTCACAAGCAGATTTGATGATGGTGCCAGCAATGTGCATGAATATTATCATGGCTCCGTTAAATTTTGTCCTTCACAATTCCTGTTCCTGGGAAGACAAAGCGTTGCAGAGCCATGATGGAAAAGGAGCTGGACAAGGAAATAGAAGTTGTCCGCCTTTGAACCCAGGTGACAGTTGGAGCTGGGATCATGGAAGAGGAACCATGAAAGCTGAGATAGAGCCTTGAGTCAAGCTGAAAGAAGTCTTTACTTGGATACTGTGTACTGATAAAGAAGATTATGATTTACTGTTACCTAGCCATGGAAAACTTTGACTTTTCTACATTGTGATTGAATTAAGGATTTCTTGACTAAATGAATGTACATTGTTGAAAACTATGTGAACACGTTGGTGAAAACTATGTGGCCATTTTAGTGATAAGTTATTGTCTTGTGACATGGTGAATTCTGCATTTTGATTTTCTGTGATATGTTGTAACATTGTGAATTCTGTATCTTGATTTTCTGTGAATGTCTTGCTCTGATTAGTTATTGAATGAATAGAAAGTTCACTATACTCTGTAATCAGAAACTTAAAAGCTGTTATCAGCAACAGTCCTCTCGAAAGCTGCTTATGCATTCCTTTACAGAAGTAAACAGGAAAAAGAAGTAATAAGGAACTTCTTAAAGTTGAACTATTCATATTCCTGAGTTCAATATGAAGGTATGATATCTAAAAAATAAAGTTAACAGTTGAGAAATGAATAAATTGGAAGAAGAAAGATTGAGATATAATATGGTAAATTATCTCATATAAAAGAGGCAAGAGAAAACTGTTACAATAGAGGAGCAGAGCAGAAAGGTGAAAGGGAATGGGTCAAACTTACTCTCATTGAATTTGGCTTAAGAAGGGAATAACATACACACTCAGTTTGGTATCGTACCCTACAGGAAAGTATGGAGGAAGGGGATAAAATGAGGGGATGATAAAAGGGAGTACAGATTGGGGGAGGGAATAGTCAGAAGCAAACACTTTTGATAACAGACAGGGTCAAAGAAGAAAATAGTATAAGTATGGATGGGATAGGGTGAAGGGAAGTCTTTCACCATATAACTGTTATGAAAACATTACATTTTGTGTAATGACACATTATCATCTATATTGAATTTCTTGTCTTCCCAGTTGGGGTGGGAGAGGAGAGAAGAGGGAAATAATCTGGAAATCAAAGCTTAAAAACATTTAAAAAATGTTTTTTTACTTTCAACTGGGAATTAAAAAATACAGGTAAGATATACAGGCACTGGGGTACAGAAATCCATCTTCTCCTAATAGCAAGTTTGGAGGGGGTTGGAGGAGGACATAAGAGACAACAGATTAGGAGAAGGGATAGTCAGTAGTTTTAATGGTAATAGATTTTGAATATCTTCTATGACACTTTAATTGGCAAGCTAATTGATACTTAGCACTTAGTTTCAAGTTCATAACTGAAACAAGTATTCAGACCCAGAACTTGTGAATCCCACAGTAGAACAAACTTTTTGACATAACAGGAAAGGGCAGGGCAGGGAGTAGCTAATACCTTATATAAAGAAAAGCCCAAGGTGGAGTCAAGACTGCGGAGTAGAAGCAGGACCTCCATGCAGCTCCTGTGTCCACCTTCCACAATCCATGTAAAAAGGGGACTCTGAAAAAACTTTGGAGTTGCAGAACCCACAAAAGGACACATAGAAACTAACCATCTGCTGAGGACAGCTCGGCAGGCCAGCAGGAATCAGCCAGCACAGCACTCTGGGAGCTGAGCTCAGGCCAGCATGATGCAGAGGTTTTACAACCAGTGCAGGCCTAACAAGCCACAGTTGTGGTACTTTCCCGATTTATCAACACAAAGATGCTAAGGACAAAGTGAGAGGTCAGTGCAGTGTGGACTTTGGGACCAGTAGTCCAGAGTGCATTGGCTTCTGCCCCCAGTGCAAGAAGCCGCTGAGACATGTGGCACAGCCAATACCATGAGGCAGTTTCAGCTCCTGGCCTACAGACTATAGGGGGACCAAATGACCAGACTGAGGGATAATTGCTCTTGCTTTAAACTTCTTGCGTCTGGATTGCAGTCTAGGTTTAAGGACTTGGGGTGTGCGACCAGCTTGCAAGAGTGTGTGGAGGCCTCAGAGAGGGCAACTAATTAATACCTCCAGCAGCTGAGAAAACCCCAGCATTTGGGACAAAAGCTCCCCTGTCTGGGAGCAGAGTCCTACTGTGGCAAAAAGCATAGGGCTCAAGTGACTGAAGGGCAATATGATCAGACAAAGGAAATAAAATAAACAGAAAATTCCAAAATTAGCCTCCTATTTTGTGGACAAAAAGAGGAAATCATGGAAGAGGAGGAAGACAGTGAAGTCAGAATTCCTTCACCGAATGCTTCAAAGCACAATACAAGCTGGTTACAGTCCATAGAGGACCTTAAGAAGAAGATAAGAGAAATGGAGGAAAAATTGGGAAGAAAAATGAGACCAATGCAAGAAAATTACAAAATGAGAGTCAACAGCCTGATTGAGGAAAATAACACCTAAAAAAACAGATTAACTCAATTGGCAAAAGAGGCTCAAAAAGGCAATTAGGAGAATGCCTAAAACAGCCAAATTTGCCAGATGGAAAGAGAATCTCAAAAGCTCAATGAGTTGAATATTTCCCTCAGATTTAGATTGGAGCAAAGGGATGCTAGTGACTTTAAGAGAAATCAAGATGATGTTAAACAGATCCAAACAAATGAAAGAATAGAAGGCAATGTGAAATATCTCATGGGAAAAACCACTGACCTGGAAAATAGATGCAGGAGAGATAACTTAAAAATTATTGAACTACCTGAAATACATGATCTAAGTAAGAACCTAGAAGTCATCCTCCAAGAAATTCTCAAGGGAAATTGCACAGATGTTCTAGAATCAGAAGGCAATATAGAGGTTGAAAGAATCCACTGATCACCTCCTGAAAAAGATTCTAAAAAGAAAACTCCTAGGAATATTTTAGCCAGGTTCAATAATTCCCAAATCAAGGAGAGAATACTATGAGCAGCCAGGAAGAAACAATTTGAATATTGTGGAAACACAATCAGGATAACACAGGCTCTGGCAGCTTCTACACTGAGGAATTGAAGGTCCTGGAATAGAATATTCTGGAGGGCAGAGGAGATGGGATTAAAACCAAGAATCACCTAGCCAGTACAAATGAGTATCATCTTTCAGGGGAAAATATGGGCATTCAGTGGAATAGAGGATTTTCAAGCATTCTTAATTTAAAAAAAAACAGAGTTGAATAGAAAATTTGACATTGAGATATAAGAAACAAGAGAAGCTTGAGAAGGTAACCAGGGAAATGAAATCATAAGTCACTGATGGAAGTTGAACTATTAACATTCCTACATGGAAAAACGATCATAGTAACTGATGAAATATTTCTCAGTAAGAAAATAGTTGAAAGGAATATATATGTGTGTGTGTGTGTGTGTGTGTGTATGTATGCCTATTTTGGAGGGTATACAGGCATATGAACACAAATGTGAATTTATGTATATATGCTTACAGGTATACATAGATAGAGGGCACAGGACCAATTAAATAGGAAGGAATGATGCTTAAAGGGGAAATTAAGAGTTGAGAGAGGAATATAATGAGAGAAGATGGAGAGAGACAGAATGGTGCAAACTATCTCAAAAAGTAGAGGCAAGGGGAAAGGATTACAATGGAGGGGAAAAATAGGAAAGCAAAAGGGTATGGGTCAACCTTCTTCTCACTGAATTTGCCACAGGGAGGAAATGAAATACACACTAAATAGGGTATCTCACCCTAAAGGAGAGTAGGGGGAAGGGGATGAGAGGGGAGATGATGGAAAGGAGCAGGGGGGGAGCATATTGGAGAAGATATGGGAGAGAGCAGATTGGAGGAGGGGATAGTCTGTGGGACTGCTATTCTGGGGTGGTGGGTAGGGGAAAATCAGGGAGAAAATTTGTAACTCAAAATCAGGAGTAAATTAATGATGTAAATAAGAAGTTAATAAAGCATTAAAAAAAAGAAAGGATGAAAAGCCCAAGCTAGAGAGCCAGAACTTCTGGGAGCAAGCAGTATGGAGCCTGAGAAGCAGAGATTTTGAGAACAGAGTTTTTGGTGACAGAACTTCTTCTCAGAGCCAGACAGAATTTCTTCTTAGGAATTCTGAAAGCCAGCCAGAACTTGTGATGGAAACTGCTGGGAAAGTGAACTGCTGGGAGCGGGAACCGTTCAGAGGGAGCAGCATGAAGGCTGAGCAGCCACCCTGAGTGAGGAGGTAAGGATCCTTGTTTGAGAGATTGAATGAGGAGAGGAGGATTTTTGACTGAGATTGCCTGTTTTGTTTTGAAGGACTGGGAATGTGGGCAATAGCTGCATTAACTATGTGTACTAACTGTGTGGATACTGTAATGACTTTAACCTTCTTGTTTTAGGACTCTGTTTTCTGGTATTTGAATAAGTTATTTGGCTCTGCCCTCCATGTGGAGAGGATGTTACCTTTTGTGATTCACAACTGTACCAGCATATTTATAGTCACCAAAGGTGCTGTAAATATTACATTAGCTTTACATTAGCCTCACTATCTTGGGGAGTGGGTTAGGCTAAAGATGGGGAGAAAATCATGTGGGAAATTAATATTGGAAATTAAAAATAAATTTTAAAATAATGAATGAGTAAATAAATAAATAGGAGAAAATTGAATTAAATTTAACTCCTTATAAAATAAAACTTCATTTCAAGAAAGCATATATGATAAATGATACTTGTGTTGAGAACTGTCCATCTTTTCTTTGCTTCCTTGTGAGTTTATTTTTGTTATATGTTTTTTCTTCTTTTCTTTTTTTTACTTTGTTCTTTTTTCCCTCTCCCTCCCACCACAGAAGGCCACAATAAAGTTTAGATATGTTTCTATAGATATAAATATATACATACACATATACCTCTCTACATATATCTATAGACATTTACATTCCCAAACCTATTCTACTCCTGATCTTTATTTTTATGTATATGCATATCTCTTGTTTCCTATCCCTGGGTCCTCTCCTTTTACCAGTTACCTTGCCGTCCTATGACTTGCCTATGCACCCCAAAGTTTCCTACCCTATCGTCCCATTCTGTTATAGTAAGGTAAATTTTTCAGATCTTCCCTGTCCCTAGATTAAGTGGACCTGGAGCCTGTGGTGGGAGGCTTGTTTTTCAGTAACACCCACTCCTTGATGCTTTGTGATTGGTCAGTGGGTCAAGAGGGTTGTTACATTATCTGACCCAGGAGAAGGCTGTGTAATACCTGATGTGAGACTTTGTTTGGAGCTCATTTTGAGAAGTGTTGTGTGATTTGACCAAATGAGACTCTGGGCAGCCATTGAGAGCCCCCCCCTCCCCAGCTTTGAAAAACCCAGATATTGATGATTCCCTCTCTGGTAACTGTGATTTGGTATGGATGTAATGGTTAGAAAGTTGCAGGCCTGTCTGCTTGAAATGTTTCTGTTTGTATACTCTGAAGTTCAGAGTGCTGACCTTTTTCCCCTGAACTAGGTAAATGATAGCTTTCATTGAATAAAGCAATATTGTTAACCCAGGTAGAGTTGCTTTCCTTTAGAAAAGCCTATCAAAGAACCTGTGTTGGCAGCCACCTTAGAGATGCTGGGGTGCTTGCTGCTATGCATTCCTATAAATCAAATCACCCTTTCATAGCACTATTTACCAATTCTCTTATCCTGCTCTCTAAAGATCCCTCCCTTGTCCTATACTCTCTCTCTATGCCCATACTATTTTAGACTTCTTTACTCTTATAAATATCTGTGTATTGTTCATTCCCAATGAAAGTAGGCTACCAGAACTGCCAGCCCTGCTCCCCCATCTAATTCCTATGTATCAATTCTTCTTCTTGCATTTCATTTGTATAAAATAATAACTCTTTTTAACTGTATCTGAATGGCTTTACTATTTTTTTTTTTGCCTTTTTGGAGGGCAAATGGGGTTAAGTAAATTGTCCAAGTTTACATTTTGTGTGTGTGTGTTTCTGTGTGTGTGTGTGAGTGTGTGTGTGTGTGTGTGTTGGTGGGTGGGTGGGTGTTAAGTGTCTGAGGCCAGAACCAAACTTGGGTCCTCCTGACTCCAGGGCCGGCACTTTACTCACTGCGCCACCTAGGCTCCCCAGCTTTACTTTTTAAATTCATATCATGCCCACGTTTTTTCCTCAATCTTTTTAGGATGTACCCAGTTATTAATAAGAATCTTAGAAATAAATTTTACATTTTACATATAGTAAAAGTAAGCAGTCTGTCCTTATGAATATCTTATAATCAGTCTTTCTTATGTACCTTGCATTTATAATGTTTCTTGTAAATCAAATTTTCTATTAAGTTCAGGTTTTTTTATAACAAGGTCTTGAAAATCTGAGAGTTTATCAAATGTCCATTTTTTTTATTTAAGATAATAGTTAACTTTGCAGGGTCTGATATTTTTTGCTGGAGTCACACTTCTTTTACTCTTTGATATATTGTCTTCCAAGACATTTGGTACTTTAAAATTTCTGCTGTTAGGTCTTGTATAATTCTAATTTTGGCACCATAATATTTAAATTGTTTCTTCTGGATCTTTCAATAGTTTTTTTTTTTAATTGAGCTGGGAATTTCAGAATTTGACTACGATACTCCTATTAGTTTTCCTTTTAGGATCTCTTTCATGTCCTGATCTTTGGGTTTTTTTTTTCTTTATTTCTGCTTTCCCCCCCGTGTTCTAATGCTTTTGGACAATTTTGTTTCATTTTTCTTGCATTATTATATCAAGATTTTTTTTGGTCATAATTTTCAGTTAGTACAATAATTTTTTTTATATTTTCCCTTCTTGATCTATTTTCCAAATATATTGTTTTTCTTATATGTTTCACTTTATTTTCTATTTTTTCATTATTCATATTTTGTTTAATCATTTCTTGATCTTTTACAATTTCAATGACTTCAATTAGCAAAATTCTAAATTTTAAAGCATCATTTTCTTCTTCAAAATTCTTAATCTCCTTTTCTAGTTGGTTGACTTTCCTTTCATACCAGTCTTGTTTTTTTGGTATTATTCTTAATTTCTTTTTTTGTTGTTGTTTTCCTCCATCACTGTCATTTATATTTTAAAGACCTTTTAAGGTCTTCTATAAATTGTTTTTGGGAAGGTGACCATCTGATGTTACTCTTTGAGAGTTTTTTTGCTTCAGTTTCCTGGCCTGAAGATAAACGCTGTCCATCTGAATTTCCACAATGGTTTTTTTTTTTTTTTTAAGCAATCAGGGTTATTTCTGGGTGTGGTGCTAAGTATCAGAGCCTGGATTTGATTCCAGATCCTCCCGACTATGGGGCTGGTGCTCTTACTGGCTGTGCTACCTGGCCACCCCCCACAATCTGTTTTTATACTTGGATTGCTTCTCTTTTGCCTGTACATTTGTTGTTGTAGAGATAGCTTAGTTATTTTTAGTCACGTCTAGCCCTGGGGTATGGGAAATGGTGCCTGTTTCCCCAGATTTTCAGTTCTTCCTTCTAGCCTGAAAGCAAAGCCAAACTTCCAGTCTCATCTAAATGCCCACAGCAATGAACTTATTGCACCACTGCTTCTGCACTCACCAGACTGTGCTTGTGCATTCTTGCCCATGCTACTTTTTGCAGCAAAGCTTGGTCTGGTGTTCCTGGTCAGCAGAGTTTCCCCTGATCTTCCAGGGTTGAGATGCCCAACTCCCTTCACTATCCCAGGGTTAAAAGTTCTGGTGGCTGATAACAAGGCAACCTCTCAAACCAACTAACCCCAGGGCTTGCAGCATGTTTTTTTTTTTTTTGAACAGATTTATTGTTTGCTGTTATAATGGAAGCTAACCTGGAGGTATTTACTCTTCACAGGGAACAGACAGCTTCCTGTGATTTTTCTTTTGATCTTTACAAATGTTTTTTTTTCCAGGAAGACCTTGGTTGTGCCCCTGTTCTTATTTATCTACACCCACATTTTGTTCACCCTAAGGTGCTATTTTAAGTCCTTTTTGGAGATAGATCTTGAGAGCTTGGAATTTTCTGACAATCCACCATCTTCTGAGTAGTTGATTCTTGATCATAATCAAAGCTCCTTTGCCTTCCAGAAAAATTATATGCCAAACCATTGGTCTATGTTGATTTCACAGGCAGATAATGAATTGATAATGGGGCCAGAAATGTTCATGAATGTTGATTTGACTCTGTTAATCTTTTTCTTTCCAGAAACAAAAACTTAGAATGACTTCAGGTAGACTGGACACTGTAAACTTCTATGTGGAATGGGAACTGGATGAGGATCTGGATGAGGACCTGGAAGAGGAGCTGAGAGCTGCCTATCTGTGAATCCAGGTGACAGTTTGGTAGATTCTGGCAAGAGCGGGACCCATGGAAGAGGAATCATGGAATATGGGAGCCAGCCTCAAGTCAAGATGAAAATACTGACTGGAAGATCATAATTTATTGAGGACTAGGGGTGGGAGAACTTTGTACTTTATACTTTGTACCCCTTAAGGATGATTGAATTATGGTTGATTGGAAACTAATCTCCAATAAAAAGGAAAGATTTTTTTTTTACTTAGAGATTAAGGCAGTGTGATCTTTAAGTAGGAAAACTTAGACCTTTGTTCTTTGTATCCCCTAAGAAGGACTGCTTTTAAGGATGATTGAGTTAAGGACTTAGTGAATGATATATTTTGTTTAACACTATGTGGCCACTTTAGTGATAAGTAGTTATATCATTGTGATTGCTGTACTTTGCTTTCTGTGAATGTCTTGCTTTAGTTTATTGCTGAATAAATAGAGAGTTCACTATACTATATGATCAGAACTTTAAATCTATTCACTGTAGCAGTACTCTGGATAACTGCTGGTGCTTGGATTTACATTTTCTTGTGATTTCCCTTTCCTGATTACCTTTTTATACTTCTTTTGAGTCTTGTATTTGCAAGTCAAATTTTCTATTCAGTTCTGGTCTTTTTGTCAAGAATGCTCGAGTCCACTCTTTCACTGAATGTCCATTTTCTCCTGAAGGATTATACTCACTTTTGCTGGGTAGATTATTCTTGCTTGTATTCCTAGCTCCTATGACCTCTGGAATATCATATTCAAAGCCCTCAGATGCTTTAATGTAGAAACAACTCAAACTTGGATTATCCTGCATGTGTTTCCATAATACTTGAATTGTTTTTTTTTTTTTTTCTGATTGCATGCAATATTTTCTCCTTGCCCTGGGAACTGTAAGATTTGGCTATAATATTCCCAGGATATTTTATTTTGGGATTTCTTACAGGAGATTATTGGTAGATTCTTTCCATTTCCATTTTATACATTGTTTCTGGGATATCAAGCAATATTCTATGTTTCCTTGATTTTTTTTTCATTTTGAAAAATTATGTCAAGGCTCTTCGTTTCAACATTGTTTTTCAGGTAGTCCAATAAGGCTTAAATTATCTCTTCTGCATCTATTTTCCAGGTCAGTTGTATTTTCAGTGAGATATTTCATATTGACTTTTATTTTTTTTGTCATTCTCATGGTTTTGTTTTATAATTTCTGAATTTCTGATGGAGTCACTAGCTTTCATTTGCTTCATTCTAACATTAAAGGAATTTTTTTTCTTCAGTGAGTTTTTTTTACTTCCTTTTCCATTGAGTCAATGCTTCTTTTTAAGTCACTCTTGTCATCATTGGCTTTTGTTCTTTTTTTACCCTTTGGCCTCGTCTACTTTTTAAGGTATTATTTTATTCAGTATTTGTGTGATTTTGGGTGTGTCCTTTATCAAGCAGTTCTCTCATTTTTTCATGATTTTCTTTCATCACTCTCATTTCTCTTTTCAATTATTTCCTTATTTTTCAAAATCCTTTTTGAACTGTTCCCTGACCTGAAACCAATTCATAATTTTCTTGGAGGCTTTGGATGTAGGAGCTTTAAACATGCTCTCTTCTTCATATATTTTTTTATCTTCCTTTTAAATATCATACCATCCATAGTCAGAGGTTTTTTTTTTTCTCCATTGTTTGCTCATTTCCCCAGTGTGGTACTTGACTTTATAATGTTTTACCCCATTTAGTTTAATTTTTAACCTTCATTTTTACAAGATTTTAGTTCCAAATTATCTACCCATCTCTCCCTCATGTCCACCCAATAATGGCATGCATAGTGATTACTCTTTTTTTTTTAATTTTTGCTTTATGGAAGGCAATGGGAGTTAAGTGACTCACCCAATGTCAAAAGGCTAGTTTTTTCTGTTAAGTGTTTGGGGCCAGATTTGAACTCAGGTCCTCCTGACTCCAGGGCCAGTGCTCTATTCACTCCACCACCTAATCTCCCCATAGTGATTATTCTTTATTCCAATTCACCCTCCCTTCTATCATCTATTCTTTGTCTTATGCCTTTCCCCTTCTATTTTCCTGTAGGGTAATACAGATTTCTATACCTCCATGGTCCATGTATCTTATTTCCCAGTTGTATTAAAAAGAATTTAAAAAATTTTTAAACTTTGAGTTGCAAATACTCTCCCTTATTCCCTCCTAACCCACCCTAATTGAGAGAGCAAGAAATTTGATATAGACTATGTATGTGTAGTTATGGAAATCACTTCCATAATTGTCATGTTTTGAAAGATTACATTTTCCTTCATCCTATTATACCCACCACCCTTTTATTCTATCTTCTCCTTTGACCCTGTACCTCCTCAAAAATGCTTGCTCCTGATTAACTCCTCCTACAATCTGGTCTCCTTTCTATTTCTCACCCCTATCTTATCCCCTTCTTCCTACTTTCTTGTAGGGTAAGATTGATTTCTATTCCCAATTTAGGGTGTATGTTATTCAGTCCTTTAGCCACATACAATGAGACTAAGGTTCACTCATTACTCTTATCTTTCACTCTTCCCCTCTATTGTAAAAGCCTATTCTTGCTCTTTTATATGAGATAATTTACCTAAATCTGCTTCTCTATTTTGCCTTTTCTCTCCATTCCTCTTCTAAACCTCAATTTTTTGTTTTTTTAGATACCATCCCTTCATATTCAAAGCACACTGTGCCCTCTGTCTATATGTATTCCCTCCATCTATCCTAATAATTAGAAAAACCTTGGGGCATCTAGGTGATGCATTGAATAGAGCACTGGCCTTGGAGTCAGAGGGACCAGAGTTGAAATCTGGCCTCCGACAATTAACATAAAACTTGCCATGTGACCTTGGGCAAGTCACTTAACCATAATTGCTCTACCTTCCAACTCCAAAAAAGCAAATTAAAAACAAAATCACGAGTTACAAATATTGTTTTTTCATGTAGGAATGTAAACCGTTCAAGTTTAATGAGTCCCTTTTGATTTCACTTTCCCATTTACATTTTTATGCTTCTCTTGGGGCTTGTATTTGAAATCCAAATTTTGCATTCAACTCTGGTCTTTCCATCAAGAAAGCATTAAAGTTCTCTATCTCACAGAATGTCCATTTTCTTCTTTGAAGGATTATACTCAGTTTTGCAGGGTAGGGGATTTTTTAGTTGAAAATGTAGCTCCTTTGCCCTGCAAAATATCATATTTCAAGCACTCAGATCTCTTAAAGTAGAAACGGTGAAATTCTTTGTTTTTCTGATTGTCTTTGGACAATTCTGGAATCATTTCATTGTGGCAGCTTGCAATATTTCTCCTTGACCTGGTAACTCTGGAATTTTGTTATATTCCTGGCAGTTTCTCTTTCTGGAACTCTTTCAGGAGGTGATCTGTGGATACTTTCAATTTCTATTTTCTCATCTGATTCTAGAATATTATGACAGTTTTCCTTCATAATTTCTTGGGAAATGATGTCTAGGCACAATAAGTTTTATACAATCTCTCTTGGATCTATTTTCCAGGTTGGTTGTTTTTCCAATTAGATATTTCCCATTGACCTCTATTTTTTTCTTTATTTTGGCTGTGTTTTATATTTTCTTCCTTTCTCCTAGTACCATTAGCTTTCATTTGTTAAAATCTAATTTTTAAGAAATTATTTTCTTCAGTGAGCTTTTGAATATCACTTTCCATTTGGTCAATTCTTTTTTATTTTTGGTGTTCTCCTCATTGACTTTTTGAACCTCTTTTTACCATATTAAGGTGATATTTTCGAAAATATGAGCACATGTGTATGCTTCCTTTAGCAAGCTGTTGACTTGTTTTTCATGATTTTCTTCATCACTCTCATTTGTCTTCCAATTTTTCCTCTACTTCTCTTACCTGATTATCAAAATCTTTTTTTTTTCAGCTCTTCCCCGACATGTGATGAATTCTTATTTTTCTTGGTGGCATTGCAATTTAGAGTTTTGGCTTTATTGTCTTCTTTGGAGGGCATATTTTTATTTTCCTTGTCACTGAATTAAGATTTTATAGTCTGAGTTTTCTACTCCTTCCTCATTACAACAATCAGTTTCTTGATTTTTAAAGTCTTTCTTAAGGTATAACTCTGCTTCCAGGGTTGAGAGTGTACTGTTCCAAGCTTCAAATGTTCTGTGCAGATGTTTTCAGAGATAATTCTAGGGACCTCTGAGTTTTCTGTTCTGTCATGGTGGTATGATCTAAGGATAGGTGTTTACTCCACTCCTAGACTGTCCACTGATCTGTGAGTGATCACAAGCACTCTTTTTTGTCCTGGGACTGTAAGAAGCATTCCTTCTCTTCTGCTTCCAAAAGTTCAACTATGTCAGGGCTTTCCTTTTCCCCAGGCCTGCCACCCAGGACTGTGACCCAGACACTATTTTGGACAAACAAGCCGAAACCTGCCTTAGAATCAGAAAAGAGAACCCTCTAATCTCCTTCTGATCAGCAATTCAATCCTCTTACTATTTGTCGAATGAGAGCTCTGGAAGCAGCCTTTGTCACTGCTGCCCCTACTCATGCCACTGCCACAACTACCTCTGCCACCACCCCTGTTGCTGCCATTCCCACAACTGCTGCCACTGCCCTAGAGCTAAACTGGTACTGGGACTGGTCTTGTGCTCTTCTTTTGCCCAGGTCTGCCACAACTTCCCCATTGACCTTCTAAATTGTCTGTGGTATTTGTGGATTGAAAATTCTGAAAAAAAAATCTCTGCTACAAGTTATTCAGCCCCCGATGCCTACTCTGCTGCTTCGCTATCTGTGCTTATGCCCCTGCTGGGCTGAACTCTCCTCCTCTCCCAGCTGATCAGACCTTTCCTGTTGTCCCTTCAGGTGGTCTTGGGTTGGAAATTTGTGTCATTCTATCTTTTTTTTTCTGAATTCTGCTGCTCTAGAATTTGTTTAGAGTCATTTTATAAGTATTTGGAGGGCTTTGGGGGAGAACTTGAGAGCTCCTGCTTTTTCTCTGCCATCTTTGCTCTACTCACCCTTAACTATTTCTTAAAGTATGGCTCTGTATCCATGGTGGAGGATGCATTGTCCCAAGATTCAGGGATTTTATGTAACTATTTTCGGAGATAATTCTGGAGACCTTTAAGTTTTCCAGTTCTTCAAAGTAGGTATGATCTAAGTAGAGGCAGTTAGTCCTCTCTTGGTCTGTGCTGTGGTCTGTGAGTGAACACAAGAACATTTTTCTGTCCTGGACTCCTCACTTCACTGTTGTCACAAGATCTGCTGTGCATGCTTCCTCCTCATCCTGGGAATGCCACCTAAGACTGTGACCTGGATTCTGAGTGCTCCATCATCTTGTCTCTACCCTCCCTCAATTCTAATTTTTAATGAAGTATTTTCTTCAATTTGCTTTTGTATATCCTTTTGCATTTCATCAAGTCTACTCTATAAAGAGTTGTTTTCTTCAGTAGAACATTTTTCAATTGCCATTTGGCTATTTACATTTTTAAAGGAACTTTTCTTCAGTGAAACTTTGTCTTTCCTTTTCCAACATGTTGACTCTCTGTTGCCTACCTCTCATTACTTTTCCCAATTTTTTCTACCTCCCTCATTTGATTTTTAAAATCCTTTTTGAGCTCTTCCAAGAAAGCTTTTAATGCTTGGGAAAAATTAATATTCTCCTTTAAAGTTTCAGATATAATTATTTTGAAAATATCCTCTTATGGGTTTGTCTTTGGATTTTCCTTATCACCATAGAAACTTTCTATGGTCAATGTTCATTTTTGTTTCTTTCTCATTTTGTTGCCATTTTATGTCTTTTGAAATTGATTTCTCCTACCAGAGCATAGGTAGCACTATTCCAAGATTCTTGTGTTTGCGACACGGGGCCTGTATTTTTGTTTTGTTTTGTTTTTATATTTTTTTGCACTGTCTTGGGATGCTGGCAGCTTCCTCACTGCAGTGGGTATGTTCAACCTATTCATACTTATTGTTGCCTGTTTCTGGTAACTTGCTTGCGGACTGGATCTGCAGACTTCACATTTAGCCTGTTGTGTTGAGGACAGAGGGGCCTCAGTTGGTAATCTGTGCTGTGGCTTAGAGACTCCTACTGGCTTGCTCAGAACCAATCTACCCTGACTTCCTCTCTCCTTTTGCCCAAGTGAGACAGACCTTTCCTGAAGTCCTTCCAAGTTATCAAAAGCTGTAAAATTGTTTCACTATGTCTTTTTGCATGTTCTTCAACTCCAGAAACCATTTAGAAACTTGAATTAAGATCATTTCTGAGGAAAACTGGGGAGAGCTTGGGAATTTCCTGCCTTCTCTCTGCTATGTTGTCTCTTCCCTGATACTAGGTTTATAAATTTGATCTTGGTTCCAGTAATTAATAGACAATAAATAAAAGGTGTTCCATCAACTTAAAATTATATTACTACATAAGTTTTCTTGACTTGGTATAATATAAACTCCCTGAGAATTGGTCTTATTTCTTTCTCTGTCTCTGTCTCTCTCTGTATTTCTCTGTCTCTCTGTGTCTCTTTGTCTTTCTGTCTTGTCTGTCTGTCTCTTTCTGAATTTAATGTACAATTCATTGAATGTGTTCTTGATTAAATGTTTCTTATTGAATAGACAAAAAAATCCCTACTATCTGCTGAAAAGAAATATTAAAATATGACAAAAACTTATCAAGCATAAATGACATACATTAATACATAATGTAACCTACATTTACTCTGACCCAAAAAAAAAAGACTGATGCTTGTTGACTCAAGATGTCTTTTTTTCTGGCACATTTCTTTTTAATATACCCCTGTGAACGTTCTTTTTAAAAATAAATATATATATAAGATAGTTTAAAATTATTTTTGAAATGTATTATTATAATTCATTCACTGGAATTATATCATTTCATAACATTAAGGTGGGAAATGATATAATTTAAAAAAACTTGAGTTTGTTATTGTGAGAAAAAGAAAAGAATCAGGAATAGCATATCCAGAAAACGAGAAGTCTATGAAGTTAATTCAAATCCATTGTGTGTGATCAGTCTTTTACATAATGACTCGGCCAATTAAGCACAAATCAATAAAAAGTATTTCCTTTAAATACAATTATAAAACAAGGAAAGTGTAATTACACAGTAGAATTGGGACTTGAGTCAAAATATTTAATGATTTCCAAGCAGTAGAATTTGTTATATACTGCTGTTAGTTGCTAAGAGAAGTAAAATAATTTTCTTCTCTAGAATACTATTGTGATAGTAATGGAATATAAAGATCCCCCTGTATTGCCTTGGTTTTCAAATTGATTGTGTTAAAACCCAGAGCTTGTTAATCCCACCTGTGGGATGGACTTGTTGACTTGAAAAGAGAGACAAGAACTGGGAGGAGCTGGTGACATAGATTTGGAGAGACACAAGAGAGAGGCAGAAGAATTTTTGGAAGCAGCACCCTCATGGAGGTGGAGAGAGACTGATAGAATTGCTGGAGGCCACTTTGAATTGCCCTGGACTTTTGAGACCTGCCCCCTGAGCTGCCAAGGATGGAGGAGACATGGCTGTTTTGCTGGTACTTTGTCTGTCTGTTTTGATGTTGTTTTGCCAGATTTGTCCACTGGTGAAAGACAGTCCTGTTGTTGCAGAAGTTTTGGAAACTTGCTGTTGGTTCAGAAGCCCTGAAGAAGGATTTTCTTGTTGTATGTTTACAGAAATCCTGGGAGAGGGTTTTGCTAATGTTAACAGGGGTTCTAGGACTGTTCAACAGACAGAGGATGAATTAATGAAGAGACTGGCAATGTATCTTGTGGCCTTGCTAAGCCTTGTCTCCCCAGGAACTAAGATTGCTGAGAACTTGCCTCCTGTCAAGATGAAGAAAAGACCTCCATTTGGGTATTAAGTTCTGTGCTTAAACTTGATGTAACTCTGGGGTAGATTCAATTGTGATCCAGGGGTGGGGAACTTTTGACCTTTTGTGTTCTATGGTTGAACAAATGAATGTACTTTACTTAGATTGGAAGCTAATCTCCATTTGAGAAGAGGGGCTTTGTGGTGGACTAAATGAAGGTACAGCCTAGGGGTGGAGTAGTATTTAGAACAGGGACTTTGTAATTGATTGAATGAATGTAAGGCCCTGGGGTGGGGTAGTACTTGGAGATTATTTAATCACCCTTAGTAAATGCTGTATTTGGAATGATGTCATGTTTTGATCTTCTCTGTTCTTGGTTTGTCACTGAATAAAATGGAGAGCATCTATGCTGGTATTTTGAACCTTGGGAAGTTGTCTTTCCTTGGAATTATATTACACCTCTAAAAAAGAGAATATTTTCTCATCGGTATAATAGGATTCATTTGTGTCATTGCATGAACACTCTCTGATGGTATTATAAAATCTTTCAATTTTCTTAGCTTTTTAATTAACACATTGGAGGGTTTAAAGTTTTTCCATCAATATGTAATAAATAAATTTTTATCTGATCATGATAGAGTACTGATCATATGATTCAATAAATATTAATTCATTGAATTACTTAATTAAGGTATATTCCATTCAATAGGAATAGTAAACATTATATTTTTGTTCTGAAATTTACACTCATGTAATTGGTAAAATTATGATAACAATTGATTAACAGAATAATGATTTTTTCATGCCCATATTTCGTAATTGCTTTGAACTTTTTTGCATGGCTTTTTGAAAAGGTAATACCATAAAGTGGTAATCTATATAATTACAGAAACATTGATTACCATTTTTCTACTACTTTAGTAGATTCACCCAAATTAACAATGGAAGGTTTAAGCTCAATTGCTTCCACTTTCTGTTTTTAATTTAATCATCCCAGCTACAATGCTGAGTAAACATGGAACTATGTGATTTTTTTTTTGCTTCCTCAATCTCCTATTCATATTGTTTCCCCTCTTACCACTCCACCATAAATATAAGCATATGAAATCGTATGCTTCACCTGTCTCAGAGGAACAAATTATGATTGTAACTTTAATTTTTACTTAAGGTAAATTTAAAATTGACCCATACATGTTTCACTCCTTTATCCTTCATCATATTTCAAACACACATATACATACATGATTTATTAATTTGTCTTTTTAGAAAAGGGTTGGGGATTCTGTGTTTTTGAGGCCACATGTGGCCTTCTAGGTCTTTGGGTACAACATTTTGACTGAGTCCAAGTTTTACAGAAAATATTCCTTTATTAAAGGGACTTGTTCTGTGAAGTTTGGAATTTTATCTTGTTTAGACAAAAGGTCAAATGTACACATTCAGTCATGAGGACTATAAAAATGTTATAAGTAGGGATTCTGGGTAAAATAATTAGGTCTTTTGGATCTTAGAAGACCAATTTACTCACTGAACATATCAAGAATATTAGTAGTTTTATTTTTCTGTTTGTTTTGTTCATCTTTGGAAAAAAATTATAACTATAGGAAGACACTGCTCCTGCTGTGTATTTTAGGAAGCTACAGTTTGACTTGTTAGAGGTCTCTAAGGAAAATAAGATCAATAACTAGTCACAGCAGGAGATGCTTTACTGTCTGCAAGATGCTATAATGTACTACTGGGGAAGGGAAAAAAAGTAATACTATTCTCAGCTTATCTTTGTGCAATTGAGCAAGCTTCTATTAAAGTAAATTAAATGACTTTTTTCTGGTAGCTTAATGTCCAGATCATTAGGCATGAGTGTCACTTTTTTCATGATAAGGCTCCTTTATAAATCCAATTATTGAAGATATGTCTAAAATTTTGAGTTGTTTCTGACAATTTGCCCGTGGGCAAATTCCTAGATACAATCAATACTTAGATAATTTACCACTAGTTAGAAAGGGAATTAAAACCCTAAAACAACTAGAGTTTTATAACAAAATGGCCTATGAACTGAGACAACATACTTTCTTTTGCTATTGTCATGATCCATTTTTCCCTTGGATTTTTCATTTGGTGATGTGGATGGCATATATTTGGCTTAGAATTATGGAATTTTGTATTTGTGTATAAAGATCAAAGATATTAAAAGAGAAATCTGGTTGTTAATAATAATCATTCAATTCTTAATGCCACCCCTTGTAATGTCGTCTGGATATTTTGATCAAAGCTTTGAGTTTATCCTTCCTCAGGGATACATAAAACTTTTGTTTTCATCTCCAGAATTTGATGATTTTATAACTCTCAGATACATTGACCTGCCTTTTTGCTAAAAATGTAGGCGTATTATGAAATCTGCCATTTCCTTTTGTTTTTACTTGTCCTATAAACTCTTCTGCTGCAACTACAAATTTAAGAGATTCTAAGATATAAATCACAATACAAACAAAGGAAATGTCAGTTTTGATTACTGATCTTTTTAATAGTGGAATATTTGTTTCTATTTTATCTAACTTTTTCATTAAATATAAATGAAACTTTAAAAATAGCAGAATTATTAACTTATGTATTCATGAAGTTTTTGTTCAATATGCTTGACAAAATCATTGAAGGTATCCAAAATTATTTCAAACAGATACAAAAATTGTAACTGAGTCATATGACTAATAAAGACACATCAGTCATGTGGGGAGATATAGTATGATAATCTATAAACAGTCATGATGCTACAGCTAAATGAACCATATTAAAAGAATTGAGAAGTCTACCTGAATGTAGGGCAGATTACCTACAGATTATTCACTTTTGTTCAGGTGTTCAGTCACATCTTATTCTTCATGACAGAGTATGGTTTTCTTGGAAAAGATATTGGAGTGATTTGCCATTTCTTTCTCAAGTGAATTGACACAAAGAGAGGTAAATGACATGTACAGGGTCAAATAGTTAATGAGTGGCTGAAGCCATATTTGAACTCAAATTTTCCTGAATCCAGGCCAAGAGATTTGTCTACTAAGCCAACTTTTCCCCTGGATGATTTACAGTAAGGTAATGAAAATAGGTCTACATGATAATTGAGAAGAATGCAGTTTGATCTGCCTTGTATTTGATTAAAAATCATAACCAGTGAGGTCATAGATTAATTGAAGTAGTGGTCAATGAGTTCATAAAAAATAGTTTAGATGTGAAGACTGTAAAAATAACTCCAATGAAGGTTTGTGATAATAAATGAAACTATTTAAAATTTAGTGTCTAGGAAGAGCTAGATATGACCCTATCTGACAATGATAATGCCCTCTAAAACAGTGACCTCCACAGTAGAATCTGGGTCCCCTGAGGAAGTATGATCCATTGTCCATCCCAAAGAGGGCATCTTATGAACTAACAAGAGTGTGGTAATGTAGGCTACATATTCTTTTAACATTAGTCAGTTATTAGACTGGTCTCCATTGAAGCAACATTCTTATCCTGATTATAGAACCCTTTCCAACACTTCCTTTTACTATTCAACATCTAATCTGAACCACATTGCATTTTAATTATAGCCTACACAATAATTAAGCACCCATAATCAAGAATGCATTGTTGTCCCAATTTTCCAACATCACCTCCAATATTTGATTTTTTTTTTTTACATTAGCTAGGCTGACAGGTATGAGGTGGCACTTCAAAATTGTTTTAACTTGCATTTCTCTAAATTATAGTGATGTAGAGCATTTTTTTTGTATTACTCTAAATAGTTTTAATTTTTTTTTCTGAAAATAGCTTGCTCTTATACTTCACAAATTTATCAACTTAAGGAACAATTTGTATTCTTATAAATTGGATACAGTTTTCTATATGTCTGAAAAATGATATCATTGAAGAAACTTGCTATAATTTTTCTCTCTCAGTTTTCTACTTTTCTTCTAATCATTGCTTCATTGGTTTTGTTTTTACAAATCACAATTATCAATTTTATCTCTTGTAATACTCCCTAAGTCTAGTTTAGTAATAAATTCATCACTTATCTATAGATATGGCAAATAAATTATTCCATGCTCTCACAATTTGCTTATTGTATAAGCCCATATGTCTAAATCATATATCCATTTTGTCCTTGTCTTGGTATATGACGAGAGGTACTGGACTATTCCTAGTTTTCTAGCTTATTAACATTACAGATGTTACTTACCAATGTTTTTAGAAAGATGGTACTTAAAATTTTAAGGAAAACCCCATTGATTCTGATGATTTATAGCATCTTTAATAGGATTGGGTTTTATTTCTTAAAATATTTTTCTACATCTATACAGATATTTGGATATTTTATTAGATATGGTCAATTAAGCTAATAGCTTCTCTAACATTGAACCAGCTCTGCATTACAGTTACAAATCTCACCACATTACATTGTATGTTCTTTGTGATATATTGATTTAATCTCCCTGCTTAGTATTTTCTTCAAAATTTCGGCATCATTTAAATATTTTTTTTTTTTTTTATTTTAATTTTTGTTCTTGTTCTTCCTGGTTTAAATATCAGTGCCATATCTTTATAATAAAAGGATTTTGGTAGTACTGCTTCTTTTTTGTATTTTTCAAAATATATTATGTAATATTACAGTCAACTTTTCATTAAATATTTAGTAGAATTCATTGGAAATCCATCTGGTCCTGGCATTTATTTTTTCCCTTAGGGAATGTATTGATAGTTTATTCAACTTCTTTTTTTGTAAGAAAGGGTTATTAAAGTATTCTATTTCCTCTTCTGTTAATCTAGGCAAATAAATCATGGGTAAATATATATCCTATTCACATATATTGTTAGATATATTGGCATATAATTTGGCAAAAATAACTCCTAATATTTGCTTTAATTTCATCTTTTTGATACTGGCGGTTTAGTTTAACTTAAATAATTTTCTTACTTTCAGTTTTATTATTCTCTTTGATTTACAGGATTTAAAATTTGATCTTTAACTGGGGAATTTTAATCTATTGTCTTTGTTATTTTCATGCCTAATTCATTAATTTGTTTAATGTATCTTTTTTCTGTAATAAGGCTTTAGGGATATCAATTTTTTCTATCTAATGTTTTGACTGTATAGCATAAATATTGGTATGTTATCTCATTGTTGCCATTCTCTTTATTGAAATTATTTATTGGTTCTGTGATTTCTTCCTTAAACCAGAGATTCCTTTTTTAAAAAAAACTTTTTGGAGTAAAGAAGGCTGGGCAATTAGGGTTAAGTGACTTGCCCAAGGTCACACAGATAGCAAGTGTTAAGTGTCTGAGGCCATTTTGAACTCAGGTCCTGCTGACTCCAGGGCAGGTGTTCTATTCACTGTACCACCCAACTGCCCCAACACAATCATTCTATTTTTTTCTTTTTTAAGCAAGTGAGATTAAGAAACTTGCTCAAGGCTACATGGCCAGTTATTTCTGGGTGTGGTGCTAAGTATCTGAGCCCAGATTCAATCCCAGGTCATCCCGACTCTTGGGCCGGTGCTATTACTTGCTGTGCCACCTGGTCTCCCCTAAGCAATTGGGGTTGAGTAACTTGCTCAAGGTTACGTGGCCAAGTGTTTCTGGGTGGGTGCTAAGTGTCTGAGCCTGCATTCGATCCCAGGTCATACTGACTCTGGGGTCGGAGTTCTTACACACTGTGTTAGCTGGCCATCCCAACATAATCATTCATCAGGATTAGATGATTTGGTTTCCAATTTACTTTTAATGTATGATTCCATGGCCATTTATTATTATGTTTATTGCTTTCTGACCCCAAAAAGATGTTCTTGATATTTCTGTCTTTCAGCATTTGATGGTAAAGTTTTTATGTCCTAATACATTATCATTCTTCTGTGTATGCATGTGTGTGTGTGTGTGTGTGTGTGTGTGTAGGTGCCTTTTACCACTGAGCAAATAATTATTTTCTATCCCCATTAACTTTTCTCCAGAGTTCTATCCTAGCTACCTTACATAAAACTTTATTCATCACCTTAATTTCTTTCTTATTATTTTCTGTTATATTTATCTAATTCTTAGAAGGGAAAGTTGAGGTTCCCTAGAAGTATTGTTTTACTCTCTATCTATTTGTATAATTCATTTAGCTTTACTTTAAAATATTTGAATGCTATACCTTTTGGTGACTATATGTTTAATCTTTATTTATTATGCATTCATACATTCATTCGTTTGTTCATTCATTCAATTATTTATTTATTTATTTGCTTTTTGGAGGGCAATCAGAGTTAAGTGACTTGCCCAAGGTCACACAGCTATTTCTTGTATTAAATGTCTGAAGCCGTATTTGAACTCAGTTCCTCCTGACTCCAGGGCCAGTGCTCTATTCACTGCACCACCTAGCTGCCCCCTTTATTAAAATTTAATTAATTAATTTATTGCATATGGCTTTAGTATTGCTGTTGTTTCTTTGGTAACTGTGAGCAAGATATCATTTCCTTGATTATATCTTTTAATTATATTTGTTTTTGCTTTTATTTTGTCTGAAATCATGATTATTATCCCTGTATTTTTTTCTTCAATTAAAGGAAAATAGTCTTTACTTTTACTCTTTTTCTCTGTGTTCTAAGCTTTTTTTTTTGTAAACACCATATTGTGGGTTTTGCCTTTTTATTTCATTGCTATTTGCTTCTAAGAAAAATATGAACTGGTTGCAGGCATAGAGCAGCTTAAGGATGATTTTCAAAACCAAATAAGAGAAGTGGAGGAAAAATTTGGGAAAAGAAATGAGAATGATCCAAGAAAATTATGAAGAGAGAATTAACAACCTGACAGAAGAAAATTACACCTTAAAAAATAAAGTAACTCAAAGAGCAAAAGAGTCCCAAAAAGCCAAAGAGGACAAGAATGCCTGAAAAAGCCAAATTTGCCAGATGAAAAGTCAATTTCAAAGGTTCACTGAAGAGCATACTTCTTTCAGAATTAGATTGTAGCAAATGGAATATGGTGACTTTATGAGAAATCAAGATACTATTAAACATAAACAAACAAATGAAAAAACTAGAAAAAACACTGAGTGAGTCAAGGTAGTGGAGTACAAACAGGATCTCTGCATGGCTCCAGCTCTCACCACCTCCAATCAACATAAAAGGGACCTGTGTACAAGCTTTGGAGCTACAGAATCCACAAAATGACACAGAAAAGCTAACCTCCTGCTGAAGACAGCCCAGCAGGCTGGCAGGAATCGGCAATCACAGCACTCTCGGAGCTAACCGCAGCCCCACACCAAAGTTTTACTCCCAGGATGGGCCTCACGAACCATTGGCCGGAGGGACTCCAGATCACCAGCAGTTGTGGAGGTCCAGCATTATTAACACATAAATGCTAATGGCAAAGTGAGAGGTCAGTACAGTGTGGAATTTGGGACTCAGTAGTTGGGAGTGTCTTCATTTTCACCCCTGGGGCGATAAGCCACTGAGGGCTGCAGCCCAGGTGGCACCATGTGACAGCTTCAGCTCCTGGCCGGCAGAGTGTACGGGGACCAAGTGACCAGTCTGCGGGGTAATCCTTCTTGCTTTAACCTGCTTGTGTACTGATTGTGGTCTGAGGTGGTGGTCCTTGGTGTGTGACCAGCTTGTTTGAGTGTGTGGAGGCTTTAGAGAGGGCACCCAACTTATACTTCCTGCAGCTGAGAAAACCCCAGCACTTTGTATGAAGCTCCGCTATCTGGTAGCAGCGTTCCTATTTTGGCAAAAAGCCCAAAAGTCAAGTAATTGAGCGGCAACATGACAAGGCAATGGAAGCAAAGCAAACAGAAGAGTCCAACATGAGACTTCTATTCTGGGGACAAAAAGGATCAAAGCATAGAACAGGAGGAAGACAGTTAAGTCAGAACTCCTGAACCAAAAGCTTCCAAGGAAAACATCAACTTGTCACAAGCCATAGGGAACCTTAAGAAGAAGATAATAAAAGTGGAGGAAAAATTGTGAAAAGAAATAAGAATGATGCAAGAAAATTATGAAATGATAGTCAACAGCCTGACTGAGGAAAATAACACCTTAAAAAATAGACTAACTCAAATGGGAAAAGAGGCTCAAAAAGGGAATGAGGAGAAGAATGATTTAAAAAGCTGAATTTTCCACATGGACAAAGAATCTCAAAAGTTCACTGAGGAGAGCCATTCATTATGAATTAGATTGAGCAAATTGAAGATAATTACTTTATGAAAATCAAGATGTTCTTAAAAAGATAAAATAAATAAAAGAATAAAAGACAATGTAAAACAACTCATTGGAAAAACCACTTACCTGGAAATAGATCCAGGAGAGATGATTTTAAAAATATTGGACTAGCCAAAAGCCATGATCAAAGAAATAACCCAGAAATAATCCTCCAAGAAATTCTCAAGGAAAACCGCCTTGATGGTTTAGAACCATAGGGCAAAATAGAGTTTGAAAAAATCCACCAATCACTTCCTGAAAATAATCCCAAAAAGAAAGCTCCTAGGAATATTATAGCCAGGTTCCGAAATTCCCAGATCAAGGAGAGAATATTACAAGCAGCCAGGAGGAAATAATTTGAATATTGTGGAAACACAATCAGGATGACTCTGGATCTGGCAGCTTCTACACTGAGGGATCAAAGGGCTTGGACTATGATATAATGAAGGGTAAAGAAGCTGGAATTAAAGCCATGAATAACCTACCTATCAAAACTGAGTATCATGTTTCAGAGGAAAATATAATCATTCAGTGGAATAGAGGACTTTCAAGCAACCTTAATGAAACAACCAGAGTTGAATAGAAAATTTGACATTCAAATACAAGAAGCAAGAGAAGCATGAAAAGCTAAACAGGGAAAAGAAATCATAACTTATCAAAATTGAACTATTAACATTCCTACATAAAAAATGATCATTTTAACTGAGGAAAATTTTCTCAGTATGAAAATTGTTGAAGGGAATTCACACACACACACACACACAAATATATTTATTTCTATATCAGAGGGTATACAGACGTATGAATACAAATGTGAATGTGTGTATATATGTTTACAGGCATGCATAGATAGAGGGTACAGGACCAATTTAATGGGAAGGATTGATACTTAAAATTTGAAATTAAGAGGTGAGAGAAAAATATAATGAGAGGGTATGGTGAGAGACAGAATGGGTTAAACTATCTCATATAGAAGAGACAAGTGAAAATGTTTTCAATGGAGGGGAAGAATAGGGAGGCAAAAGGTAATGGGTAAACCTTGTTCTCATTGAATTTGGCTTAGGGAGGGAATGAAATACACACTAAATAGGGTATCTCATCCTATAGGAGAGTAGGGGGAAAGGGAATTAGAGGGGGGATGATGGAAGAGAGGAGAGACTTGAGGGGAGGGATGTTGGAAGCACCCAAATTTGAAAATAGATGTGCTCAAAGTAGAGAATAGGGTTGGGATAGGAGGGAGGGAAATATAGTCAGCCTTTTGTAATATATATATATATATATATATATATATATATATATATTTTTTTT
>NW_027186315.1:4158697-4166756 GCF_028583685.1 Petaurus breviceps papuanus | reverse complement strand
AAAAAAATATATATATATATATATATATATGTGTGTGTGTATGTATATATATATATATATATATATATATATATATATATATACTCTGTTATTAATACTATTTTACATGTAATTGGGAAATAAGATATATTGGCACTAGGGAATAGCGATGCACCATGCCCTACTGGAAAAGTTGAAGGGGGTATGGGAGAAGATATTGAGAGATTGGAAGAGGAGATATCCTGTGGGAGTGCTATTTTGTGGCTGTGGGTAGGGGAAAAACAGGGAGAAAATTTGTAATAATCTGGCGGAAAAAAATGATGCAAATCAGAAGTTAATAAAGCATTTGAAAAATGAAAAAAATAACACTGACCTAGAAAATAGATCCAGGAGAGATAATTTAAAATTTATTGGACTACCTGAAATCCATGAACAAAAATTTCCCTGATATTTTAGAATCATAGAGCAAAATAGAAATTGAAAGAATTCACTGATCGCCTCTTGAAAAAGATCCCAGAAATAAAACTGCTGGGAATATTATAGCCAGGTTATGGAGTTCTCAGATTAAGAAGAAAATATTAAATGCAGACAAGAAAAAACAATTTGAATATTGTGCAAACAAAATCAGGATAACACAAGATCTAGCAGCTTCTAAATTAATCGATTGAAGGACTTGGAATATGATATTCTGGAGGAGCTAGGAGAAAAACCAATAATCATCTACCCAGCAAAATTGAGTATAATGTTTCAAGAGAAAATATTGTCATTCAAAGAAGTAGGGGACTTTCAAGCATTCTTGATGAAAAAACAGAATTGAATAAAAAATTTGCCATTCAAATACAAGAAGCAAGAGAAGCATGTGAAGGTAAACAGGGAAAAGAAATCATTAGGGACTCATCAAAGTTGAAGTACTGACATTCCTGTATGGAAAAATGATCATTGTAACTTCTGGAATATTTCTCAGGATGAGAATAGTTGAAGGGAATATAAATGTGCATTTATGTTTGTATGTGTGTGTGTGTGTATGTGTGTGTGTATGTATGTATGTATGTGTATATATATATATATATATATATATATATATATATATATGTTTTCCTAGAAATTTTATAATCATTTTGCTAGGTATGTAAGTCTCATTTGTAAGTGTATATCTATATTCAGGTACACATAGAGGGCACTGGATCAATTGAATTGGATTGAATAATATTTTAAAAATAAAATGAAGAGGTGAGAGAGAAATATAGAGAGGAGATAGGGAGAGACAAAATAGGGTAAATTATCTCATATAAAGGAGACAAGTCAAAACTGTTCCAATGGAGGGGAGGAACAGAAAGGCAAAAGGGAATGGGTCAACCTTACTCTCAAGTAATTTGGTTTATGGAGGGAAAAACATACACACTAAATTGGGTATGTTACCCTGCAGAAAAATAGGGGTGAATGGGGTAAGAAGGGGCAGTGATAGAAGAGAAGGCAGATTGGGGTGGGAGGGTAGTTAGAATCACACACTTTTGAAAAGGGACAGGATCAAAGTTTAAAAAAATAGAACAGGTGTTGGGGCAGGATATAATGGAGGAAAATATAGTCAGTATTTCACAATATATCCTCTATGGGAATGTTTTGCATAACTACACATTTATAACCTATATTGAATAGCTTTTGAGTAAGGGTGGGAGACAAGGGAAGAAGGGGAAGAATCTAGAATTCATTTTTTTAAAACCAAATGTTTAAAAATTATTATTATGATTATTATTATTTTACATGCACTGGGGAATAAGATATATAGTCCCTGGGTTTTGGAGATCCATCTTTTCCAACTGAAAAATTGAATGGGGAATGGGTGAGGACATAGGAGAAAGCTGATTGGAGGAGGGGATATTCAGTGGGATCGTTGCTCTGATGTTTTGGGTAGGGGAAAGATAGGGATTAAATCTGTAACTCAAAACTTTGTGGAAATGAATGTTGTAAATTAAAAATTAACAAAATTCAATAATTAAAACAATTTTTAACAGATAATTAAGAACTCACTGAATGATATCCTTTGTTTAAAACTATGTAGCCACTACAATGATAAGTTATTACATTCTAAAATTGTGAATGCTGTACTTTCATTTTGCTTTAGTTTATTGCTGAATAAATAAAAATTTCACTATAAAAAACATAAAGGGTATATCCATTGACTCATTTCTTTAAGAGGCCTATTCACTGAAAGGGCTTTACCTCACTCAAAGTGAGAACTTGACAAGGCCATATCCTAAAAGTGTTAGGGTCTTTCACTGCCTCCATGGCCATTTCTAGTCATCCTGATTACTGTCCGGTCCATCAACCCAGATGGTTTTATAGGAGAAATTGAGGCTGGTGACCTTGTACAGCCCTCCCTCATGCAAATCAAAGTCAACTGCATATCTTGTCATCATTTCCCTGATGTCATGGTATACTTAAAAAATGAAGGAAAAACAGAACATTTTTTTTTGGCTTATCATTCCATCATAATCAACTCACACAAGACCTCTGTTTATGTGAACTCCTTTCAACAGTCCTAATAATCTATAAGTTCTTAGGAGTTAAAAATTCATTTTTTCTTTTTGGAATGTAAACAGTTTATTCTTATTGAATTCTTTATGATTTCTCTTTCATTTTTACCTTATTTATTCTTCTTTTGAGGTTTTTATTTCAATGTCAAAATTCCCATTCTTTTCTGGTCTTCTCATAAGGATTGATTGAAAGTTCTTGATTACATTTAGTGTGTGTGTGTGTGTGTGTTTCTTTTTTTTTCTTTTTTGCTTTTTGGAGGGCGGAACGTAGGGCAATTGGTGTTAAGTGACTTGTCTAATGTCACATGGCTAGCAAGTGTTGAGTGTCTGAGGCTGGATTTGAACTCTGGTCCTCATGACTCCAGGGCTGGTGCTCTATGCAGTGCAACTCCCAGCCACCCCTGAGTATGTTTCTAGAAGTTTTATATTCCCTTTTGCTAGGTAGGTAATTCTCATTTGTAATCCTGCCTAATTTGCCTTTCACAATGTTATATGGTAAGTCCTTTCATGACTTAATTTGGTAATTGCTAAATCCTAAGTTATCCTTTTTTGTGGCTCCATGATATTTGAATTGTTGCATTTTATATTATTGCAATGTTTTTTTTTACTTGTGTGAATTTAGTATTCTTATAAGTTTTTTTTTTATTTTGGGATATCTTTTAGGAGATCATGAATGAATTCTTTTAATACCTATTTTACTCTTTGGTTTTTGGATATGAAAGCAGTTTTCCTCAATAAATTCTTCAAATATAATGTATAGACTCTTTTTTATCATGCCTTTCAGGTAGTCCAATAATTATTAGATTGTCTCTCCTCAATCTATTTTGAGGTCAATTAATTGTTTTTTTCCAACTAGATACTTGATATTTTCTACTATGTGTATTTATTTATTTTAAAATTGTTATCTTATCTTTCTAGGTGTCTCAAAGAATCATTACCTTCCCCTTGTTCAATTCTATTTGTAAGGTATTTGTAATGGAAATGAGAATTTGAAATTTTCTCTACTTCTAAAAAGGCTAAATGTAATCACATGGAGTCCACTGGGGTGGAGGTAACTAAAGGGAGGTAACAGGAAGGATGGAGCAGGAAGGTGAAAGAGAGAGAGCCAGAAGAGAGCTGGGAGCAAGTAGCTTGGAAGCAGAGCAGCTAGCCTGAGTGAGAGAAGTGCATTTTTTATTAAGGGAGACTATTTTGTTTTGAACATCTGACAGAGGGAAGTCTTGGGAATGTCAGTGCTCACTGCATTGGTAATGTGTACCAACTTCTTGGTTGCTCTGATGAATTTGATTTTCTGGTGTTAGGATTGGACTTTCTGGTATTTGAATAAATGTTTGGTTCTGTCTTTTATGTGGAGAGTCTGTTACATTTTGTCATTCACCACTACACCAGCATATTCCTAACACCACGGATGCTGTGAATTGGTGTTATATTTGCCAATGATTTGGGATCAAACAATATCATACCTCTCTCTGGAGGTAGGAGATCTTTAAAAAGAGAAATGGATATTCCAGGATGGAAGGATATACCTTCTTTCTTCCTAGTAAATAAATGGACCAAAAGCACAGGGCTCTGGAAAACTGGGAACCAAGGTTACAGATGGGAGGATTCATAAATTTGAAAAGATATTTGCAAGGAATACCAATAGAAACAGGAAAAAAAGTGACAGGGGTGTCAAGAGAAGCTGGGCCTTGCTAATAACTTGTCATTTCAGGTATAAAAGTAGAGATAAACTGCTTTAGGAGAAAGTTCAGATATCCAGGGAGATGGATGGTTAATGCAAGAATTTTTCTGTGCCACAGCATTAGGGGTCTCCTTTAGAAGAGCAAGCTGGAGTGTGTCAGGTACTAGAATAATATGCTGTTGTTCATTTAGCTGAAAGGGAGCAAAAAAAATTAAAGAAAGAAATGTGCATGCAGGTTTTATACAGGATGGGCATAGTTGCCCAATGACTGACAGAAGAACGTGTGGGAGGAGAATGGGAAAAAAAAATAAATGAGGAGTATTCTAATACAGAAATTCTTCCCATATTAAGAAGTAAGCATGAGAACCACCAGGGCCAAACAGAATTCAGGGAAATAATTGAGGACTTCATTCAAAAAAAGGTTACTGATATATTAAGTCAATTCACTCAAAGAATTGGAGAATCTTTAATTTATTGGATGATGTGGATCAGTGATGGAAGGGAACAGAAAAGTATTGATAGTGTGGATCGCTTGAAATTCATAGTTATTAGAGAGTATTACTTCTGTACACATAATCATAATGGGGATTTGAAGATCTTCCCTGCCCCTTGTAATGGCAAGCAAACAAGTACTTAGCACCTTGTTTGAGTTGATCCTTGCCCTTGATTATATCAAGTTTTGTTAAGAAACAGAACTTGTGAAAAACACAGTGGGAGGACCTTGCTGATGCAACAGAGAGGGGCAGAACAGGGAGGAGCTAATGACCAGAATAAAAAGCTGAGCACAAACTGAGTGGCATAACTACTGGGAGAAAGCAGTGTGGAGGTTGAGCAGCTAGCATGAGTGAGACAGTGTCATTCTTGCTTGAGGGAGCCTGTTTCGTTTTGAAGGCCTGATGGAGGGAATGTTTGGGAAGTCTTGGGAATGTTGGTGTTTGCTGCATTGGTTATTTGTTCCAATATTGTGGTTATTATAATGAATTTGACTTTCTGTTTTGGGGGATTGGTTTAAGTGCTATGGTTCTGTCCTCCACGTGGAAAGCCTGTCACATCTTGTGATTCAAAACTATACCAGAATATTCATAACCACCACAGGCACTATGAAAATCTCATTGGCATTATACATACCAAGCTTTTAGGGATTACCTAAAATGGGGATGTGGTGAGGACTACAGTCTAGTTGCCCACACACAAGAAAGTCTCCCATGAGACCGCTCGCTTATTGAACAACAGCTGGCGTGACTGGTTCAGCCCCCCTCCCTTGGTTCACACTCCCTGTGCATGAGGAGATCATGCTCGAATCATATTCTCTTTAAGGTACATAAGGAGGCAGTTTTTTTTTTTTTTTCCTGAGAGCTCTCGCCATGTTGGAAAAAACTGCAAGTTTTTTCTCTCTCTCATCTCTGGTCTCTTCATTCCCTCCTGAGAACAGAACCTAAGGTGGCTCTTAGCTTAGTAAAGTTTGTGGCTGCTTCCAGCTGCCACTTAAACAGGGACAGGTGGGGCTCAAGAAGGACCCCAGGATCAGGCCACTGTGCCCCAAGGCACATGGGATATGAACACCTCTGCTCCCAGAGCCTCCAGGAGTGGATTTCCAAGTGATGCTGTATAGTATCCAGAACTGGTGGAGAACAGTGAGTAAAATTAGGACAAAACATAAACATAGTAAGACCAGGGCCATACATAAATGCATACAGAAACAAGGAGCAAAGGTGCAGCTTAAACATATCAAAACATTTGTAGATTTGGCACATAAAGTTTCACCTTTAGGCTGAATATGGACTGGGCCCTCTAAGGAAAATCTTTTAGCAGTTTTAGGGCTAAAAGATTCACCAAGTTAATTGGCAGATGAGGGACTAGAAACAATAAGCAAATGAGCCTGGTCTCAGTAAAAAGCTGTAAGGAGAAAATGGGACAAGTACAAAGTGAAAGTAGAGACTGAGAATATTATCTAAGATTGTTTAAAAAAAAACAGTAAAAGAAAATTGGGACCAGTGAAGAGACAGAGGAGTGAGAGATTTATGGAAAAAAGGACTCCAGTATTTCACCATTTATTCCTTTTTTTCTATGGAATATGTTGATGATATGTTTAACATCAGAAAGGAAAGTGCCAAAGGAGGCTGGAAACATGTCAGTGTGATGCAACTGTCTCCAATGTTTTCAAGTAAGTCTATTACTATGTGGAGAGGCAAAAATGTTTAATATTTTCAGGAGATCTACAAATTCTATGTGATCCATTCTGTTATTTTCTGTATCTCCTTTTTGTTTATGTATCTTTGTGGAAGAGAATGAGAGCAATTTGCCATTCTATAAGATTTAAAATGCATCTGGACTGTGGAACTTTCCAGGAATAAGTACAAATTATTTGCATGAAAGAAGTGAACAGAAGTGTTAAGATTTTTATAAAGTTTGAAAATCCCCTCCACTTCATTGCACTCTAACCAAGTGGAGTGAGGAGAAGGCAATAAGAAATAATAAGGAAATGTTTTTCCCTCAGATCAAAGAGGCAAACAGAGGAACATTTGGGAATACAACTGTAGGTCAATTAAATTCACATGAAGAGTAAAAAGTGTCATTCCTAATTTGATGCTAAGATAAGATAAAGATATTATACTATTTGGCATTTTGGCAAATTGCGATATTTTCTAAGATCCCATAAGAAATGTGGAGTTTTGGCTCTCTAGTGGGGGAGAAAGAATAGGTACCATTTCTGACTATCTCTTTGCTGGAAGGGTCACAGCTTTTCCTTTCAAAGAAGTGTTTAAGGAGTGGACACAAAAATACAATTAACTGGAGTAAAAGTTTTATCACCAAATATATTTTACAAAAATTCATTAAAGCCTCTCATCCCAGATTAGGCTAAAAGAGAGTGGTAAAGATTAATAGGGAATTTAATTTACCCTCCCCAATCTGGAAAAATGGAGGAAACATACTAAAGTTATCAAGGACCCCACTAGCAAAAACCCCGAGTCACCCTGAAGCCCACATTTTTAAGCAAGCACATAGACGTCTCCAATTCATACCACTACATCTCCTGTCAGGCTCTGCTGCCACGAGGAGAGGGGAAAACTTTCTGCACTCAATAAGTCCAATTTTTTTTCATTAATTTTTGCTAGTGACACACTAAATAGGATATTTCACCCTACAAGAGAGTAGGGGGGGAAGGGGATGAGAAGGAGGATCATGGAAAGGAGGACAGGCTTGGGGGAAGGAAGTTGGAAGCACCCACTTTTGAAAAGGGACAGTATCAAAGGAGAGAATAGAACAAGCAGGAGGTGGGATAAGAGGGAGGGAAATATAGTCAGTCTTTTACAAGATATCAATGATGCTAATGTTTTGCATAGCTACACATGTAAAACCTAGAATGAATTGCTTATCATCCCAGTAAGGGTGGGTGACAAGGGAAGAAGAGAATAAATCTGGAATTCAAAGTTTTAAAATCAAATGTTTATATATATATAAAATTAATACTACTTTACATTTAATAGGGAAATAAGATATACAGGCACTGAGGCATAGAGATCCACCATGCCCTACTGGAAAAGTTGAAGGGGGTATGGGAAAAGATATGGGAGAGAGCAGATTGGAGGAGGGGATACACTGTGGGACCACTATTTTGGTGTGGTGGGTATGGGAAAAACAGGGATAAAATTAGTAACTCAAAATCTGGCAGAAATAAATGATGTAAACCAGAAGTTAATAAAGCATTTGGACAAAGAAAAATTGCTAGTGATGATTTGAAAATAAAATTGATGTCATAATGTCATGTGGAGATGATTATAAGCCAAAAATAGTGTTAGATAAACACATTTTTAATCTTAATTTGGTTGGAACTAAAAGATAAGAACTTGTTTAAAAAAAGTTA
>NW_027186315.1:4095784-4158687 GCF_028583685.1 Petaurus breviceps papuanus | reverse complement strand
TTAATTTGGTTGGAACTAAAAGATAAGAACTTGTTTAAAAAAAGTTATGTCACCTACATCTTATAATGTTTATATATACATCATATAGAAAAATCTTTTATTTACTCATCTACCTGAAGTTAGAGAGGAAGTTTCAACTTATACAATTTATGAGTAATTTTTAACTTGTTAGATTATTAATTGAGTTATGTTATTGTTTAAATGCTAAAACCTAAAATTGCTCATTGATTACTATATTAAGAAAGGAGAAGACTAGTCAAAAAACTTTATTCGGATTAATTCTTCTCATTCAAACCATTCGTTCTGCATGTATGAGATTTGATGAAGCAGGGACATCACCCTCAGACCTTCCCTAAAGTCCATCTCAGTTATTCTTATTTTGTAAAACTGTCAAGGAAACTATCTCTAGAGACAAGGATTCAGCATGAGAAGGGAACTTGTTGTAGTTATGTAGTTCCTAAATAATGAATCTAACTTCCTTAAAAGTTGCACAGTATTAAATGAAATGCTTTATGTATGAAGACCTAGTGATTTTTTTTGTTTGTTTATTACAGCTACATGGAAATAAAAAAAATTAATTGTAATTGACTATGAGTCATCATTTGGTGATAAAGGGTTTTTAGCTACTTGGGGCTCATCTCAGGAAGATTTTAACATGTGTAGTTTTTGGGGTGCTCTGATCAGATTCATTTGCTGTACCTTTTCTGGTTGAAACACCTTTTCATGTCTGAGGAATTCTGCAATCAAGTAGAAAATTAGTAAGTTAATCATACTTTGGAGATTTATGTTACTTAAAGACATTTTACTATACCTTTTTACCATGTTGTAAAAGGTAAATATCTCCATGTCTCCATAGACAGCTTTTCTGACTTCCTACTGGCTACCTTACAGACTGGAGAAGCTGCAAAGCATGTGTTTAATCACATTCATCATTGTTTCTCCTTTCCAGCCTATACTTCTGCTATGTCCACGTTCATGACTAACCATTTCTAGTAGCAAGCACCCCAAGCGTGCTCAGGGTGGCTGCCCATACATGTTCTTGGATCTGCTTTGTTAAAGGAAAGCAACTCAAAATGGGTTAACAAGCTTACTTTAATCAGTCAGACATATATTGTTTACCTTGTTCAGGAGAAAAGGTCACCACCCCGAACTTCAAAGTATACAGGCAGAATTATCAAGACAGAAACAGTTCAAGTAGACAGATTTCCAAACTGTCCAACCATTACATCCATAACCAGTCAACATCTGGGTTTCCACATCTGGGTTTTTCAAAGCCTGGGGGGGGGGGGCTGGACAATGGCTTCCCAGAATACAGATCAAATCACAGAACACTTCTCAAAGTGAGCCCCCAAAACAAAGCCTCACATCAGGGCTTATATAGCCTTCTCCTGGCTCAGAGAATGTAACAACCTCTTGGATCCACTGGCCAATCAAATAGTATCTACTGAAAAACAAACCTCCCACCCCAGGCTTCAGGTGCAATTTAGCCTAGGGGCAGGGAAGATCTTCCAAATTTGCATTCCCATTACACCATGGCATTCTACAAATATTTGGTATTCCCTATAACCCTACTGGACAAGCAGTGGTCCAACAGGCCAACAGTACAATAAAAGACTATCTCAAAAAACAAAAAGGGGGAGATGGATCTATCAGACAATTACATACTGATAAAATATCATACACCCTAAATTACCTGAAATTCGATGCAGTTGATTTGACCCCAGCTATGAAACAGCTCGAAGGGAATCAAAAGCATAAACTCAAAATGGGACAGTGGTACAATATTGAAAAACAAAGGTTTTGTGGAGTACACATGCTGGTAATTGGGAGAGTCCTTATACCTTTTTAACCTGGGGGCCAAGGTATGATTGTATTTCCACAGGTAGAGGTCATCAGTGGGTTCCTGCAAAAGCTATCTGTGTTATGAGTGACTCTAAAGAAAAGGAGGTGCCCATTCCAATGACAGCAGAGACGACACAAGATGAATCACCAAGGGATGTGGCTGCTGGTTGCTGCCTTCACCATGTTCACCATCTTACCACCTGCTCACATGGAATAACACAGATGGGCTATGAGCCACTCTGGCCAAGGGTGGTAGCTAGGGGAAGGAGATCATTGAACTAGTTTTTCAAGTACATGGTAGTATATTCATCAGATATGAATTTGATTTCCAGCCAACTAAAGCATCCACATCTTCAGTACAGACTAATTTTAGCAGACTATTGTTTAGGTTGCCATTGTGGTGGTACAGGCAGAACAATACAAATGTCACTGACAGCATGATTTCTTCTGGAATGGACTTGCATACTGTATTTATGCTTAGGATACAAGGGACACCCTGTGATTCCTCTCTTCCCCAGCATATGGGGGTAAGCCCAGCTTGGCAGCCTACTAAAAGTAGTGGATGGCCTTTACTAGAAGTGTGCCACTCACTGGCATACTTGCAACACTGCATTTGACAATCACAATGAGCTCCAAACTTGGCACCTTCAGAAAAAAAAAAAAAAACATGGAATAACTGTAAGGAGAAATAAGTGATATATTTCTGGAGTCACAATGTTGCTCAATCTTAGAGTCTTTTCTATTTCTCCTGCTATATATGTGTGATTTTTTGGAATTTAGCTCGTGAAATTAATGAAGTATCATAAACTGATCTTAAACCAGACCAAAAAAAGAGGATATAAAAATGGTTTTATAATCCTATTTCTCCATGATGGCTGTAACCCCATAGTTGGATAGCATTGGAAACACCGGTGGGCATATTATTGTTTTGTGGCCCTCCTCTGCTTGGCTTGATGTTTAAAATGCTTTATAACAGCTTAGAAATGATTTAGGCTGACATTCACCTTGTACTTTTCCAAAACAAAAAGGAGGAATAGGACAGGACAACGTGAGTTCCAGGCACTTCTTGTCCCATGGGAGATCAAGAGCTGCCTCAGGGCCCCTTGGTCTAGGGTTGCTCTGTACTTGTTAGAGATGGGGAGGTGCTGAGGGCCACAGTCCAGTTGCCCACTCACAAGGAAGTCTCCCATGAGACCCATTGCTTGTTGAGCAACAGCTGACATGACTGGTTCAGCCCCCCCCCTCCACTGGTTCACACTCGCTGTGTGCAAGGATAACATACTTAAATCATGCTCTCCTTGAGGTACATAAGGAGTCAGCTTCTTTTCTAGAGAGCACCCACCATGTTGTAATAAACTGCAAGTTGTTTCTCTTTATCATCTCTGGTCTCTTCATTCCCTCCTGAGAACACAACCTAAGGCTGGCCCTTAGATTAGCAAAGTTAGCTGTTGCTTACATATGAGAAAGTTAAAGGAGGAGGTAATGAAAACTGCTATCATGTTTGGAGATGCAAATGCATATCCCCTTAGCTATTCCTCATAAAATATCATGGTGACATCTATAAGCATATGAAAAAATGTTCTAAATTGATAAGAGAAATGCAAATCAAAACAACTCTGAGGTGCCAAATCTCAACAGTAAGATTAACTAAGATGACAAAACAGGAAAATGATAAATGCTGAAGATGTGGAAAAATTGTAAAACTAATGCATTGTTGGTGGAGTTGTGAACTGATTGAACCATTCTGGCGAGCAATCTGTAACTATGACCAAAGGCCTATAAATAATTGCATATACTTCGATCTAGCAATACCACTTCTAGGGTTGTATCCCAAAGAGAACATAGAAGTGGGAGAAAGATCCATATGTACAAAATATTTATTGCAGCATTTTTTGTGGTAGCAAAGATTTGGAAATTAAGGGGATGCCCATCAATTGGGGAATGCCTAAACAAATTGTGGTATATGAATGTAATGGAATACTATTGTGCTAAAACAAATAAGGAGCAGATGGACTTCTTATTTACCTGGAGAGACTTATACATACTGATTCTGAGTGAGAAGAGGAGAACCAAGAGAAATTTGTAGACAATTAAAGACACAACATATGTGTGATGACCCACACTGATAGACTGGCCTCTTCTGCAAGGTTATAAGACAACTCCAAATGTCTCATGATAAAAGGATATGTCTACATTCAGAGAAAGAACTTGAAAGAACAGACTTTGAAAGCACACTGAAGAAAACTACCTGCTTTCTGTCTTTTTCTTTTTTGGTTGTTTCCTCTTTCCCATTGTTCACTCCATCAGTTACAATCCTTCCTTACAAACTTACTAATGCCTAATATGAAAGTATTTGCAGATCCTATACTTGATTCTATGCTTCCATGGGAGACGGAGGAGTAGAATATTTGAAAATCAAGGGATTAGGGGGTGGCTAGTGGCACAGTGAATACATCACTGGCCCTGGAATCAGGAGGACCTGAGTTTAAATCCAGCCTCAGACACTTAACACAAATGCTAGCCATGTGACATTGGGCAAGTCACTTAACTCCAATTGCACTCCAAAAAATAAGAAAGAAAAAGAAAGAAACAAAATGAGAGAGAGAGAGAGAGTGATGGAGGGAGGGAGAGAGAAACTACACAAGGGATTGTGGAACTGAATCTTGTAAACTAAAAGTAAACAAATTAATTAATGAAGACAAAAAAATTAAATATCATAGTGAAGATGCCTCCTCCTGCTTATAATTGTCTAAATCTGATCTTACTAATTGGGGAAATGCCTTCTTTCAGAGGTGGTAGATAAGATTCCACAATTAAGTGACTTAGGGGAATGGGGAAAAGATAAATTTCATCCAGAGAGATGAGTAAATAGCCAGTGGATTCAAATTCAGAATAGAATGACAAGAAAATAATTATTTACTCCTCCGTTGAGAGCAGGGATAGATTTTAGAAGAATAGATGGCACTCCAGCTAAAGAGCTGCTTAAGATGTATAAAGAAAAGGTTCTTAAAATTAGACAGAATAGGGAAGTAGGAACCACCACTACAGATCCTCCTGAATCATTATATCCAAGTTTTCCATACCTTCAGGGAGAATACGAAATAGGCCAAGCCCCGGGCCAAATTAAAGAAATAAACAGAGGAGATTACAGACTCCATATTGGTTTAACAATATTTTGGAAAAATGGATAAATTACTGTAACTAGGGTATCAAAACACATTTGAGTGGAGGCCTCCCTTATCTATAGAAAACCTGATAAATTTCAACAATAAACTCCTATTTCCATCACAGGACTGGGTGGGGGAGGGGGTACATATGAAACAGATAAGTTAAGCTAACAATGAAAACTGGATAATTACCTAAGGAAAAAAAATGTACCATGGTAATTGTACCCATTCCTAAATACATCATTGGAATAGATATCGTGAGAGGTATGACTAAATTTATCTGGGAGGCGATACCTATTTGAACTTAGTAAGATAGGAATTAATACAGTTTTAGGGAGAAAAATTAAAATAATGGAACAACTCAATTTACCTGAATCTTTTGAAGGAATTACTTTAAAGTAGTATCATGTGCCAGGTGGGCAAAATGAAATTACCAATATTATATAGGAATATTTGAGACAGGAGTGTTAGTTCCTACAACCTCTCGATGGAATAATCATGTCTGACCAGTATGAAATAGTCAGATGGGATGTGGAGAAGTACAGTGATTATAGACAATTGAATAAGGTTACGACTCCCTGGTATGCTGCTGTTTCAGATACTTTCACCTTAATAGAAAAGTTCCAGAAATATGCTTGTACTTGGTAAGCAGATAATGATTTAGCCAATGCTTTGTTTACTATCCCAACACATTCTAAACAATGGGAAGAGTTTATTTTCACTTGGAAGGATAGACAATATACTTTCAACCACCATCCACAAGGATATCTGCATAGCACGCACTATTTCTCAATGGCTTATGACTGAATATTTATATGAATTAGAGCTGGAGTACAGCTTACCTACCACATAGATGATACAATGATACAGGGAAAGATGTAAAAGAAGTGGAGAAGAATTTGACCCTTTAAATTGAGCATATAAAAAGCAAAGGCTGGTTAATTAACCCTGTAAAGATTCAAGGACCAGAATAAAATGTAAAATGTTGGGGTATGTGCTGGAATAAGGGGGTGCAAGAGATTCTTCTCCAAGCCTGACAAAAGATTCAGGATTTTCATACCCCTACCAATAAGAAGGAGATCCTAAAGTTTATAGGATTACTTGGATATTGGAAGCACCACATTCCACATCTGGGAAAGATTTTGAAACCCTTATATAAAATTAATTGTAAGAAATATGAATTTCATTGGGACTTGAGAAGAGTAAAGCTTTTGAAGAAGCCAAGATTACTATACAATTGGCCCTAGATTTATGGCCTGTGCAAAATGGCTCAGTGGAAGTAGAAGTGACTGTACAGGATGTATATTCAAAAATATTTGTGGAAAAAACAAGAAAGCTAAAATGTACCCTTGGAATTTTGGGCTAGGAAACTCCCTTCATATGAATTTCAATATACACCTTTGGAAAAGATGTTGTTAGCTGCATATTGGGCTTTGGTAGAGACTGAAAAATGGACTCTGGTTCATCAAGTGATATTAAAGCCTTAAATCCTTATTATGACCTGGGTAATGCATACCCAAACTTCTCAAAGAGCTAGGCATGCACAAGAGGCTAGCATTATCAAATGGAAATGGTATATTCAAAGTACAACCAAAAACAGCTGTAAAGCCAAGCACAAGCAGCTTTCCAGAGGAATACTGCTGTGAACAGCTTTCCAGGTTCTGATTACAGTATAGCAAACTCTCTATTTATTCAATAACAAATCAGAGCAAAACATTCACAGAAAATGAAAATACAGCATTCACCCTGTCACAACTCAACAACTTACCACTAAAATGGCCACATAGTTTTCACCAAATTTGTCACATAGTTTTTAAAAAAAAGTATAATCATTTAGTAACTCAATCATTCAATCATCCTTAAGGAGGCTTAAGGGACACAAAGTAAAAAAGTCAATGTCCTTTTCCTCTGGGTTCAATTAAGTTACAATTTCATCAGTCACTACTCAATTTCATCTTTACTAATGGTAGGGTTTCAGCTTCCATGGATCCTCTTCCATGGACTCTGCTCCTGCCCAAATCTAACCAAATGCCACCAGAGACAGCTCCCAGTTCCTTGTCCAGCTCTCTGTGGAGTTCCTGCTCCACATTGAAGTTCACAGTGTCCAATCCACCTCAAGTCTTTCACAGTTTCTGTTTCCTGGGAAGAGAAAACTTAACAGTCACAACAATATTTACACACATCAAGGTTAGCAGAATTAAAACAATATTCACACACATGGTTGGTACTATCATCTCAATTCACTTTCTCCCTGTGAAATCAACATAGAGCCAAAACAGACAAAGTACCAACACGACAGTCATGCTTCCTCTGGCAGCTCTGGATTGCCCTCAGAAGTCCTCAGCAGCTTCACTGGCCTTTAGAAGTGTTCAGCAAGAGTTTGGCAGGCTCTCAGAACAGGCTTCACCACCACAAGTTCTGTTCTCAAAATCAAAATCACTTTATCCAGCCTCCCCATGGCTTGCTCCAAGAAATTCTGTCTCACTTCCCAGCTCTCATTTCTATTCTCAGTACTTTACAAATCTCAGTTCAGTCTGCAGTCCAGCAGTAGCAGTCCAGCCCCCAGTTGCTTCCAAAGAAAAAATTCCCTCCTTCTCTCCCTGGCATCAGTTGCTCTGCCTCCACTATGGTTACCCCAAGAAATTCTGACTCTCCCAGCTGGTGCTTTTCCATATATGCAGTATTAGTTCTTCCCTGATCAGCTCCTTCCTATTACATCAGCAACAGGGGTTCATACTTTTTGTTTCCTTAACAGACATTTAATATAACTAGATTGACACTAAATGCTAAGTACTTGTTAGCTTGTCAATACAAAGTTATATTCAAATTTCATTACTATTACAAGAGGCAAAAATAGAGTTTCTGCTCTATAAGAATCTATAGCAACCAGGACAGTGAGGTGAATGATACACTCCCTGATCCAAAGCAATAGTTGCTACAATACTCTGTAAAATTGAATGAGGGATATGATGGATCAACTGAAGAACAAATGAGATATGCATGATCTACTGATGGGACAGCAAAATATTTGGGCCACAATACATTGGAATAATCCATGTTTTAAGTGGAGTTTGGAAAGTACTGGGTCAGGTGGATATACTCAATATGTTGAACATATAGCAGTAAATCAAGACGTTAAAACAGAACAAAGAGGACAGTGTCATATATTCACTGATTCATGGGAAGTAGGTAATGGGTTAGCAACATGGATACCCATGTGGAGGAATAAAAATTGGGAAATTCATGGTAAACAATTCTGCGGTAATGTATTATGGCAAGATATGAGGGACATGTCTTTGGTCATTAATTTGTCAGTTTTTATGTACATGGTCATATGGCCCTCACCACATCAGAATGTAAGTACAATGCACATGCTGATTGAGTAGCAAAGATGGCTATTCAACATATTGTTCCTATCCCAAATACCCACTGATGATCCATTACTAGCAAAATGGGTACATCAAAGAGGGTGCCACTTAAAGGTTCAGGAAACACACAGGTGGGAACAAGATGGAGTTATTAGTACCTCACACTTGTTAAAACAGGTAGCAGAGGAATATCATATTTGTCAACTGGAAAAAGAATGAACTCATCCTAGAGTGGTAAATGGAGAAATAGCAAGGGGAAAGGTACCAATTCAAATTTGTCAAATATATTATATTGATCCCTTACCCCAAGATAAAGGATGCAAATTTATATGTACTTGTGTTGACCTATTCAGGTGTACTATTGACTTGTTGTTATAAGAATGTGATGCAGAAAAACACCTGCAAAACTCTTTTTCTAATAAGTTTATATTATGGAACCCTAATGCAGATTCAAAGTGACAATGGGTCATATTTAAAAGACAATAAAAAGAAGAGGTATTTTATATTAAATGATATAGAATGGGTATATCATTTTCCATAATATCAACAAGCATCTGGGTTAATTGAAAGAATGAATGGATTATTGAAAGAACAGTTAAGGAAGATAAGTTCTAACAATTCGTATCAACATTTGGAAGATAATTTGTTCACAGCTTTACATAATTTGAATAATAAACCAATTGGAGGAAATATAACTTTAGCCATAATGATAAGCCCATATATCCAAAAAAGAAAGCAACAAACACAAAAGATCCCAAATATTGAATATTTTACTGTGAGGCCAGATGTCCCAGCACCATATACAGGAACACCTAGTTTGGCAGGATATGAGGTTAGAGGTCTTCTAGTTGGATAGAAAAGAAATAAGAAAAATCTGCCCTGGAATATGTATGACAATCCCTAAAAATGATTTTGGATTGACTTTACCCAAATAAGGATTAGCAACTCAAGGAATACATGTATTGACTGGTGTAATGGATTCTAATTATAAAATAGATATTATTGTGACATTCCAAAATTTAGGTGAAGAAACTATAGAGTTCTGTAAAAATGATAGAATAATACATGTGGTTATTATTCCTTGTGCAACAATACCACTTATAAAAACTTTCCCTCCTTCCTAAATACCTATCAGAGGAATTAAAGCATTTGGTTCTACTGATAGAACATAATTGGGAACTAAAATGTGGGTAAAATGGACAGCAGATGATGTTCCAAAGGTTGTGGAAATTACAGTGGATGGGAAGGATAACACTGTAAATATTGTTTATACAGGAGAACATTATTACCAAATTGGACCCTTAGCTCATGTATTCTACTGTGAATGATGCTATGATAGTGGGTTCATGGACTCCAGAACTACCATTGACCCTATATCTACCCTGTTTCTGGTTATTGTCTCCTTGTTTCTTCTTGGCTTTTTTGTCTGTTCAACTTGTTTGCTAGATTGGTTTCCTTCAGGCGTGGTACCCTCCACCTGTAGATGCCTGATCACTTAACCCAGATAACACCGCTATCCACAATTTTGACATGTCACCCCTGAACCTGGCATCAAATAAGTGGATACTGGTTATTGAACTCACCTTTTGAATGGGATCACTTGTGAGAGGGACACTTTTATTTACAATTCCAGCAGGAAGTAACCATAGAATAAGAGACCTTCACCCTTGACCCCAAGATTTCTGGTCCCATTCATTTCAGGGGAATGATAGCGTCCTTGTGCTCAAGCCCTACCCTAAGACCTTTTCTAACTTTATTGTGTGTTATCCCTTTTATATTGCTGTAAAGTCCTGTTGACAGCAATTATCCCTAAATTCTGATTGACCTATTTAAGGGACATGAAAGATCTTGGGACAAAATATAATGGTAATGGGAATTTGAATAGGTTTCCTGCCTCTTAATAGGTCAAATGTAATCACATGGTGCGCACAGTGGGAAGATATTGGTGAAAGGGGGTAAGAGGAAGGGTGGAGCAGGAAAGAGCAGCTGGTCAGAACAGAGGTTGGAGGAAGAATCATGGAGGCACAGCAGCTAGCATGAGTGTTAGAGGGGCATTTTTCCTTAAGGGATGCTATTTTGATTTGAAGGCCTGATGGAGGGAAGGCTTGGAGTTGTCAGGGCTAACTGAACTGGTTATGTGTACCAATTTATTGGTTGCCAGAATGGATTTGGTATTCTGGTGTTGGGATTGAGCTTTCTGGTGTCTGATTGATGTTTTTGTTCTATATTACATGTGAAGAGTCGGTTACATTTTTTTATTCACAACTATACCAGCATATTCATAGCTGCTTTGGGTGCTGTGAATATTTCATTGGCATTATAACATTATTTTCTTAATTGGGATTTTTTGTCTCCTTTTTTTCAGTTCCAGTTTGTAAGGAGCAGAATTTTTCAGTGATTTGATAAATCTTTTTCCATGTCACCAGTTCTGCTTTTTTAAGGAGTTCTTTTCAGTGAATTTCTATATCTGTTTTCCATTTGGCAATTTTTTAAGATATTATATCCCTCAATATTTTTTGCCTACTTTACAAATAGTTTATTCTTGTTTTCATAATTTTCTTGCATCACTGTCATTTCTTTCTCCAATTATTCTTATATGTGATTTTATTTGATTAAAAAAAGAAACTCTACCAGAACCTAAGACCAATTCACATTTTTCTTTGCAGATTTTCACATAAATATTTCGATTTCATTGTCTTCTGTGTTTGTTTTGATCTTCCTTCTTATATAGTAGCTTCACATGTTATTTTGCTGTTTACTCATTTTTCCAGAAAATATCTTGACTTTTAACTCTAAGTTAAAGTTGAACTCTCAGGTCAGCTAGGTTGTGTGGTGATTAGAGTACTGGCCCTGGAACCAGGACTACCAGAGTTCAAATCCTGCCTCAGGCACTTAACACAAAAACTAGCTTTGTAACCTTGGGCAAGTCACTTAACCCCAATTGCCTTCCAAAAAAAAGGTGAATTATGCTCCTGGTCTTTCTGTGACACTGTCCTAAGCATCATGTCTTTATGCTACTGTTTTTAGAATTAATTCTGGGGGTATATAGGTTTTCAGTTTTCCAGAGGTGTTATGATCTAGCTAGAGGTGTTCTCACTGCTCTTATGGCCTTTGTGGTGGTTTCTGATTGACCACAACAACATTTTTTTCCTCTTTGAAACTTTGTTGAGAATCCCACTTGCTAGTGATTTTAATTACCCTGAGGTGGCTACACAAATGGTATATGGAGAATGAAATAGATTCCTATCCCTAGTGCTACCAGAGTGTCCCCTGTAATCTCCTTCTGACAACTTGCCCATCTCAGTATGTGGGCTGAGAGCTTCAGAAAGTACTGCAGCAGCTAATTTAGTAGCCCCAAAGGCCTTCTGTTGCCTTGTTAGGTGCAGCTTGTACAGGACTGTGTTGTACTCTCACCTCAGTGGGACCCTTTTCCTGCCATCCTTCTAACTTTGTCTTGAGCTGAAAAATTACTTGATGTCATTCTTCTGTTACTTCTGCCACTCCAGAATTCATTTTAATGCATTATTGTAACTGTATTTGGAGAGGAATTTGGAAATATTCAGGTGAGTTTCTTCTTTTGCTCGCCATCTTGGTTTTGTCCTCCTAAAGTATTTTTTCCCTTATACTGTAAAGTGTGACTACCTCAGTCACCAACTCAATAATCTCTAAAGGTTTGACTACCTCAGTTGCCCACCCAATAATCTCTAATGTCTTTCTATTGACTCTTGAATTACTAATAATTTTGGCTTTTTTACACCATTTAAAAATATCTTTTGTGTAAATTTTAAAATATACATAATTTTTACATTTAATTGTTAAGTAAATATGCACATATTTTGAGGATATGGTCAAATGTTTATTTTTTTTTGATTCATAAGGGCACATAACCAAAATTTAGGAAACAAGTGATTTATTTCCATTAAATTATAAATTTTTATGACAAAAACATGTATGATATCGGTCTCTAAATTCCAAGAGAGAAACAACTGCTATAAACACTATATTTGGAGCTTGTAAACTACATCCTTAGGATATGGTTTTGAGAACTTCATTAGTGATGACAGCAAAAAAAAATAATCTTCAAGGAATGCAATAGTGGTATTGATGGAGCTTTTTATAATTTAGTGTCAGTACCTATGATATTTTTATGTAATGGGAGATGCTAATCACAACAGAATTTACTATCTGACTTGAAGAAACAAATTTTATAACCCCTGAAAAACCATCCAGGAGGCATTGTTATGGAAATAAACTTAAGTTTCTTTAATGGTTAAATGGACTTTGTTATTCTTTTCTCTTTGGGAAGCTTCCTGGTGGGCTTTGGGGTAATGGGTTGAGAAAAGTGAAATAACTCCTCATATTTTATTTAAAACACATGATATAACTGCCCTCCCTCATTTTTCCCATGCAGCTTTTGTGCACTATTCTCTAGAATCTATTTAAGAAAGAGGAATCTCTGAAGTAAAATCATTATGTCCTGTCTCAGGACAGAGGGTGGTAGATATCAGACAGGAAGAGGCAAAATTAACCACCATAAGTAATATACTGTTTCTATCCTTGATGGCATGAAAAGTCTAAGATGAGGAGGATTTTAGGTGTGCTTGATTTATATAAAAAATATGATTGCAGCAAGACATACATCCCCTCAACTCTTGAATACCATGAAAGATTAGGTAAAAGGTATTAGTAAACCTGAATGGACACTTTACATCTTTCCCTGCCTTGAAGTGATGGCACCTTCATACTATCCTATTGCTTACCAATCTGCTATCTTTCATCCTACTCTTCACTAGAGAGGGAAAAATGAGGTCAAATATCTCTTACAAACCTTTAAAAATGTACAAGTAATATATTTTTTCATTAAAATTTAGTCTTTTACTCTAAAAGAAGCATTTTTTAATCACTTACATTCCTCTACTGATTATCATTTGATATTGCTCCTGTAAGATATGGGTTTCAGTAGGGGATAAAAGAAGAATTTGGTAAGAATAAAAAGGAGTAGCAGATATTTTAAAAATCTGTTAAAATAATTAATTCATATTCCAAAATGTTCATGTTCATAATTTACATTAAGATGTAAATTTAGAGATATAAACAAATGTGAAGATGGAAAACAATTACAGTCATGTACATACACTTATTTTGATGGTTATAAACACGTTGAAAAGTAACAAAGAAAAAAAATATGGTATGCTAGCAGATGAACATTTATTAACTTGGAAATTATAAAAAGATAATATAAATTTCTGGAATTGTTGAAAAGTACTCATCTCCTACTGTTTCTAAATTGCCAAATGATTAAATTCCCTATTCTGACTACCAATGTGAATCATTGTTCTGAATTAGCCATTTTTTCTTCAGGATTTCTTTTTTTATCATATGCTTTATTAACTTCTAGTTTACATCATTCATTTCCACCAAGATTTTGAGTTACAAATTTTCTCCCCATTTGTCACCTACCCACCACGCCAAAATAGCGATCCCACTGGATATCCCCTACTCCAATGTGCTCTCTCACAAATATTCTCCCATACCCCCTGAAAATTTCCAATAGGGCATGGTGGATCTCTATGCCACAGTGCCTGTATATCTTATTTCCCATTCAAATATAAAATAATATTGATTATCTATATTAAACTTTTGGTTTTAAAACTTTGAATTCCAGATTCATTCCCTTCCTCCCTTGTCACCCACCCCTACTGGGAAGATAAGCAATTCAATTTAGGCTGTACATGTGTAGCTATGCAAAACACTTCCATAGTAGATATATTATAAAAGACTGACTATATTTTCCTCCCTCCTATCAAACTTCCCACTTTTTCTATTCTCAACTTTGATCCTGTCCCTTTTCAAAAGTGGGTGCTTCCAACTTCTCTCTTCCCCAGCCTGCCCTCCCTTCCTGCATGAACCCTCTCATCCCCTTCCCCACTACTCTCCTGTAGTGTGAAATACCATATTTATTATGTATGGCATTCCCTCCCTAAGCCAAATTCAATAAAAAGGAGATTGACCCATTAACTTTTGACTTCCATTTCTTCCCCTCCGTTGTAACCTTTCTCCCTTATCTCTTCTATATGAGATAGTTTACCCCAATGTGTATCTCCCCATCTCCTCTCATTATATTCCTCTATCACCTCTTAATTTCACCTTTTAAGTATTATCGCTTCCTATTAAACTGGGCATGTGCCCTATATGTTTACGGGTACACATATATACACAAATTCACATATGTATTCATATGCCCATTTATGCTCCTATATAAACATCTACATGTATGTGAATACATATGTATACACACACACACACACACACACACACACATATATATATACTTCTTTCTATTCCTTTCAATTACTCTTCTTCTGAGAAAAGTTTCATAAGTTACAATTATCATTTTTCCATAGAGGAATATTAATAGTTCAACTTTGATAAGTTCATTGTGATTTCTTTTCCTTGCTTACCTTCTCATACTTCTCTTGCTTCTTGTATCTAAATGTCACATTTTTTACTCAACTCTGTTTTTTTCATCAAGAATGCTTGAAAGTCCTCTCTTCCATCCAATGACCTATTTTCCCATGAAACATGATACTCACTTTTGCTGGGTAGGTGATTCTTGCTTTTAATCCCAGCTCCTTTGACCTCAAAAATATCATATTCCAAGCCCTTTGATTCTTCAGTGTAGAAGCTGCAAGATCTTCTGTGTTCCTGATTATGTTTCCAATATATTAAAATAGTTTATTCCTTCCTGCTTATAATATTTTCTCCTTGACTTGGGAATTCATGAACCTGGCTATAATGTTTCTAGGAGTTTTATTTTTGGGATCTTTTTCAGGAGGTGATTGGTGGATACTTTGAACCTCTATTTTGCCTTTTGCCTTCTGCTTCTAAAACTTAAGTGCTATTTTCCTTGAGAATTTCTTGAAGGATTATTTCTAGGCTTTTTTTTAAATCATGACTTTCAAGTACTCCAACAATTTTTAAATTATCTGTCCTGGATCTATTTTCCAGGTCAATGGTTTTCCCAATGAGATATTTCACATTGTCTTCTATTTTTTTCATTTGTTTGGATCTGTTTAATAGTATCTTGATTTCTCATAAAGTCACTAGTTTCCATTTGCTCCAATATAATTCTGAAGGAATGATTCTCTTTAGTTAGCTTTTGAGATTCTTTTTCCATCTTTCAAATTCAGCTTTTTAAGACATTTTTCTGCTCATTTCCTTTTTGAGTGTCTTTTGCCATTTGAGTTAGTCTGTTTTTAAGGTAATATTTTATTCAGTCAGGTTGTTGACTTTCATTTCATAATTTTCTGGCATTGTTGTCTTTTCTCTTCCTAATTTTTCCTCCACTTCTCTTATTTGATTTTCACAATCCTTTCTAAGCTCCTCTATGGTCTGTAACCAGCTCTGATTTTTCTTGGAATCTTTTGTTGCAAGAGTTCTGACTTCACTGACTTCCTCCTGTTCCATGCTTTGATCCTTTCTGTCCCCAAAATAGGAGTCTAATTTTGGATTCCTCTGTTTGCTTTGCTTCCCTCGATAATTCATGTTGCTACTCATTTATGTGACTTTTGGGTTTTTATCCACAATAGGACTCCACTACCAGACAGGGGAGCTTTGTCCCAATTGCTGGTGTTTTCTCAGCTGCCAAAGTTGGGTGCCCTCTCTGAAGCCTCCACACACTCTGGCAAACTGCACACACACCCCAGAACCTCCACCCTAGAAGGCAATCCATATTCAAGCAGGTTAATGCAAGAGCTATTACACATCATACTAGTTGCTTGGTCCTCCTACAGTCTGCAGGCCAGGAGTTGAAGCTGCCACATGGAGGTGGCTGCAAACCACCTCAGCGGCTTCTCCCTCCAGGGGATAAAAAAACAAAAAACAAAAACTGCACTCCAAACTACTGGATCCCAAAGTCCACTCTGCACTGACCTCTCACTTTGTCCTTAGCATCTATTGGTTGATAATTCTGGAAACTGCCACAGCTGCTGGTGATATGAACTCCATCTAGCCTGCAGCTGATCAGGACCTCCCTGGGTTTAAAACTTCTGGCTTGTGCAGGGGTTGGTGTGGGCTCCCAGAGTTCTTTGCTGGCTGCTCCCTGCCAGCCTGTCAGGCTTTTCTAAATAAGAGGTTCGCTTCTCTGTATTAATTTGTGGCTTCTGTAATTCCAAAATTTGTTCAGAGTCACTTCTTACATGAATTGGAGGTAATGGGAGCATGAGCCTAGCTGAATCACTTTTTTCTACTCTGACATCTTGACTCTGCCACTTTTCAAGTTCTCGTAAATTTCTTATAAATTTCAGAAGGCCATATATGGAAAATACTTCCAATAAGATCCATATTCTAAAGAGAATTTGTGAATGTGGGAATAAAAATTTCCATTGTGATCTAATAGATTAAAGATATTTGTGATGTGGAAGGAATATTTCTCCTATCACAGCATAGTGATTGTATTAAAAATGATTGTTGTTTTTGGAAAAATAATTTTTGCTACAATAAATTTCATTGTGCCCCTTCAGAGTTAAAACCAAGTCAGTGTGTGTGTGTGTGTGTGTGTGTGTGTGTGTGTGTGTGAACTTCTAAAATGTCCTGAGAAGGGAATGGCTATGATTTTTCTATTTTGTTTCAAGCAAAGGGGTAAGGATGATTTCTCTGAGAGGAAAGAATAATTGAAGTAACACATAGTTTCTGGGAAAATTAACTATTTTGAAATTTTGTTTCATAAAGTAAATCAACTTCAATTAGAAAAAAGAAAGATGTTTATGGCCTACTATTGAGCTGAATACCTTATGTGTCACTACATAAATATTAATTGATTAAATTTAGTGCAATTTTCAATGCCTGGCCAAGATGTTGTTTGGACACTAAAAGGTAACTCTCTACTTAGAGTACAACTGATACATCATAGAATCCAATTGTTTTGTTGTTTTAAGTGAAATAAAGACCTGCTATTTGAGCACGTGGTGTATACAATATTCTACATCAACATATTGCAAACTAAAGATATATATTATAGGGGCAGCCAAGTAGCACAGCGAGTAAGAGCACTGGCTCCAGTGTCAGGATGACCTGGATCGAATCCAGGCTCAGATACTCAGCACCACACCCAGAAATAACTGGCCGTGTAACCTTGAGCAAGTTACTTAACCCTGATTACTTAAAAAAAAAGATATATATTATAGAAATTGGACAAAGGTAATCATAATGACAAGAAAACAACACATTTAAGGCAGCAGTGATTAGAGTGTGGGAGTTTTTTCCCCTTTTAAACGTTCCAAGTATTCTGAGCAAAGGAGTAGAACAAATGCTTATGAAGGCAGGAATCCAAAAATATTATTTTGGAAAAAGTTAAAAGTTCTGGTAATTGCTAAAAGGATACAAGCATATCCTCAGTTAATAAATGATTTAGCTACTGAAAACTATAAAGGATAGAGACTTTTCCTTAGGGATGCTTATTAAAGAAACTAACCTAGGAAGAGCTATAGTTTTTAAAGAGTTTTAAAGAGTTACCTATAGATGAGATCCTAAAACAATCATATGTGTAGAAACCTAGACTACAGATGATCAGAAAGCTATGGCTAGTATTAAGGAATAAAAATAAGACTGATACATTACTGGTCTCAAGAAATATGCTTGGGGTGGCTAGATGGTGCAGTGAATGTAGCACCACCTCTGGAATCAGGAGAACCTGAGTTCAAATGCCGCCTGGGACACTTAAGAACAACTAGTAATGTTACCTTGAGCAAGGCATTTAACACCAATTTCCCCCTCCAAAAAATCTAAATAAAATAAATGTTTAAAAAAAAGAAACATGCTTAAATTTGAAAGATGCTCCAAATTTGTATGTCACAGAAGTTTATTAAATCATTACTTACAAAGCTATATATTAATAAAGCATTGTCCTCAGTATTTTATTCTTTTTTCTTCATTCTCTTTCTTGATAATCTTATTGGCTTCTGTAGTCTTCAATATTTGTTTCCACAGATAACTCTTTCAATCTTTTTTTAGACTTTACTTCTCTTAGCCTATTAGGCTATCAATTCCAATGATATATCTAATTCATTGCTTTTAGAGTGTTTGTTTATATTTCAATTTGTTTCTCATTTGAATTCTCTTCCATGACCCTTTATTTATCCCATGTTTGAGTTAACATTTATTCTACCCTTATCTATTTTCAGTTAAAAATCCTAAAAATGTTTTCAAATACATTCTGACAAGTGTTCCTACTTTTATTCTTGTCACTCTCATAATATATCTTATAACCTTTCTTCATGTCTATTTCAATTTCTACTTGGAGCTTTTCTGTACACTTTTCTTGATCTACCCTCCCATAAGCCATAAGCCTACTATTGAATTGTTATCCATCATTTAAAGTATAGCTCAAATGTCAAAGCTCCTCAAGAAATCAACACTTTAATTAGGTAATTTCCCTATTTGTGTCTCTTATACCATTTTTTCTGTACCTCTCAAAGCCAGTACCATATAATATATGACATTGTCATATATGGAAGTACCATATTATTTTTCTATATTTAAATTCTTTAATAGTTTCATCTATCTTATCAAAAGCTTATGTCTCCCTCATATCTTAGCACATTGCTATCATCAGAGTAGGTACTTTAAAATGTCTGTTGAATTTAAATAACAATAATTATGTCTTTTGCTCTTATTATTAGCACACTTTTCTTGTGAAATATAATGAAAAATATTTGGGGGTACTTACTATATTCTGAGATCTGTGTTACAGATACAAATAAAGTCTTTCTTTTCAAGGAACTCATTAAAATTAAATGAGGTAACACATAAAGAAGAAATTATTTTCATGGAAAATAGAAAACTCAATGTAGCAGGGCAAAGGTCAAATCCCCAAGCTCTTTGATGAGTGCTACAAAGTTAGATGTTATCTGATGGAATGCTGTCAAGAAGAAATTTTCCTTTTGCCAAGAGACAACTTAAAGACTGAGAGCAACACAATCAAATGCGAGATTGGGGAGAAAGGACCTTCCTCTTCTCCAATACAATTCCTATTTCCCTATTGCTTTTAGATTCTGAATTAATATTGAATACTGATCCTGTTTTTGACATCTGTACAAGCTTATCCAGAGCCTCACTCCATTCTGACACTTGGATCCTATATTATCTTGCAAAGGACATTGGTTGGGGACTATTTGTCTTGCCAATGCTTCTGAAGTTCCTGTCTGTGAGTTTTTTTCTTATATTCTAAGTGTACAGACTATACTTAACCAAAACAAAACAATTAAATAAATTAAAAACAAAGAAATTGAAACTGGGAGGAAAGGAGTAAAACATTTAGAAATTTGTTCCAAATCCGGGTAATTCAATGATCATTAAGCTGCAAGATGAACTGCTACTGACTAGTCTTGACCACACAATTAAGAGGAAAAAATCAGCAAATTCATCAACTTCATACAATTCAACCATGGTCTGTACTAACTGAAGCACCATATTGGTGTAGTCAGTAATGTTTGTGTTTATCTGTATGTGGATTTTGTACAGTTATTGTACACACACACAAGCACACATGCATATGTGTGTACACATATGTATGTGCATAAACATATACAGGTGTAGATTCAATAGCCATGTAGCATAAATTGAATTGTATACTTTTCCCCTCTACCTTTCCATTTGTTAAATAACAGTATTCATTGCAAGAGATGTGCTGACTTATACAGCAGTGGAAATTAAAACAGGCCTGTGGAATAACAATTACACATGAATTTTTAGTACCCTAGATGACCAGGAAACAATATCAATGACTTCAACCCAGTTCCCTATGTCAATTAACTTTCAAAGATAATTTCCTTTCCCCTTCATGAAGTTAACACAAATGTTGTTTCTACCAAAATAATTATGGGGAGAGATATGAAAGGATATAAAGTTATTTTCAGAGAGAACATTTTTAGAATTCTGGGTGATGACAGTAATGTAGTTCTGGGTAATGTCATTGTAATCTTCTAGTATATAAGCTTGCTAAATGCATGGTCTATTTCATGGGATAACCATAATGTTTTAAATTTAAAGATCAAAAGGAATTTAGAGGAAATTAGAATCTAATCCAACCTCCTCATTTTTCAAATGAAATAACTGAGTCCCAGAGGTCTTAAACACTTTCCCCAGGGTTTTATTTAATAAATAGCAAAAGAAGAATTTGCATCCAGATCCTGTGACTCAAAGTCTAGTTCTCTTTGTATTACACAAATAACCTGTATCATTTATGTCTTACTAGCCAAGTGACTAGTATAGAGCCTGATGCATTGTAATCTATTACTTAATGCTTTATTTTACTCAACGGTTAATATTGTGTCCTTCAGTATGCACACTTCTGTGTATGGCTGAAGTGAAGTAAATCTATAAGTTTGATGACTGAGAAGTATGATGAACTGTGGCATCAGTACATTTGAATACACATAAACATGTACTATTGATGTCTCCAAATATGAAGGCAATTTGTGGTAGAAGAAACTGTAAGCTAGGTACTAACCTGCTTGGGGAAGGAAAAATAATAATCTGAAAACTTTTATAAATTCTGATTAGTACTAGATTGGGTGATAAACTTGAAATACATCATTAAGGAAAAGAGTTTGCTGAATAAAGATGGTAAATAATAAATCTGAAGATTATAGTTAAAAGCAAAAATACCATTATTATTCTTTCTAAAATAGTACTGTTTTACAGGTTATGAGATTAGGTAATCCTAGCACTAGAGAGGGTATTCATTAATCAAATAAAATGTGGAAAACCTTTAAGAACGACTATGTGCCAAACATTGTACTAAGTATTATGGGTACTAATAGAAAAGCAAAACTCTCAGATATCAAAGAACTCATATTCCAACTAGGGAGACAACAAATTCACAAATATGTATAAATGTAAACTTATATGTATATATGTATTTATATCTAGATAGATAGATATGTATCCATGAAGTAGTCAGATGTCCCTGAGTACAAGGAGACAAAAAGGATAAAAAAAAATAGGACTCAGATTAAGATACTTTTCTTTAAAAATAGAGTATTGGTGAGGAGGTGGCAGAATGGCAGGATGTGACAGTAAATTCAGTAATTTGGAACTAGAAAAACCAAGGTTTGAGTGCAGCATCTGACACGTCACCTATATGACCTTGGATAAGCCACTTGCCCTTATTCTTTTTTCTCAAAAAAAAAATTAAGAATACTTATAACACCAATCTTCTGAAGCTGAAAGAAAATAAAAGTAAAGGGGGGGGAAGGAGAGGGAGAAAGAATAAGAATTTATAGAGTACCTTTTATGTACCAGGAACTGTGCTAAGTGCTTTAGAACTATCACCTCATTTGATCCCTACAACAACCTTGAGAAGTAGGCACTGTTGTTTATCCTCATTTTACAGTTGATGAAACTGAGACAAATGGAGGTTAAGTGACTTGCCAACAACCAACAGCTAGTCAGTGTCTGTTGCCCAGTTTGAATAAATGGTCTTTGTGACAAAACAATCAATAAATCAATCAATTAATTACAGTAGTGCCTTTTCATATGATATTAGCTTCTGTATCTAGTAGGCTTCCAATCCTTGTCCCCATGTATTGAATGATTAACAAAGGTTATAGCATTCTTTTGGTGACATATGGCTTTTGAAGGGTTCCAAATCCTCTCCCTTCGAGGGTCTGTTTTAACCTCACAGTCTTTCAACTGCAGATACATAAGAAGGGATTAAGGGGCTTTTCAGGATGAATGAGAACCTCCAGTAATTGTTGTTGGAGGTGGCAGTGGGGAGTAGCTAGAATAAGAAGCCTGAAAAATCAATTTTCTGGAGTATTATTTCTTTTTAGTGAATGTTAAGCTAGAGTCAAATATTTTTTATAGGAAAAGAGGTAGAAACATGATTTGTAGGTAGAGGTGTGAGATTGTTTTTTTTTTTTTTTACCTTTCCACTTTTTTTTTTTCTACAGTGTATGAAGTCATATGAGGACCTTATACATTATTCATGTAAAAATTATTTTCTGGGAAGTCTAACCGTGACGCAGCTGCAACCTCCTCCAGCTTTCCCTACCGGGCCTGCAGACCTCCTGCAACTTCCCTCCTTGCTTTTTTCTCCCAGTGTTGAACACAACCACGTCCACCAATGAAAATGCTAATTCACCAGCTGCCTGGCTTAATAGGTTTAAGAACAAAGGGAAAGAGAGTGCTGAAATGAGGCGCCGGCATATTGAAGTGAATGTGGAACTGAGGAAAGCTAAAAAAGATGACCAGATGCTGAAAAGAAGAAACATCAGCACTTTTCCTGATAATGCTACTTCTCCACTGCAGGAAAACCCAAATAACCAAGGCTCTGCATTTTGGTCTGTTGAAGATATTGTCAAAGGTATAAATAGTAATAATCTGGAGGTTCAATTTCAGGCTACCCAAGCTGCTAGGAAACTCCTTTCTAGGGAAAAACAGCCTTCCATAGACCAAATAATTGAGGCTGGTATGATTCCAAAGCTTGTAGGCTTCTTGGGCATGACAGACTGTAATCCTGTTCAGTTTGAATCTGCTTGGGCACTTACTAACATTGTTTCTGGAACATCAGACCAAATCAAGGCCGTGGTAGATGGAGGGGCTATACCTGCATTCATTGCCCTGTTGGCCTCTCCCCAGGCTCACATCTGTGAACAGGCAATGTGGGCTCTGGGAAACATTACAGGTAATGGTTCAGCCTACAGAGACTTGGTTATCAAGTATGGTGCAATAGACCCTCTTTTAGCTCTGTTTGCAGTTCCTGATATATCATCATTAGAATGTGGTTACTTAATAAATCTCACCTGGACACTCAAATCTTTGTCACAACAAGAATCCTGCTTCCCCAATAGAAGCTATTGAGCAAATTCTTCCTATCTTATTTCGTCTTTTGCATCATGATGATCCAGAAGTTCTAGCAGATACCTATTGGGCCATTTCCTACCTCACAGATGGCTCAAATGACAGGATTGAAGTGTTTGTGAAAACTGGAGTTGTCCCACAGCTAGTGAAACTTCTAGGATCTGGTGAATTCCCCATAGTGACTCCGTCCTTATGGGCTATAGGAAACACTGTCACTGGGACAGATGAACAAACTCAGATTGTAATAGATTCAGGAGCACTTGCTGTCTTTCCTAGCCTGCTTACTCACCCCAAAACCAATATCCAGAAGGAGGCTTCATGGACCATGTCAACCATCATGGCTAGCCATCAGGACCAAATAGAGCAAGGTGTGAATCATAGACTAGTTCCATACTTGGTTGGAATTCTGTCAAAGGGAGACTCTAAGTCAGAGAAAGAAGCTGTATGGGATGTCACAAACTATACAAGTGGTGAAACAATTGAGCAGATTGTGTATCTTGTCCAAAATGGAATTCTGGAAACTTTAATCAACCTCTTGTCTGCAAAAGACAGAAAAATTGTACTGGTTATTTTAGATACAATTTCAAATATTTTTCTGGCTGCCAAAAAAACTCAATGAAACTGAAAAACTGTGTATCCTAATTGAAGAATGTGGAGGACTAGACAGAATTGAAGCACTTCAATCCCATGAAAACGAAATGGTATATGAGGCTTTCTCAAGCTTAATTGAAAAGTATTTCTCTGCAGAGGAATAAGATCAAAATATTGTCTCAGAATTAACCTTTGATGGCTATACCTTCCAGATTCAAGATGGCATGCCTGGGATTTTTAACTTTTAGATTTTACGGTCAAATCTTCAAGTCTTATATGCCTTGTTCTTGGTATAATTTTGTCTTACTGTCTCTCCATTTTAAGATAGTTTTTTTTAAATGTGACTTTTAATGTAGCACTAAAGCATACTTGAACAGTTGGAACTGTGTACATACTGTATGAAACCTCTATACTCAATAGGGTTCTTATTTCTATGTGGAATTTCCTGTTTTGCAGTATACTGTAGATAAAAACTTAATTCCACACTTGGCCTTACCCCAGACTGCCTATTCATCACATTTCAAATGGGTGCTACCTTTTAGTCCAAGAAAAGTGGGAGATTCTAATTTCAAGTAGTGATTCTATTCCAAGGATCTGTGAATTTTGTATGTGGTTATTTCCTCCATAAATGGAGTTTGTTACCTGAATAATGTAGTTTTTAAAGAGTTGATTTGGCTGAAAATCCATGACTTTGTGGATGGCCCACTTCAAACTTTTCTAAAACTAGTCTGTTAGTCTTATGACTAGCAGTTACCACTAGGCCAGGTTGATCATCATAACCCAACTTAATGTAGAATACAGCAGATCTTGCATTTTATTCATAACAGCCTTTGTCAACTTAACATGATGGTAGATTCAAACTTCAGTGGAAGAGATGTTTGTGTTTCTATTATCAGTATTGTGCCTTAGTAAATAAATTTCCAATGTGAGAAACTTAAAAAAAAGAATTTTCTGAATTGCTCTTTCAGTTAACTCTGATATAGCTCCCCTCATGCTTGCCTGAAAGGTTTGTGGGTATCTCATTTTGCTTTCATCATCTACAGCTCTGACTGGTTATAATTCAATCTCTTTTGAGGGGACAACAAGTAGCAACCAACTTAATTTGTTCATTTAACTTTGATGAACTTTTTCAAAGGTATATTTACTTCATATATAGAGCAAGAACAAGCATACAGACTTTTCTACTCATGAGGAACATAATTCTCCATATACTAACCAGTTCTAGAATGGGGAAGGGAAATAAATATAAAAGTTACCTCAGTTTCTACATACAATTGGTCTCACCAAATCCATGTCCCTATATAACATAACTACCAAATTAGTTCTTTTGTTGTTCTGAGTAATCGACACCACTCTGGAAAGTGAAGTCTTACTTCTGAAGGCATCAAAGATATGCTGAATGCAAGCCATTCTTGATTCTTACTCTCAGATTCCAGTACTATACTCTCTCAGCCTCTGAAACTCTGAATATTGAAGACTCCAGTTAAGCACAACATTGATTTTAGAGTGTACTAGCAAGCCCCCTAGCACACCCAGAATGACCTGATAGCACAGGTTCTTTGATCTGCTTTGGTAAAGTAAAGACAGTGTTTAAAAGGGTCAATAATCTTACTTTAATTACAGATGAGTAGAAAATAAAAGCAGAGAAATTATCACAGAGATTCAAAAGACCGGGCTTCTACTGTCTGAACAAAGTAAATACAATCACCTATATACAACACTGAATTGAGAGAGCACTCACTTCTGAGCAGTTGGGGGGTTCATAACAAAAGGCTATTCACAGTCTCATCAAGGGAATTAAAGATCCTTTTCATGAGCAAGTCCCCAAAGTAAAATACCAACCTCTCAGGATATAGTTTTCAATTAATTGGCTGTGAGCCAGAAGGCACCACAAACCTCTTGACTCAGTGTCTAATTAGATTTGTAGCAAAAGGTGTGAAAACCTTCCTATAATCAAGCATCCATGTAAGCAAGTTCCTCCCCAATGGGCTCTGTGTGACTCAGGATATATTGCTGCTGTGATTGAAACACCTGTGTGCCTTTAGACCTGGTAATAAGCTTCTGTTCCCAGGAAAAGTAGGACACATGGTCATAGAGGCCTTTTAATGGACAGGGAAGATCTTCCTATTTCATTAATATTATATGGAGTCATCACTCCACCAGAGTGTGGCTTATGATAATGAGTCTATGAATAGCACAAAGGAACTACGTGAAACTGAAACCCTTTTTAAATTCCTCCAAAGTTAATCAGAGAATTTTCACATCATGACAGTGTTTGCCACTTCAGGAATGGAACAAGTTATCAAATATCATTGTCTATTTCAGTTTCTCCAAGGAACCTCCCTTTACTATCATCATAATTTAACCAGGAGAAATCCCCTAGGCTCATAATGTGAAGAAATATTGTCTTAAGGTGGTACAATATGAGCCAGATTCTAGATTCCCATTCCCTTAGACTTCTTAAAAAAAGAAAGAAAGAAAGAAAAGAATCAAGTTGATAATGGTCTTTTTGATCCCTTTTATAAAGAAAACAAATTCTAGAAGCTCATGTTTTTCTCACTAACCCTCATGGAAGGAGGCAAGAAGTCACAGACCCACTTTTGCATATTCTTCCCCATTCCAAACCTAGATGTATGTGGAAGAAAAAATATATAATTTCAAACATTTTAAGTTAAGGAAACAAATGGTCATGGGAAATTTTGTTGTTCAGTTGCTTCAGTCATAGATTGCTCTTTGTGACCTAATTTGGGATTTTCTTGGCAGAGAAACAGGAATAGTTTCTCATTTCCTTCTACAGCTCATTTTACAGATGAGAAAACTGAGGCAAGAAGGCTTAGGTGACTTGCCCAGGATCACAAAGCTAGTTAACTGTCTGAGAACAGAATTTAACTCAGGGAGATTAGCTTTCCTGACTTCAGTGCCAGAACTCTATTCACAGCACCACCTAGCTGCCCCTCTGTCATGGAAAATAGAACTAGCAAAATATGAACTTTTTTGAGTTATCAAATACCCTGATTTTCTAATCTCAGAGGCTATGGTTACTAGTACATGTTTTAGAGAGTTTAAGAGAGCAATCTGTGAAAATAAAAAAAAATAGAACATCTATGAATTAGATGATTCTATTAATACTGAGGACATCAAGATGAAGTTATAATAGAATCATAGGAGTACTAACAAATATCCTTTGCCCAACCATATCTTAGTAGTTTGGAGGATTTTGTCTGGTTCATTTAATCATTATAAATGGTACATCAATAAAAAGATTAGAGTGATTTGATCTGACATATTTTTTTTTCAAATCAATTAATCAAGATGCTAATATTGTTTTTTGGTTCTCAGTAGAGTCCATGTTAAAAATGAGTCCAGTCATTAGGAGTGAATAGATGAGATATAGATCTACATAGATATATGTATATATATATATATAATATATACTCTCTATCTATCTACATATGTATACATATGTGTGTGTAGAAAATTCATTAGGACTTGTATCCTGAACTATATAAAAATAATAGGGCCAAACTGGATCTGTGATTTCAATAATTTAAGGAGTTCTCAGGTGGAGAAACTCCAACTAATACTTGTTGGAATCTTCAACCCAAGTGAGTATTGTCAAGAGTTGCCTAGAAACCTGAGGCATTAAGTACCTTCCCAGTATCACACAGACAGTGTATGTGGGAAGTGGAAACTGAACCCACATCTTATAGGTTCTAAAGTAAGCTCTCTATCTTGCAAATGTGTTAATCATTTTTTTGAGCTATAAGTCATTTTATAATAATACTAGTAAATAGATCCGTAGCAATGTCAAGACAATTTTATTGGATATCTTTTCAATTGATTACCACTAGAGGTAATAGTCTGAAACTCCAAGTAGCTTTTAATTAATTTTGCAGTCATTTTATTATGGAACACATTTGATTTTTAATCTCTAATGGTATATTTGGAGTATACTTTTACTTGCACAGACATTTATTAGAAAATTGCTTGCAATGATTTTTCTAATAGTTAGAAATGATACAGTACTTTTTACTCCAAGGAGTGGCAGATATTCTAAAACATGTTAGAATTTCCTTTGAGTTCAATGATGTAATTTTATAGACGAAAAAAACTAAAATACAGAATGGTGAAGTGACTTGTCCAGTCACAAGTAAGTAGCAAAGCCAGGAAATCTTGAAACTCTGACTCTAGTTCTAAAACACTTTCACCATGCTATTAACAGCTAGTTGTGACTTAGGTCATTATCTTTTACAAAAGATTAAAACTCCTCATTAAAACTACTCATAGTTTTGAAAATAGGTGGGGAGGAAATATGAATAGAATCTATCAATCAATAAATAAACCTTTATTTAATTCCTTCTGTGTTCCAGGAGCTATGCTAAGCACTAGGAATATAAGAAGATACAAAGTAGATTCAATCTAATGGACAAGAAAAGTTAGGAACAAATATATACAAAACATGCTCTATACAAGATGCATACAGAATAATTAGAGGGAAGCCTCTGAAATTATGAGGATTGGGAAAGATCTTCTATAAAGGTGGGATTTTATTTACTACTAAAAAGAGTTAAGGTTTGAATATGCTGGAAGGAAAAATGACATCATAACTTTTCCTTTTTCTCTCCCATCAACTTACATGGCCATGCATTCTGTCCAAAAAAAAAAAAAAAAGGCCTTGATCTCACAATGTTACTATGCAGTCCTAAGCTATATTCATTCTTTCCTATGAGAAGACTCAAAGAATCCCCAGGCTTTTTTTGCTCTCTGTATGTATATGCATGTGTATGTGTATGTGTATGTATATGTGTGTATATATAGGCATATGTATACATATAAGTGAATATATGTGAATGAATATATAATGAATAAGAGATAGAAGGAAATACAAGAAATAAAAAGGAGAAAAAGAGCAAATTAAAATCTAAACTGAGTAATATGTTACAAAGTTATTAATACTGTGTATATCAGCCCTGCATTTTTATACTGCAAATACAAATGCATAATAGGTCAAACAAAATCAGGATAGTACTAAACTTGTCAGCATTCACATAATATTCTGTATATATCACGTTCAAGGGAATGTACTAAGAGGATTGTTTAGTAAAAAGGACCATTGATTTCCAAAGCACTGTTTCCTAATATTATAATTTAAATTACTCTCTATCAACTCTTCATTAATAATATAAGTGAATATATATATATATGTATATATATATATATATATATATGGAGAGTGAGATAGAAAGAAGAAAGAGAGAGAGAGAGAGAGAGAGTTCGGTGATCTGAAATTCTTCCTTCTGTATCAAATTTATTTCTCTATAAAAATGAGCATGACTTTTCACAATCAAAATTTCCATCTTTTTCTTTTTACCTTAGAATATCTCTAATTATGCATTCTGGTAATAGTCATGTTATGCCCTGGTTATCAAAGCTTGTAGAATCAAACAATTGCTCTCCTTAAGCATTTGAAATACTGCAGTTTATGAAAGGAAAAAGAAGGATATTTTTTTCAATTTTGTGATGACACAGATTCACTATATTCAAGGAACTAGTTACTGACATCTAAACTGTAAATTATCGCAACATTTTTTATGGATTATATCGGGATCTTTTAAAAATTATTTCTGTCTTTTAGAATATGATATATTTTATTAAATATCACATCATCCCTGAAAACTTTACTACACTTGCACACCATTTTTTGTGTAATAAGATGTTACCTAGTAATCAATAACATACTATAACTGCTTCCCTTTATATTCAAAAGCAAAAATAATTCCAAATATAATAACTCAAGCCCTCTAGTGTTGATTGTAATTACCCATTCTCTTCTGAAAAATATTATTTAGTCCAATTTTATGTTGCTATTAATTTTTTATAAAATAGTAATGCTTCTGGTATGGGCAGGATCTCATTAGATTGCATGTCACTCAATGAAACTGGAAATTTCATTCAAATATAAATCATACCAGTTTGAGAATATAGAACATGAATGAGCAGATATGCAGAAGGTGTGTATGTGGGGGGAGGTGAGGGGGTAAGTGGGTGTGCGTGTATGTACGTGTGCTCACACATGACTTTAGGCCAGTACAATAGGTGTTAAGAAACAAAATTATTTGTACAATATAACCATACTCTGCTTTAGAGTTGGCTTCACCCAAGTGAGCACATTAGATTTTTTTTTTTTTTGAGGGGGAGCATATGTTTCAGAGCATGAACTTTAATTTGCAAATTTTACAGCAGTTTTACAAACTAAAAGGATGTTTATTATGCTGTGTTTTTTGAATTACAGGTTAATATTACTATGAATAGTGAAATGAATAGCAGCAAATTACTGTACGTGATCTCAAACTTATATTAGAATTTTATACTAGGCATTTAAATTGACTACAGGAACTTCAGGGCAGACTTACCATCCATCTGTCGTAAACAACACAGATTGCCAACAAATAATTTAGCAATAGGTTTCCTGTGTTCTTGCTGTGTGCTATATGAAATTGTTTCTTCTTTACTTACTCCAATTGTGATATAAACAGCACTACCTCTACTCATGCACAGTTACTATGACAGGCCAATTGGAAAGGCATATAAACATCTATAAGTCATCATGTCTCAGGCCAGATTGTGAATTAGAGATACCAGGGACACCACAGATGGAAATTGAACTCAAATGAATATTCCTTCTTAATTTTGCACCCAACATATTGTTTGTAAATCTTTGATGGACTGGCAACATTTTTTAAATGTCTTTCATAAATGTGTCCTAAAATTAAAAAAGTCCAAATACATTTTTGCATAGTAAATTAATCTATTAAATCTATTAAAGGCAAATATTCATTTGTCTAAATCCATATTAACTTTACACAATTACATGATTTGAAATTTTTGTATTCTTTGTCCTGAAAGGGATTCTTTGAATGGGAAATAAATAATTGAACTTTTATCTACTAATGAGAGTTAGAACTTTACTTGTTATCAAAGTCATTTTAATGGAATAAACACCTGATCTATTGTGTGACCCCAAAATCACAACTTAGGGAACTTTCAGAAGCCAACATGGCAGAGTAATCAGTAAATCATTCTCACTTTCTATCATTGACCTCTAAAAAAACAAAAACAAATAATGGTGTCACAAGAAATATACTACAACAGTCTAGAGAGCTGAAAGACTGGGAGTAGCAGTCTTTCAGCCTTGGAAACTTAGAGGATAGCCAAGAAAATTCTGTATTACTTGGGTTAAAAGGGGAGTATAGTCCAGGATGGGGGTCAATGAAGCAAGTCATCAACAAACCCCAATTGAGGGAAACAGTAGTATATCGTGAGCCCCAGGGTTTTGGAGTGGGCAAACACCAACAACAGAACAGCCACCTTCCCTCAACCATGTGCCTTAGTATAGACAGGGTAACTGGTAACTAGACAGGGTAACTAGATTCCAGCTTGGAGAACAAAAATGTGTGCTGATACATTTCCAAGCAGACATTCTCCAGTAGCCCATATCAATTTAGTATCAGGAAAATGAAGAAAAAACCCACCTGGCTTCAGTACATGCCAGACACTAGCACTAGGACCTCAGCTCAGCAGCAGGTAAACTGCCATAACTCTACTGCTACCAGCTGCCAGCACCTGAGGCCTCAACACATAAATACAGTGACCAGGCTGCAGGCCTCCAGCACAAAAACATTGGGATGGTGCTTTCTGTTCTCCAGCAGGAGTGCACAACTTTAAAAACCAGGAAATAGGCAAATAAAATGAGCAGAATGCAGAAAAGAATCCTGACCATAGAGAATTATGATGTTTACAGGGAAGATCAAAACAGAAACTTAGAAGAGGACATTATCATTATACCAACTGAAACCACAAAGGGAAATAGGAAAGCTTCCTTGCAAGAGCTCAAGAAAGATTTTTTTTTTTTAAAGCAATTGGGGTTAAGTAACTTGCTCAAGGTTACACGGCCAGTTATTTCTGGGTGTGGTGCTGAGTGTCTGAGCCTGGGATTTGATCCAGGTCATCCCAACACTGGAGCCGGTGCTCTTACTTGCTGAGCCACCTGGCCGCCCCTCAAGAAAGATTTTAAAAGTCAAATAAGAAAGGTAAAAGAAAAATTGACATATGCAAGACAGTCCACAGTGGGCAGAGCCAAGATGAAAGAGTGAAGGCAGGTACTCACCTGATCTATCCCCCAAACCTCTTCAAATACCTTTAAAAAGTGACTTTGAGAACTGACAAACAGACAGAGTGAGGAAGATTTCCAGTCCAGGAAAAGTTGGAATGTCAACAAGAAACATTTATTCCATCAAGTTGAGAGAGAAGTGAAGCCCAGCAAAAATAGTGCCAACACAGACCCAGCACCATAAAAGCTGTAGCAGGCCTCAGGAGACTGAGTCACTGGCAACAGTATGAGTTTCCAGACTTCTCATCAAACAGATGTCAAACACAACTTAAAAAGTCACCAAGAATGGTCTGTTGGACCTGTGTGAGAGAAGAGCATAGTCCAGTGCAAAGACCACTAGTACACCCCTGGCCCTAGCAAACCAGGAATGGGCCTTGGTAGTGACTGAATTGGCAGTCAGCAGGGGCAGGGGCAGCAGCAGTGCTGAAGGTAATGGCAGCATCTGGAACTCTCAGTCTACAGACAGAACCTTTGAAAGTCACCTATTTCAACTTCCAGGAACCAAAATGGTAGAGGAAGCAGTAAGTTTCTCTCACTTATTGACCTTGAAACATCCAGAAAATATCAACATAGAAAAACACCTGGAACAGTGGAGACAGCAGAAAGATGTTGTGAAGCAGTCTTTTACCTCAGGAGGCTAAGAGGATTAAAGCAAAAATTCCCTCTATCAGTGGCTGAAGGGGACAAGTACAAGACAGGAGGTGCTCCAGCAATCTAGTGGATATCTCCATCTTAGCAAAACAGATCCTGAGCCCCAAGTTGGTGGGGCTGGCAACCTCCAACATCAAGGCACCTGCATGGCTGATATCAGCTGGGGGAAACAGTAGACACTGGCAACAAGAAAAACCACTTGCACTGACAGCCAGGTGTCCACCAGCAGCTTACCCTAGCCATATACTAGCACAGCCCATGGTTAGGAGGTGAGCTCCAGTGGCCACACCACCCCCCTCTTAGCAAACTTTAGTGTAACCCAAGGGAAATGCAGAAAAACACACCCCCTGCCACCACTACAAGCTCAAGTTCAGCAACAAATAAGCTACCAGACCCCTGTAGCCTCTAGCTACCAGCAACTGAGAATCCAGCACACAAAGCCATTAACTAGGCCCCAAGCTCCAGCACAAAAAGTGTGGGACAGTGGCTCCTATGATCAAGAGGCAGAGAAGGACTTTAAAAGCCATAAAAAGGCAAACCCCATGAGCAAACAGCAACATAGATATATAATGACCACAGAGAATAATTATCGTGACAGGGAAGTTCAAAATATAAATTCAGGAGAGGACAATATACCCAAATCTGAACCCTCAAAGAGGATTGTCAACTAATCTCAAATCCAAAAAGCCTTCTTTGAAGAGCTCAAGAAGCACTTTAAAAGTCAAGAGAAGCAATTAAAAAGCAGAAAAATTCCTTTAAAAATAAAATTCATAAAATGGGGGAGGGGAGTCCACAGAAGAAATCAACTTCTTAAAAAGTAGAATTGGCCAAATGGAAGAGATACAAAAGGTAGTTGAAGAAAACAATTAGAATTATATAAGTGGAAGCTAATGTCTCTATGAGACATCAACAAACAAAATCAAATGATTGAAAATAGAAAGAATGTAAAAGCTGTCATTCAAAAAACAACTGGCCTGGAATATATATTGGTCCATTTGAAAGCCAGGTTAAAAAAAAGAACCAGGATGGCATTTGCATAAAATCATAGAGGAAAACTGCCCTGACATCCTAGAATCAGAGGGTAAAATAGCCACTAGAATTATCCATCAATCATCTCCTGAAAGAGATACTAAACTGAAAATGAAATGGAACATTAAAAGCTGAATTCCAGAATTATCATATAAAGGAGAAAATATTGCAAGCAGTCAGAAAAAATTCAATTATCATAGAACCAGAGACAGGATTATGAAAGACCTTGCAGGTTCTACATTAAATGATTGGAGGGCTTGGAATAAGATATGCTATAAGAAAAAAGATCTTAGATTACAAATGAGGATCAGCAACCCAGCAAAAATGAGCATAATTTTTAGAGGAGGAGATGGATATTCAATGTAAAAATGATTCTTGGTTTTAATCCTAGCTCCTTTGACCTCCATAATATTATATTCCAAGCCCATCAATCCCTTAATATAGAAGCTGCTATATCTTGTGTTAGCCTGATTGTGTTTCCACCATACTCAAATTATTTCTTTCTGACTGTAATATTTTCTTATTGACCTGGAAACTAAGGAATTTGGCTATAATATTCCTGGAAGCCTTCTTTTTAGGATCTTTTTCAAGAGGCAATCAGTGTATTCTTTCAATTTCTTTATTACCTTCTGGTTCTAGAATATCAGGGCAGTTTCCTTGATGATTTCTTGAAAGAAGATGTCTAGCCTAAGTTTTTAATTATGGCTTTCAGGTAGTCCAATAATTTTTAAATTATCTCTTCTACATCGATTTTCTAGGTCGATGGTTATTCCAGTGAGATATTTCACATTGCCTTCTATTTTTTCTTCATTTCTTTGGATCTGATTTATAGTATCTTGATTTCTAATAAAGTCATTAGTTTCCAGTGGCTCCAATCTAATTTTGATTGTATTGAAAAATGTTCTTTTCAGTGAGTTTATGAAATTATTTTCCATCTGGGAAATTCTCTTTAATGGCATTCTTCTCCTCAATGGTTTTTGAATGTCTTTTGCAATTTGAGTTAGTCTATTTTTATGGTCTTGTTTTCCTCAGTCAGGATGTTGAATCCCTTTTCAAGATTTTCTTCCATCATTCTCATTTCTCTTCCCAATTTTTCCTCTACTTCTCTTACTTGATTTTCAAGATCCTTCTGTTGCCCCTTCCATGGCCTGTGACCAGTTCATATTTTTCTTGGAAGCTTTTGATCCAGCTTTGACTTTTTGTCTTCTTCAGGTACTATGTTTTTATTCTCTTTGTCTCCCCAGAAAGATTCTATAGTCTGATTTCACTTCCTCTCTTTGCTCATATTGCCAGCCAATTACTTGACTTTGGCTCTTTGCCATGGTAGAACTCTGCTTTCAAAGTGTAGAGTGCTGTGTCCCAAATTTCCAGGGTTTTGCAGAGCTGGTGTCAGAGCTGTTGTCAGAGCTATGAGAAGGGCATCTTCTCTACAGGTACCTCAAGTTCTGCCATGCTAGCACTCTTTACCTCAGGACCACCACCCAAGACTGTGACCCAGATTCAAGCAGGTCAAAGGAATAGCAATTCCACTCTGAATGGTCACTTGGTCCACCTACAATCTATAGCCCTGGAGCTCTGGAGGCAGTTATTCAGCAGTAGCAGCATCCACTTCCACCTACACCAACCCAGGGGCGGGGGTCTGACTGACCTCCTCTCTCATCCAGTTCCAACAGAGTTCCCTACTTACTTTTTCTTTGTAGTTTCCCTACAATATACTTTCTCTTTGGTGTTTATAGGCTGAGAAGACTGAAAACCACCATAGCTGCCAGTGATTAAACTGTCATGAAATCTGCACTGGTGAAACTAAAGTAAGTTCCTGCTTTTACTCTGCTATCTTTGTTTGCTCTGGCCCCCTCCACAAATGCATTGTTCATGGAGTCGTGAACTGATACAATAATTCTGCAGAGCAATTTGGAATTATGTCCAAAATGTTGTTGTTGTGTGTTTGTTCTTAATTCTCAAAGAGAACCATAACATTAGCTAGATGATGACATGACTTGCAGTTGATTTTTATTTCAGTGATGGAGGGCTATGCAAGGTCACCAGTTTCACTTTCTCCTCCAGAGACATCTGGGTCTAAGTTCCAGTATGACTAGACATGGCCCTAGATGCAAGGGGAGACCCTGGCCCATTTAGGCTAAGGCCTTTTCATGTTTATACTTTGAGTGCGATAAGATCCATTGACAGAAAAGACCTCTTTAAGCAATTAATGGAGAGATGGTCCTTTCCATTACAAAAAAATCAAACTGGTACGGCAAGACCCTCAGGCACCCTGGTCAAAAGAGAAACAGCTACTATTTAGGATTTACATTTATTCTGTGCTACAAGGGCAGGGACTTTTTGTCTAATCTCTTAGCTCCAGAGTGAACTCGATTTATCTCTTTGTCTTTCAGAAATAAATCTAGCCAGTAACCCCAAGGAAAATGGCAATGTTTGACCATAGGTGTATAATTTCTCCTGGTCATACCACCCCTAAAAGAAATCCTCCCTCTACTCAGACCATATGCATAATTGCAACTGTCATAGCAATGTGCCTATTTCCCAAGGCTGACATCAGTGCTTCAGCTCCCAGGAGAGATTTTGAGCGTACAGAATGAACTTTTCCTTTCCATAGCTCTCCCTGTACAAAATTATTTTTTGAATCTGTTTTGTGCTCACTTTCCTTCTCTCAGCATCTTGGTCTCTGAATGCTGAAAGGTCCACTTTGATAGGCTTGGCACTATAATGACAATATATAGTCAAATTTCAGACAGTCACTTGCCTGCATATACACTCATGAATTTGATCAGCTTAAATTGAGTAAGCCACAAAACTTTTGAATCTCTTTTTAAGTGAATGAGGATTTCCACATAAGGATATATTTTTGACTTAGTAGATTTTAAGTAATTTGAGATTCCTAAAACTGTTAGTGAGTCACAAGGGAAAGTATGCTACTGCTGCTATTGCTTTCAATTTAAAACCATGGAGGGAAGGTGTGTTTATCAGAGGCTTAAAAGGATAGTTTCTGAATGAATCATCATATCAAAAGAAGATACCCCTTGTGGCTGTATTTACTTTCAACTAGAAATAAATCTATTTAGTAGAAAGAGGAATGTGTGTACAGCTAATTGCTCAGAGATATACCAGATAAGATTGAAATATGTGCTATATATGCTGATGTTTTATCCAGTTCAACATGCATTTTTAGCATCCATCCAAAATCTTGACATTTATGGAGTAATTAAATCCTTTACTCATCCAAGTACATATCACAGTCCAGGCAATACTGTAATGACATAGATAGTATAGTAGTAAGTTTTAAGGTTGGAATAAAATTATGAGATGAGGAGATTTACTAGGAAAGATGGGTGACACCAATATAAATTATGCAAGATAAAAAGAAGCTTGCACTTATAAAGATAGTGAGACATTAAAAGGTTTTGATAAGTTTAATGACAAATTAATGACTTATTTAATTGATAGCTACTGTCATTAGAGGCTCAAAATATATGGACAGTGTTTGGTCCAATTGGCAGATTTATAAATTATGCCTTGCTCACTATTCATTTGGGTTAATATATTTCCAAAAGTGCAAAGTGCTGTCAAATTGCCTGTGGGATCTTACAGCTCCTTAAATAGGAATGTTGTGATAGAACAAGAGAGAAAATAATGTCACTATGATCCACACTGTTCCTTCCTCACTGCCTTCCTTGATAGGATTACTATTTAAATAAAAAGGGTGTTATATGGTCAACATAAAGTGTTGTATTTGAAAAAGCATTGATCAAAATCTAAAATATGTTTTAAAATTCACCATATTTTAGTTTGATTCATACTTGGTTGAAAAATCATATGTACAAAGTGTCAATTAATGAAGAATATTTTATTTAAGAGAAGACTTAGAAGATTCATCATCATTGACATCAAATATATACACACATATACATACATATACATATATATATATATAATTTTTTTTTATGCAGAAGAGGGCTTAGGCATGTAATGCAAAATTCTGCAATAGAGACATACCATTAAAATGTGGAAGATATAGGAGGACAGATTTTTTTCATGTGTGAAATAATTTAAGACTCCAAATTATAAAGCAAGTTAACTACCTGATTTCAGATCAAGATCACCTAAATGCATAAATTAGCTACTGGGTTCAGAGTAGTGACTGGTTAACAAATATAAGCTATTTTTGTCTTTCCTTATGTCATATAATTACAGATGAGAAAAAAAAATAGAGAGAAAATTGGGAAGCAATATTTAAATTGCATGAACTAAAACTGGAATTTACATATTTTGGGGGGTAGCATTCAAAATGTACACAGATTTATTCACAGAATATTTATTAATGGAGTACTTTATGCAAATAATTTTACTATGTATTATGGAATACGAAGTCATCTTATACATTGTTATAATTTTCTGTTATCTTACCATCCAAAGCTGTAAATGGTCAATACAAAATAAATGATTATTTGAATTTGGAAAAAGTTGAACATTATCATTTATTTTCGAATACAAATGTTCTCTAATTGTACACTGATATCAAGCAATGTATTTCAACCTTTCTTTTGTATATTCCATCAAAAAAAGATAAGAAGAAAAGAACGAGAATTTAGACACAATATTTTCACTCATGTAGTAAAGAAAACATGTGTAATGTAACCTAGCTCTCAAAATAGCAGATAAATATAAAGGTTTGGCATGGATATTTACGTATAATTTACATATTCTTCTCTGCCTCATTGTTGTCACAATTTTGACTTCTATAATTTAAATCAGAAGTCCTATAAATGGGGGCCATAGTTGATTAAATAAAACTGATAATGCCTGAGTCAATGTTGTGAAATAAGTATGAATATTTTAATTCAGAATAATATTTCTGAACAATGACCATGTAAACTTAGACCAGTGAATATAGAATATACTTCTACCATCCCTCTAATTGATGTCTGTATGCTTAGTGAATAACATATTTCAATAGTTTTTCTTTGTCTTAGATTATTGTGATTGTGTTTCAGAAATAATAATGCAGGAATGGTAAATTGTCTCATAAGGCACTAACAGAGACTATAATGTCTTTCTTATCGGGTGGGAATTTTCTCGAACTGAAAAAGGAAGAGAGAAAAATTTATACCTTTGTTCAATATATTGAGGTGATAGTTGATTTGCAATTAAGTTTAGACATATAAGCAACAAACAGTCAACTTGCATCTCAGAAGATCTCTCTGCTGGTCCCTATACAACTCAAGGCACTAAGAGTTTGAAGCTAATTTCAAAGAAGTTATCTTCTTCTCATGAATACTTTGCTGATGCTCAACTGATTATAGTCATATTCTAATGAATCTGAGTTCACAGAACCAGCCAAATACATGCCAGAACATACAGATATGCTCTACACTCTACATACCGTATATCTACAGAAGTAGATCACTGCTATGTGTTACCCCTTATAAAGAGAGTATGTCTGGATCAGAACAAATAATCACCATTTTAAAGATAACTGCATAGTTTAGCTGGTTCACTTTTCAAAACAAGTACTTTGCAAAAAGATCACCTGGACTATGGTAATATCCACATAATTGATCCCTCTGTTTCTTTTTCCACTCTTCAATCCTTCTCGTCAGCTGCCAAATTAAAATGGTTTGCATAGTTCTGACCAAGTGACTCAATTGCTCAAAAATCTTCACTGGTTTCATATAGCTTTTAAAATGTAATGCAAACTTCTTACGCTGGCTTTTAAAGCCTTCCACAATCAGTCTCTAATCTAGCTTTCTGGAATAATTTTACATAATTCTTCTTTGTGGATATTTCATTTAAACACAACTAACTTTCTTGGTGTTGCCCAAATTAAACATTCACTCAAGGCTCTACTCCATACCTAGAATATATTCCTTTTCGTCACTTCTTCGTCTTCATCCTCTTTCAAGGCTCAACTCAGATGTCACCTCCTAGGTAATGTTTGTCCTGATAACCTTATTGGATAACATTCTTTCTCTCCCAAAATTATTTAACATCTACTTAGCTGTGTTCATGCTTTATTAGCAAATAAAGAATAAGAAGTTGGGGGAAAAGCCTTTGTTTTTATCTTTAGTTTCATTTTTTAATGGATAACGCAAAATACTCACACTAGGCAAAGACAGATAGAAGTCTGCATCCTTGGAATGGACAGTTTCAGTGATGAGATTACAATCCATTTAAATATTCAAACAAATTCAATATTCAGCACAGTGACCTGATCATATTATATGTTTAATAAATGTCATTTGAATTGATTTAAATTAAAGTTTAAATATCTGTTGTGTGTGTGTTAATATCTTGATGAATAGAAACATATTTGGGAAAAAAAAAAAAACAAAAACGAAACTTTCTGATAACCAAGATGCAGGTTCAAGTAAAGAAGCTAATTTTTTAAATGGATATCTAATGTGAGGATCATGATACCACTATAAGGAAGAGAGTGCTATTTTAATGTCATAAAAGCATCCTCCAAAATGTTACCATGGTAAGGAGGCAATTTTAGCTACTCAGAGACAAAGCTAGCAGATCGTTATCTAAAGTAAGTTGCCAGTTTGAAAGAAGTCAGGTACAATCCTAGCAGCAGATTTCAACCTAGTGTCCACAGATGAATACATCTTAATATGTGAGAGACTCTTTAAGGGATGATCTATTCTTTTGCCTCAAGTTTTATTCTGCCTCATATAATTGGTAACTTTGTCATCCAGGATAAATCATTTAGCCTTTTTTAACCTCAGTTTCCCCAACAGGAAAATAGGGATTAAAATAGCTCATACTACACAGGATTATTGTGAGGATAAAAACCTGCTCGGGGCAGCTAGGTTCAGCAGTGAATAGAACACTGTCTCTGGAGTCAGGAGGACCTGATTTCAAATGTGACCACAGACACTTAATACTTACTGGCTGTGTGACCTTGGGCAAGTCACTTAACCCCAATCTCCTTGCCTTACCTCCTCAAACAAACAGAAAAAAATGCTACTCAGATCTTCCTGACTACTACTACTTTCCACTGTACCACCTGGTTGCCCCATATTAGTGGTACTGATAACAATAATGATGATGATTATCATGATGCTGGTAAAATAATAACAATAATAGCAAAAAATTGAAAAAAAATCAGAATTGAGAAAAGGAAGATCCTTAAAATAATAGATAACAAAGAATGTGTGGAATTGCAAAACTGCAAAACTTTGAGAAAATGTTTGAAAGTCAAAAGACAAATTTAGTACATTCTCTGGTACTCATTTTAAAATCACTATCAATAATTTTAAAAAAAGAGTCAAAATAAGCAATGAATTAGAAGAAAGCATAAATAAGGGACAAAATAATAAAATGAAAATATTCAGTTATTTTAATTATAAACAAGATCAGCAATAGAAAAAATACTTTTGCAAATGTACAAAATTAAAAATATGATTTCTTTACTAAGGTCTGTGTGTATGTATATATAAATATAGTATATAGAGAAATTATATTATATTTGTATCCACACATATGTATGCATGTATGTAGAACTTAAGTTTTAATTAGTATATGTTTTCTCTGTGATTTGGAGGATGACAAACTATAAAGTAGGAAATGAACAGGAACAAGAACAATCACACTATTCTACTCTTACACCCAAATTTCTACCACAGCCTGCTTATTGTATGAATTAAAAGTTGTTTATATAAAGGGGAAAATTATGTAGAATGGTAATTCAAAATTCCCCATGATTTCCAGGTTAATAATCTCTCCCAAGATCTTCTCCTATTTTCACTCTTCTCCTGGGCATATATTCTTCCTGTGAATAGAAATGTGTCCATGATTGACATTCGATCTGTATAAATTTCCAATCCACTATAAACTTTTCTTTATTCATAATTCAAATGCAAAAAAATTATACATCGTGGATAATGGCAAAAAATTGTATCAAAAACTGAATCTTCAAATAGGTTATCTCACCCTACAGGAGAGTAGGGGGGAAGGGGATGAGAGGAGGGATGATGGAAGGGAGGGCAGGCAGGGGGGAGGGAACTTTTAAGCACCCACTTTTGAAAGGGGACAGGATCAAAGTAGAGAATAGAACAAGTGGGGGTTGGATGTAGGGAAATATAGTCAGTCTTTCACAATATATACACTAAGGAAATGTTTTGCATAGCTATACATGTACAACCTATATTGAATTGCTTATCTTCCTAGTAAGGGTGGGTGATGAGGGAGGTAGGGAAAGAATCTGGAATTCAAAGTTTTAAAATCAAATGTTGGAAAATATTATTATTATTATTATTTTACATGTAACTAAGAAATAAGATATACGGGCACTGGGGCATAGAGATCCATGTGGCCTACAGGAAAGATGGAGGGGGCATGGGGGAAGATATGGGAGAGAAGATATTGGGGGAGGGGATATTCAGTGGGATCGCTGTTTTGGGGTGGTGAGTAGGGGAAAAGGGGAGAACATTTTTAACTCAAAATCTTGTGGAAATGAATAATGTAAATTAAAAAATTATATATATATATATATATATATATATATATATATATATATATATTCTCCCAAAATCTGAATCTTTATTTCATACTGCTTGACTTTTAAAAATACATAATGCATATTTTCTTCAAAGATGGTCTATTTTTCTATGTTTCCTTCTGAATGTCCTTATTTCCTATTCTCTATGTTAAAAAAATAAATTTTGTCAGTTTTAGTTTTGACCGATGGAAAGAAAGAAAGGCAGCAAGGAAGGAAGGAAGGAAGGAAGGAAGGAAGGAAGGAAGGAAGGAAGGAAGGAAGGAAGGAAGGAAGGAAGGAAGGAAGGAAAGAAGGAAGGAAAGAAGGAAGGAAAGAAGGAAGGAAGGAAAGAGGAAAGGATACAAGTAAGGACATTTTGTAATAAAAAACATAGGTAAGTAAAATTATTGAAGAATTACCACAAGTCAAACACACACACACATTTATTTGTTTTTTTTGTTTGTTTATTTATTATTTTGCCTTCTGGAGGGCAATTGGGGTTAAGTAACTTGCCCAAGGTTACACGGCTAGTTAATATGTGTGTATACATATATACATACATACATATATGTATATACCTTTTGGAGGGCAATTGGGGTTAAGTAACTTGCCCAAGTTTGCACAGCCAGTTAATTTGTGTGTGTTTGTGTGTGTGTGTGTGTGTGTGTGTGTGTGTATTAAGTGTCTGAGGCAAGAACTGAACTTCAGGGCTGGTGCTTTACTCACTTCACCACCTAGCCGCCCAAAAGATATATTTCTTTCAAAATTTTTTTGCCCATCCTTTCTCTGTCAAGAGGTGGGTAAAATGCTTTATTAGAATTCTCCTAAAGAGCTGTCTTACCATTGTATTTATCTGAGTTCTTAAGCCTTTAAAATATTTTATTTTATAATTTTGCTGTCATATTATATTTTATAATAACCAAGTCATTTCATATTAGCCAAATTTCTCTGATTGTCCGTTCTCTAGTTTACAATTTCTTATGGCACCATAATGTTCCATTACTTTTATATACTAAAATTCTTAAAGTCATTCAATATTTTTCTAAGAAATTATATAAGGCAATCCCTTACATGTTCTCCCCCTTTTACAATTTTCCTTTCAAGATGTAGAAGTTTGTTTTGTTTGCATCCATACCTTCTATGACTGTTGGTTAAAAAAAAAGTTTAATTGCAAAAAAAGAAGCTATTGTAACTAGTGAACAGAAAGATCCAAGAAATATTCAAAAAATGGAAAGAAAGAGTAGTTAAAGTATACACTTGAGGAGAACATATACTTCTTATTTGTCATGACTTAGACCTGAAATATTTTATAAAGCATTCTAACAATGAAATAAATGATTGAAAAATAAGATATTTAAAAGGTCATTAGGAAGGATAAGAAATAACATTCCCAGAGCCAAGATGGTGGAGAAAATAGTCAATCTCTTCCACTATCCTATATTGATATGTAAAACAAAACAAAATGAGGAAAAATGTCCTGAGAAAAATACTGGAACAGCAGAGCCAGTGGAAAGATGGAGTGGAAGACTCTTTTAAATGGGAAAATTAGAGGATTAATGATAAAAGGTTCATTTCACTTGAGTAAAAGGGGAGAATATCCCAGTAGGAAGATTCCTGACAAGCAAGTTTTAAGACCAGCCTCAGGAAAACAGAAGGATATCCTGAGCTCCAGTGTGGGGGTGTAAGCAAAAGGCATCACCAGACCTCCCCACTTGCATCCCCCACAGGGAGAAATACCATGTATACTGGTGCAGCCCCAGGCTGACTGTCATTCTCCACTACCCTGAACTACCTGTACTTCAATGTAGCTCCAAGTGAGCAGGTGTCTTCCAGTAATGGACCTCCATGTACTTCAATGTACCCCAGGGAAGCACCCAAAATTCCACCTCACCTCAGCACATTCCAGACACCATCACTATGACTACAGCTCAGTGACAGGTAACCTGTCAGACCCCTACAACCTTTAGCATCACCCACCCCCATCCCACCCACTCAGAGTAGCTGCATACACAAGGATCGCTCATGAACCTGAGAGCAACAATTGTAGAGCGCCACATAAACATCAAAGACCAACCACCCCTAGCATAAGAAGCTTGAGAAAGTGCTCCTTCCACATTGGAACCAAAGCTAAATTTTAAAAGGAAGAAAAAAGGAAAAAAAAGGTTAACAAAGACTAAAGAAGTTTTTCCCCCCTCCCATTGGAAATTAGTATAATGACATGGAAGAGCAAGACCTGAACTCACAAGAGGACAATATAAGAAGACCTGTGGAAAAAATCCCAAAGAAAAACAGGAAGTGGTCTCAAGCCCAGAAAGAATTAATGAAAGATGTAAAAAAGGAACTAAATCATCATGTAAGGGAGATAGAAGAAAAATTGGGAAGAGAGAGTGATGCAAGAAAATCATGGAAAACAAGTCAACATTTTGCTAAAGGAGACCCCCAAAAATGTTGAAGAAAATAACACCTAAAAAAATTGAGTAACTCAAATGGCAAAAGAGGTCCAAAAAGCCAATGAATAGAAGAATGCCTTAAAAACCAAAACTGGCCAGAAAGAAAAGGAAGTCCAATAATTCAGTGAATAAAGTAATTCCTTTAAAATTATAATGGAGCAAATTAAAGCTACACTTTATGAGAAATCAAATTACCATCAAACTGACCAAAAAGAATTTTTAAAAAAAGGTAAACAATGTAAAATATCTCATTGAAAAACTATTGACCTGGAAAATAGATCCATGAGAGAGAAATTAAAACTTATTGTACTACCTGAAATGCATGATTAAAAAAAAACTAACCTAGACATCATCTTTCAAGAAATTATAAAGGAGGGGCAGCTAGGTGGCACAGTGAAAACTGCACTGGCCCTGGAGTCAGGAGGATCTGAGTTCAAATGTGACCTAATACACTTAACACTTATTACCAATGTGACCTTGGGCAAGTCACTTAAGTGCAACTGCTTTGCCCTCCCCTTTAAAAAGAAAAAAAATATAGTAATTTTTCAAGGAAATCTGCCCTGAAATTCTAGAACAAGAAGGTAAGATAGAAATGGTAAGAATTCATTGATTGGCTCTTGAAAATGATCCCAAAAAGAAAACCCCTAGGAATATTATAGCCAAATTCCAGAGTTCCCAGGCCAAGGAAAAAATATTAGAAGCACACAGGAAGAAACAATTTGAATATTTTGGAAACACAATGAGAATAACCCCAAATCTAGCAGTTTCCAATTAAGTGATCAAAAGTACTTTGAATGTGATATTCCAGACGTCAAAGGAGTTGGAGTAATACCAAGAATCATCTACACAGGGAAACAAGGTATAATATTTCAGGAGAAAATAAGGATATTCAATGAAATAGAGGACTTTCAAGCATTTTTGATCAAAAGACTAGAGCTGAAAAGAAAATTTGACCCTCAAATACAAGAATCAAGAGAAGCATGAAAAATGAACAGAAAAAACAAATCATAAGGAATGAATTAAAGTTGAAGTGTTTACATTTCTACATGTAAAGAGGATATTTGTAACTGTTGAGATTTTTTCAGTATTAAGATAATTGAAGGAAATATATGCATGTATAAATATGTATATACATACATGTATAAAAATGTGGGAAATATGTATATGCATGCATCTGTGTGCATATAATCTTATACATGCATATGTATTTATATGTACATGTGTGATATATGTGTGTGCAGATGCATGTATAGGAGAATATATATTTATGTAAATATATTTACATGTGTGTACATGTGTATATATGTTTGTGTGTATGTATGCATCTATATTGTTTATTGTATTGTATGTATGTGTGTAGTTGTGTGTTTATATGTATACATAGATAGAGGGTAAGGGGTAAGTTTAATATAAAGGATTGATATCTAAAAAATTAAATTGGGATGAAAGAAAGGAATAAATTGTGAGAAGGAGGAAGGGAGAGAAAGAATAGGGTAAATTATCTCACATAAAAGAGGCAAGAGAATCCTGTTACAATGGAGGGGAAATACAGGAAGGCAAAAGTGAATGTATTGATCTTACTGTCATTGGATTCGGCTCAAGGAGAGAATAACAAATACACGTAATTGGCGATCTTAACACACAGGAAAATGGGGGGGGGCATAAGGAAGGGGTATGACAGAAGGGAGGGCAGATTGGGAGAGAGCATAGTGAGAAGCACAAACTTTTGTAAAGGGACAGGGTCAAAGGAGAAAATCGAATAAATGGAGGCCAGGATAGGATAGAGGGGAAAATAATTAGACTTTCATACTATGACTCTATGGTAATGTTTTACATATCTACACATGTATAATCTATATTTTATTGCTTTTCTTTTATAAGGTGGTGGGTGAGGAGGGAAGAACGAAGAGAGTCTGGAACTCAATGTTTTAAAACACAAATGTTAAAAAAAAAATTGCTGTTACATGCACCCAAGATATAAGATAGACAGGAAATGGGGGTATAGAAATCCATCTTAACCCACAAGAAGGTAAGGGGTAAGTGGGTAAGGGAGTTATTGGGGGGAATGGAAGGGCAGGATGGGGGAAGAAGTAATGAGTATGTTTACCATTTTGGGGTGTGGTGTATGGGAGATACGGGCAGAAAATTTGGAACTCCAAATCTTGTGGAAATGAATGCTGAAAAATAAAAAGATAGAGAGATAGACAGACAGACATCAGACAAATAGATTAGATTGAAAGAGAGAGAGAGAGAGAGAGAGAGAGAGAGAGAGAGAGAGAGAGAGATGAATGAACAAATGAACAAATAAATAAATATTTTTAAAACAAATTATCAAGGGGAACAGCCCTAATATTTTGGAACCAGCGTGCAAAATAGGCATTGAAAGAATACCCCTGGGTGGCTAAGTAGTATGGTGAATAGAGCACCTATCTTGGAGTCGGGATGACTTGAGTTCAAATCCAGCCTTAGACCCTTAACACCTACTACATAAACCTTTGGCAAGTCATTTAACCCCAATTGCTCTGCCTTCCCCTCTCCAAAACATAAAAAGAAAGAATCCACAGGTCTCCTCAGGAAAGAAATCCCAAAATAAAAAATTCAGGGAACATTGCACTTAAATTAAAGAACTATCAGTTCATAGAAAAAAGCAGTACAAGTGGCCAGTAAGGAACAATTTAAATATCAAGGAGTCACTATGAATATTAGACTGAATTTAGCAGCTTCAACATTAAAGGATAAGAATTTATGGAACATGATATTGTGGAAAGGAAAGTAGCTAGGAGAGCAAACAAGAATTACCTCCCTGGTGAAATAAAGCATAATTCTCCAAGGAAAAAATACATCATTCAATAAAACAGAAAATGTTTCAAAACCAAACAAACAGAAAAACAAACAAATAAACAAAAAAAGAAACATGCTTTCATAAGGAGAAGACCAGAACTGAAGAAAAAAGACTGAAATCCAGTATCAAAATCCAAGAGCAGTATAAACAGGATAAAAAGAAAAATAAATCAAAAGACATTCATTGAAGCTGAACTCTTTATATTCCTACATGGAAATGTGATTCTTGTAATTCTTAAAAATTGTACCCTTAATAGTACAACTATAAGGCCTATACATTGACAGAGGGTATGGGTATAAGGTGAATTTGAGGAAATGACAAAAAATTAAGGATTGAGAAAGGGGAGTACATGGATGCTGAAGAAATGAAGAAATGAAATGGGATACATTTTTTTCACATGAAATTTTAAAAGACCTATTGCATTGGAGGGGAATGCAGAAGGTTAGGTAATGGACATTGCTTGAACTTTACTCTCATCAATATTGGCTCAAAGAGGGAATAATATGCACAATAAGTTGAATATACAAATATATCTTACCAGATAGGAAATTAGGAAGAGAGGAGATTAAGCAAATGGGGTGAGGGTTTCTGATAGAAGAGAGGGAAGAATGGGAGGCTGGTAGAAAGAAGCAAAAGACTTTTGAGAAAGAAATGATGAAAGGAGAAAGAGGACAAAGAGGTTGAAAAATGAGATGAAGGGAAACACACCGTAACTGTGAATGTGAGTAAGGTAACATCTCCTGTTAAAAAAAAATGGACAGTAGAGTAGATAAAAAAAACGAATTCTACAACATACCATAAAATAAATTTGACTGAAAGGGAAACACACAGTAAATGTAAAGAGCTGGAGCAGAAGCTATTATGTTTCATTTGAAGTGAAGTAAGTAAGTGAATGAATGAATGAATGAATGAATGAATGCATGAATGAATGAATGAATGAATGATGAGCAGGGGTTGCAGCCCTGATCTCAGACAAAGCAAAAGCAAAAATAGACCTAATTAAAATAGATAAGGAAGGACATTATATTTTGCCAAAAGATACAATAGACAATAATGTAATATCAATGATAAACATTTATTTGCACCAGCTTGTATAGCATTCAAATTCTTGAAAAAGTTAAGTAAGTTACAAAATCATGGCCAAACAAGAGTTATAGAGGATTTCAAAAAAATTACTCTATCAAATTAAAAACCTTTTGCACAAACCAAGACAAGGTAACCATTATTAGAAGGAAAGCAGAAATCTGGGAAGCAATCTTCTGTGATAAAGTCCTCATTTCTCAAATATATGAAAAACTGAGTCAAGTTCATAAGAATACAAGCCATTCCATAGTTGATCCATATTCAAAAGATATGAACTTTCAACTTTCAAATAAAGAAACCATGGACACAGTGAACAGTTCATGACCAGTACACAACCCTGTGTGTGGACATTTACCTAGAAACATTGACTTAATATCTAAGCACAGAAATGATCTAATTACTAAGCAGAAACTCAAAATATCCACTAAACATTTATGATGTGCTCTGTATCTCTTTCTCCTGTAGTTAACTATAATTTTTCCTGGGATTCCCTAGGGTCTTTTTGGGGATCCACTGCATTGTCTGACTGGTGCAAAACACTGAAATTTATTAAACCGTTGGTGGGGATCCATCATGCTTCCCCTAGGTAGCTAACCCATTATGTAATCTTTTTTTTTTTTTATAGTCATCCTTGAGATCCTGTCTGTTTTCTTTGGTAAGAAATGTGCCCCAGTGCCTTGGGTGGGGGACCATGAACATCCCTGTGCAGGAAAATTCCAGATCCTACAAACTCACACCTATGAGACTGACTTACATGAAAAAAAAAGACAGGAAAATAATAAATGTTTGGAAAGAACACTGGGAAACTGGAACACTAAAGCACTGTTGGTAGAGTTATGAACTAATCCAAACATTCTTGAGAGCAACTTGCAACTTTGCCAAAAGGGCAGCTGAACTTTGCATACTATCAAGTAATTTTCAATGCAATCAATACTGAGCTGGTTTCTTACCTGTGAATAGCTAGAGTCAAACAGAGGTGGCTTGAGACAGGCATATCAGGACTCAAAATAGATGTATAATTTATTTCAGAGTGAGGAGAATGACTTGTAAGGAAGGAATCCCCAACTCTTGAGAAGGAAGGTTTAGCATGTTGGAGTAAAGGCAACACTTATGCACATAAGGGTTCTCGACTATGACATAATTATTCTTAGATCTTGAGTAGCAGTTTCCAACATCAGGCTCATGCATAGAAAAGGAAGACAACTCCTTAAAAAGTAGAAAAAGAGAAAGGGAAAAGGAGACACAAAAACTTACTGAAAAGAATTCCTTAAAAAATAACTTTAGTCAAATGGAAAAGTAGATAAAAATATAACTGAAGAAAACAACTTCTTATAAAAATTAGACTTACACAAGTAGAAGCTAATGACTCCATGAGAAATGAAGAATCAATCAAACAAAATCAAAAGAATTAAAAAGAGCAAAAATGTAAAATACCTCATTGAAAAAGAACAACTGATCCAGAAAATGGATACAGTAAGTAGAATTCAAGAATTATTGGTCTACCAGAAAGCTATGCTCAAAAAGAGTATAGACAAAATCTTTAAAGAAATGATGAACGAAAATTCCCCTGGGGCCTGAAACTAGAGGGTTAATTAGTCATCCATAAAATGTAGTGATCGCTTCTTGAAAGCCATTCCAAATTGATAATGACTAGGGATATTGAAGCCAAATTCAAGAATTATTTGGTCAAGGAGAAAATACTGCAAGTAGACATGAAGAAATGATATAAATATCATTGACCAACACTTAGTAATATGCAAGACCTTTCAATTTTTACATTAAGAAAATGGAGGTTTTGGATGATATAACAGATTGAATGTCGTCTTGGGGAGGGGGGAGAAAGAGAAGAAAATTTGAAACTCCAAATCTTATAAAAATGAATGCTGAAAAGTAAAAATAAATTAATATAAAAAGGGGATATTTAGAATATCTGGGGAAAAACACTTATTAAAAATAGTCTAACTTTATATTCTGTGATACTGTCAATTCACAATTTAATTTTACACTAAATAAAAAATATTATTTTCCAATTGGGGGTATGTAAAGAAAAAAAAGTGGAGGAGCCAAGATGGTGAAGTAGAAGCAGTGACTGACACATAGTAATTCCTTAATGAATACTTGTTGACTGATTAAGTATATTCTGCTTTAAAAAAAGAGAGAATTAAATAAAAGATGGCCCTCTGATACAAGTGAATGGAATACTGATAATTGAAGTTAAAGATAGGATAGAATTGCACAGATTTATTTGGATTCTCATTTATCTGTGAAAAGTCATGTAGTTGGGAGATGCACTGTAGCCTGGAACAGAAAGAAGGGTAGTATTCCTTAATCATCAAATATATGGGGAGAAGTAAAGTGTAAGAAGACTGGAAAGATATCAAAGAGTCATTTCCTCAAAAACAGAACGACATTTCATCCCAGTAAGAAAAAAAAATAAGGTATTGGAAGGAAGTATCATGGGCAGAGAGCAGTTTGGACTTGGCTTCTATACAAGATTCTTCTGCTATCTCAGTATGTAAATTTTAGAAAACCACATAACATTTAAGGGATTCAGTTTCCTACTCTATAAAAGAAGAAAGTTGCATTAGTTTTCATTAAGGTCTTTTCCTCCTCTCAAATCCTATTTTTGCCGGTTGACAAAAATAATCATCATTTAAGATCAGTATAGCATAGTTACCAAGTTCAAAGATTCATTAATTTAGAGCCAAAGAGGACTTGGAAGTCAACAAATCTAGTCCTTTCATTTTACAGATGAGGAAATTGTGGCCCAAAGTGGTTAAGGAACTGACCCAAGGGTTACAAAGGCAGTATGTGTGGAGGTGAGATTTAAACCTACTGTGGTCCTCTAACTCCAAATCCCATTCCCTTTCCACTGTACCAGGCTGCCTCTATTTAACATCAATTAATAGTTATTGAGTTTCTGCTCTATGTAAGTCACCATTATACGCTCTGTGAGGGATACAAGTGTAAAGTTTGATCTCTGTTTTCAAGGAGTTTTCAGTCAAGTTGAGGGATTGAAATAACCCCTGGAAAATGAACAAAAGCATTAATATCATGCAGCTGTCCAAGACTTCCTAGAAGTGGAGTAAGAATTAGTGATGCTAAAATTTAATAGGTAATATGTACTAGAATACATTTCCTAGAGTCATCAGTTGTGTGTTTTCTGTACCATTAGAGAGACATCCAGCCAGAGTTTTCACTTCCACTGAGGATGAAAGAAGCTGATAATCAATCACTCTATTCAGTTTTCTCCAGATAAGTCTGGATATAGACTTAAGGTATCTCACGGCTTTGATGGCCATGAAAACTGAGATCATTCTGGCATGCCATCTGTCATTCTAGAGCAGACTAAAGAGGCAGGGGACAAAGTAGTCTGGAAAATGGTAGAAAGATATGCAGATATTTAATAGCAGGCAGATCCAGATATTATAGTGTCTTTTAGATTAGAATGCAACTAGAAGTTATAAGGAACTTAGTTTTCTGGGTGAAAACAGTCAATACTACACTCCACAATTTTTTTTTTCTGCCCTTTTCCTCAATCTTTAATGAAGAACTCTCTTTATAAAATAAAATTTGCTTTTTCATTTAAAAAAAGAGAAAAAAAGTGGAAAAGGTCCATTTGTTCAAAGAACATATATTTTACTAATAGTATTTACAAATTCTTCATCAATATTCCAGAGATTAAAGGGAATAATTTTTCTTCATAATTTACACTTTCTCTCATAATGAGGATTTTTCCTCTGAAGTGGAGATAATTTTTCCTTTCTTTTTTAGTGTTATTAATCAATTTGCTTTTAGTTTTCAAAATCCACTTCCACAATATTGTTAGTTCCAAATTCTCTCCCCATTTCTCCCCTCCTGCAAAGACAGTATGAATTTTGATTCCCCCTTTCCCCAATCTGTCCTCCCTCCCATCAAACCCCAATTATGTTACTCCCTTCCTTTCTATGTTCCTGTAGCTCAATATAAATTTCTATACCTAGTTACCTATATATAATATTTCCCAATTGCATGTAAAAACAATTTTTAACATTCATTTTTAAAACTTTGAATTCCACATTCTCTCCCTTCTTCCCTCCCACTCACCCTCATGCAGAAAGTAAGCAATTCGATATAGGTTTTACATGAGTAGTTATTGAAAAAAAATTCATAATTGTCATCTTGTGAAAGAGTAACTATATTTCCCTGGAAACTATCCTGCCCCCATTTATTCTATTTTCTCCTTTTGCGCTGTCCCTCCTCATCAGTGTTTACTTCTGATTACCCGTTACCCCATTTGTCCTCCCTTCTATAACCCCCCTTCTCCTCTCCTCACCTACTTTACTGAAGGGTAAGTTACCCAACTGAGGGTGCATATTATTTCCTCCCTAAGCCACATTCAATGAGAGCAAGGTTAACTCATGACCCTCTCATCACCTCATTTATACATTCCTTGTAAAAGCTTTTACTTACATTTTTATGTGAAATAATTTACCCCATTCTGCCTGTTCCTTTCTTTTTCTCCCTGTACATTCCTCTCTCAACTCTTAATTTTATTTTTAGATAACATCACTTCATATTCAACTCACCTTTTGTCCACCCATTGTGGGTGTGTGTATGTACATATTCCCTTCAAATACCCTAATACTGAAAAAGGTCTCATGAGTTACAAATATCACTTTTCCATATAAGAACATAAGTAATTCAACTTTAATGAGTCACTTATGGTTTCTATTTCATGTTTACCTTTTACTGATTCTCTTGAGTCTTGTATTTGAAAGTAAAATTTTCTATTCATCTCTGATTATGCTCAGTTTTTCTGGATAGTTTTGCTTGGTTTTAATCCTAGCTCCTTTGGCTTCTGGAATATCAAATTCCAAGATCATTGATCCCTTAATGTTGAAGCTCCTAAATGTTGTCCTATTTGTTGGCACATTATTTGATATTATTTTTCTTTCTGGCTGCTTGCAAAATTTTCTCCTTGATCTGTGAACTCTAGAATTTGGCTGAAATACTCCTAAGAATTTTCCTTTTTGGATATCTATCAGGTAGTGATCAGTGGCTTCTTTCAATTTCTATTTTGCTCTCTGGTTCTAGAACATCAGAGCAGTTTTGTTTGATAATTACTTGAAAGATGGTATTTATGCTTTTTTTTTGTTAAATGGCTTTCAGCTACTCCAATAAGTTTTAAATTGTCTCTTTTGCAAATTTTTTTTCCAGGTCAGTTCTTTTTCCAATGAGATATTTCAATCATCATCTATTTTTTTCATTCTTTTGGCTTTGTTTTACAAGTTCTTGATTTCTCATAGAGTCATTACTTTCCTTTTTTCCATTCTAAGTTTGAAAGTATTATTTTCTTCAGTGAGCTTTTGCGCATCCCTTTCTATTTAACCTAATCTGATTTTTAAGGTATTCTTCTGCTCTGCTTTTTGAACCTCTTTTGCCATTTAGCTTACTATATTTTTCAAGATGATATTTTCTTCAGTAGTTTATGCATCTGCTTTAGCAAGCTGTTGACTCATTTTTCATAATTTTCTTGGATCATTTTGTATTTCTCTTCCCAATTTATCATCTACTTCTCTCCCTTGATTTTAAAATGCTTTTTGATCCCTTCCATGGCCTGAGAATAATTCATATTTTTCTGTCTTCTGGGTGTATGTTTTGATTTTCTTTTTCACCAAAGAAAGATTCTATAGTTTCAGGGTTTTTTTTACACTGCTTGCTCATTTTCTGTCAATTACTCAGCTTTTTAACTTTTTATTAAGATAGGACTATGCTTCCAATGTTGAGGGTGTACTGTCCTAAATTTCAGGGCCTTTGTGCAGGTGTTTTCAGAGATACTTGTAGGGACCTGCAAATTTTCATTTCTTCCAAGGTGGTATGATCAACAGAGAGATTTTTATTCCTTTCCTGTCCTGTTCTCTGGTGTTTGAGTGACCAGAAATATTCTTCTCTGTCTTGGAACTGTGGGAAGTATTCACTCTCCACTGCTGCCACAAGCTCTGCCATGCCAGCATTCCCCTTCAGCCCAGGAACACCACCTAGGACTGTGACCCTTCTCCAAACAGAGCAAAGACAGAGAATTCTGACTCAGCCTCAGCAAAGAGATCCCTGCAGTCCCCCTGTACACAGCTGCTCTATTTACATACCATCTGTGGTCTAAGAACTCTGGAAGCAGTCATTACTGTTATTGTTATGACCATTGCTACCTCTGTTGCTGTTGGACTGTGGCAGGCCTCTCTCTTCTCTCAAACAAGTTCAGATCTTTATTACTGAACTTTTAAGTTGCCTTTGGCATTTGCGGGCTAAGCCTGAAAGCCACTGCAGCTGCCAGTGACTCAGTCCCCTGAAACCTACTCCAGGCTTCCTGGGTGACCCAGTCTGTGCAGGCATGACCACCATTGGTCAGCACTCCTCTCCTAGGCTGGTGCAATTGATATTTCCTGTTGACCTTCCAACCTTTCTTGGACTGGAAATTTGTTTCACCATGTAATTTTGTGAATTCTGCTGCCCTAGAACGTGTTTAGAATAGTTTTTTTTTTCTCAGATAATTGAAGGGTTTTAGGGGACAACTCAAGCAAGTCCCTGCTTTTACTCTACCTTCTTGGCTCTGCCATCAGTAGAGGAAATTTCTCAGACAAGAGAAAAAAATGTTTGCATTTGTTCATGTGTGTGTGTTGCTTGTGTATACATCCATACATACCTATACATATATACGTGTGTGTGTTTTCGAATCTGGAACAGGTCTCATATTGTATTGCTTTTTAAGTCCTTAAGTAAACTTGAGACTTATATAAAACCCTTTGGAAATTCCTCAGGGGAAGGGATGTGGAAGAAGGGAGAAAAAGGAATTCATTTCTTAGCTTTGTGGTGGGGTCTTATCTAAACTTGTGAGGTTCCATTTTAAATTCATGTGCCTAAAGCCTCCCTTACCTGAAAATCTTCCAATCAGGTGGAGAGTAAATGGCCCAGACTTAAACAAGACATCAATCCTTTCTTTAGGACAAGGATTCTTTATTAGTTTTGTGTCATGGACCCCACTGGCATCCTAGTGAAATATTTAAATATGTCATAAAAAATTATTAAAGTGCATAAAATAAAATAAAAAGTACTGCAAAGGTAATAAAAATATTGTACTACAGGTTATTTTCTACCATCTTAGTTAAAAGACCTCCTGAAATCTATCCTGGGAGTCATGAACTTTAGAGTAAGAACCCATACTATAATATACATCTACTTTTAATAAGCCACTAATTTCCGTGATAAAAACATCCTGCTATTCTGTCTTTGTATCCAGTTTCTTGGTGCCTAAGAATTAAGATAAAAACAGTGACAAAATCAAGCATAAGAAGAGTAGATGAAATACAGTGTAGAGAAATGTTTCCTGGAGTCAGGAATATTTGATTTCAAATCCTGCTTTAGAAATTTTTGAAATTGGAAAAAAAAGATTTGATCTTTGTCTGCCTTCATTTCCCTATTTGCAAAATGGGGATAATAATGAGCACTGACAACCCTGAATTGTGGTGAATATTAAATGAACTAATATATTGAAAGTGCTTTTCTAACCTTAAAGTATTATACAAATTTTAGCTACCAATGAAATCAATGACAAAAAGAAAAATGACAGACACAACAAAGGGATGAATTACACATTCTAATTTTCTATAGAATCCAGAAACTCTCATTATCTATTTTGTTTTGTTGAAGTGGCTTGATAATTGTTACTACAGTAATCTCTCCATCAGTGATATCCTTGCTATTTTTTTTCATTTGCCTCTTGGACTTCCAAAGAATTTTGCTATCCATTCTCAAGAGATTAATAGTACCATAGAGAGAGTGAATTGATTTCCGTGGATATAACAGCTTTGCTATTGCTTTTGACAGTGTATATGGATGACTCTCATCCAATTTGCTAGCAAAATGCAAGCTTGCTTCTATGTCATTAATGGCATTATTGTTTCAAGATGAAAGTATAATTGATGGTTGGGCAAAAAAGGATAAGGTATATAACTAAGCCACTTAGCAGGAGAGGTATTTAAATTTGAAGCACATTAAATACAGTTTACTTCAAAACTGTCAATAGGGCATATGGTAATGCAGAGCTCACAAAGTTACATCTGAAACTAGTGGTTCTTTCAAAGCAATGAACTGCTAAAATAAGTTTTCATTTCAACTGCCTCAAATAGAACAAGTGAAGTTTCAAGAGATTATTTTACATTTTGTCAGAGAAGTAATATTTTTTCACAGTAAAAAAGATCAATATATATTTTCTACTTTTAAAATAGCTTGAATACAATTTTTATTGCCTGTTATGGCTCTATAACTAATGCTCATCCATTAAAATAAAACTTAGCCTTCTTGTTTCACTTTTCCTGATAGCATTATACTAAACAAGCAAAGAAACAAAAAATCTACTATGCAGAGCAAGATCTATCAAATAAGGTCATTTTCCAGAAGAAAAAATAATATTCTATGTTTGAAATTTTTAGTCTTATTCCCACTGCCTTTTGCCCCAAATGACTATTTTAAGAATAGCCTGATGAATTGAGATGCAGTTCTAAATGCAGCAGTTTAGCAGGTAGGTGAGCAACTAAACTGAGTAGGGAATTCTGAATACAATTATTCTGAGCAATCTTTTTTTTAATCCAGATACAGTTAAATGAGAAAATACATTTTGAATTTGATGTCTAATATTTTTAATTAAAAATAAATTTTAACAAGATGTTATTTTCATGCGGCAAATTCCCAAAGGTAAAAGTAGCTAATTTGCTTAAACATTTGGAAATTTCATGACTTTATAGATTTGTTCCTTATTAAAATTGATAATTCATCAACCCCTCCTTACCCATCAGAAAGTGGAGATCATCATTATATATTTAAATACAGTACTGTATCCAGATTTTAGATTCATTTATGAGTCATCCCAGATAGAGGCTTCCTCTAATGTCATTTTCCTTGTTATTGCATAGATGTTGGAATGATGAATGGATATTGTACTAAAAAATATATTTCATTTATATTTAAGAACAAAACTTTATCAAGGGTCCTAATCTTGAGTTTTATTTCTATAGTTCCCTTCACTTAAAGGTGTTTCCAAGTTTCAAATTTTAGTTCTATAACTTGATTAATTTGATGTTCATATCTGCATGCCTAATTCCAGAAGTTCCAATCATTTTTTTTCATTCTTATAAATATGACAAAATCCCAATTTTCCAAAAGTTTCAGGACAAAGATGTTGTCATATAAAAAAAAATATGGTAAATAAATTTAAAATTGTATTTTGGAGGCTTTTGTAGTTATATGAATTTTAAGTGACTGATTAAAGAACATGAGAGCATGGTTACTGATCTGCATTAATGTTGAATTTAATATTCCTACTCAAATACTTTTAGAGTCAATTGCCCAGTTCCATTTTCCAATAGAATCCCTTTCACATGGCAATATGTTGATCCTGAAAACTTTGGAAATAATCTAATAGAATTCTTTATAGTAATATAGAATATGTCGTTGACATTTTTCAGCATTTTAATAGATTATCATATAGAAACATAGTAAATGGCATAGCAAATGACAGAAGTGAATGATTAAATATTTAATTTTCCTTTATATATGTAATTTTGAAAGAACTTAAGTTTACCTGAATCATCTTAGTGTTCAGAAGTGACTGAATTATGAAAAAAAAATAAGTAGACAATGGAGCAAAACATGAACAAAGTTTAAGTATTGTAATTCCTTTTTATAAAAAGCAAATTGGCTTAATTCTATTAAAAATGGATTCTTACTAGCAAAGTTTCCATGATCCCCCTAATCCATATAAATTTTACTAATCAACAGAATACTTGATTGATTACTTGATGTGATTAAAAAGTTCTAAATCTATATCTTATTTAAAGAAAACACAACCTTTTGTGTTCTATTTAAATGCTTTGTTTTATTTTTTTTTAATCTAGTACACATTCTTGGATATGAAAATTTAAATTCTGTTTCATGAAATAGATGCAGTAGAGACAGCTGTTGTATGTGCTGGTTGCTAAGGAGATGACTAGACTGAAAATGATTAATTCTCACTGCATCAAGCTAAAAAGGGGATTGATCAAAACAAAAAGAAAAAAAGTGCACTGACTTAATAAAATAACTAAGAAACTTTCTCTTGTTGGAAATGATAGTGGTATGCTATAGTTGTAAAGAATAATTCCAGCAGTAGAGCCAGAAACCTAAGGATTAAATTTTAACTCTAACTATCATTATTAGCATGTCATAAGTAATGTAACTTAACATTCAGTGATATCAGTTGACTCATTTGGAAAATAAAAGAGTTTGACTAGAAAACCTTTGATGTTCCTTCCAGTCTTAGGTCTATTTCCCCATATTGTTTTATTATATATTCCATGAAACTGAAAATTGCTTTATTCTGATGTACTTTGAAAAGCATTCATGACAAACATGCTATAAACAAGATTCTCCACTATGTATGTGGAATACAAACATAAAAAATCCCCCCATTTTCAAATTGCTTACTAACAAGAAGATATGTCCCCCCTACAAACATACAAATAAATATATGAATTTGGCAGAAAAGGGAAAATGAAAAGAGGAAAGGAGAGGAAGAGATAAATTGCTGTAAGAAATTAGAATCTAAGCAATATTGATGCTAAATCTTTACCCTAAAGAGATTTTAAAAGTGGGGAAACTATTTGTACAAAATATTTTAGCAGCTCTTTTTATGGGGTCAAAGAATCTGGAAATTAAGGGGATGTGTCTCAATTGGTGTAAAGCAAAGCACAACAACTTCCAGGCTAAGATTAGGAGAATATTAAACGCCATTTATTTAGTGACACATTAAGGTGAAACTTTCACAGAAAATCAAAATCAAAATACAGGGTAACTGAGTCTTTTAGTAAGTCCTCAATTCATTCACAAATTACTAAGGTACAAGAACTCCACCCCTGGACAGTAAATTCATTTAGTCAGTTACAAAACCTCTCTTCTCAAATGGAGATTATTTTCCAATCATAAATAAAGTACATTCATTTGGTCAGTAACAAAGCACAAAAGTCAAAAGGTTTCCACCCTTGGATCACAACTGAATTACAATACCATCCATCACCAACAATCACCCTTTCAAGGGGGAAGTGGAGAGCACCAAGGCCATCTAACCCTAAGCCACAAGAAGGTTATGATATTATCATAGCATTCAATGCCCAAAGAGATATCTTTTATTCATCTTGACCCAAGTCAGTTCTCATCAATCTCTACCTGGGAAGGCGAAGCATAACAAAGCCACAATATACTTTGCCAGAGTCTTCATCAATTCACTCCCTAACTGCAGAACACTTTCAGGTTGCCTGAAAATATCAGCAAGACCCTCCTCCACTATTTCTGTAAAAATACAACAAGAAAATCCTCCTTCAGGGTTACTGAACCAACAGCAATGTTCCAGGGTCTCTGCAACAACAGCCCTGTCCTTTACCAGAAGATGAATCTGGCAAAGTAACATCAAAACAGAGAGAAAAAATACCAGCACCACAGTCATGTCTCCTCAGTTCTCTGCAGCTCCAGGTGGTAGTCCTCAAAAGTCCTGGTCAACTCCACCTGGACCTCAGCAGTCTGGGTGGCTGCAGCTGGTAGTTTTCTCTCTCTCTGCCTCCAAGATGCTGCTCCCAAAAGTTCTTCTGGCCTCTCTCTGTATGGGTTTCTCTTTAAATCCATAGCACCAGCTCCTCCTAGTTTATCCCCCTGTCTTCACATCAAGAAGCCCATCCCACAACTGGGATTCACAAGCTCTGGATTTTAATAAAACCCCAAAACAAGCCAATACAAGGTATCATTTCCATGACCGTTAGAATTGGGCAATGGATGAACAACTTGTGGTATATAAACAAAATGGAATACTTTTCTGCTATGAGCACTGACAAACAGGTAGATTTTGGGCGGGGGGGAACTGGAAAGACTTTCATGAACTGTTGCAAAGTGAAGTAAGCAGAACCAGGAGAACATTATACACAGTAACAGCAATAATATGTAATGATCAACTAGTAATGACTTAGCTATTCTCAGAAATACAATGATCCAAAATAATTCCAAATTTCATAGGATGAAAAAAAAATGTGATCCATTCCAAAGTAAGTACTGATGAAGTCTGAATAAATACTACATTTCATTTCTTTTTTTTCATTTTTTTCTTTTGGTTTCCTTTTTTTTTTCTTTCCCAAGATGAAGAATAAGTAAATATATTTTACATGATTACTCATATAAAACCTGTTTCAAATGACTTAGCATCTTAGGGAGGAGGGAAGTGAGGAAAGGAGAGAGAAAATTTGCAACTCAGAAAAAGTAATTAGAAATTTCTCTGAGAAAAATAAATGGATTCCTGATAGATTCCTAGTTGACCTCCAGCTATGGAAGATTTACAAAAAAAAAAAACAAACAACTTGATCAAAATGCAAAAGCACCAGAGTTAATTATGTGCCATTGGAAAGTTTGTCTTAGACTTTTGGTGAATATAGCTTACCAGGATTATGTATCAGTAAGGATTTATGACTAAAGAGAAAAGGTAGGGTTATCTATATCCATCCAAACTAGTATATTCTCAGAATCACTAGTTATTTATAGATATATAAGGTTTCCCAAACAAACACACACACGTATTTATTTATTCATATGAATATACGTGTGTATATATGTTCAGCTATATGGGTTGCCCATACATATTTTTGTATGTGGCATATGTGCACATATGTTATTGTACATAGGTATGTGAGTGTACACACACACATACATAATCTCATTTGAAGCATATAATCCTGAGGGAGTTACTTTATTATCCCCATTTTACAGATGAAAAAGTGAGGCTAATAAATTGTGTAACTTGTTCTTGGTCACACAGTAATATATATCTGAGGCCATGATTTAAACAGAGATCTTTTTGATTCCAAGTCTATTACTTTTGCACACTGCAACACCTAGCTGCCTAAACTCCCAACTTAATTCAAGGAATCAATTGAGGCAGGAGAGTGGAAGAGACCATGCTCTCATTTTATTTGAAATATGTTTTGCTCATTGGATTAAGACAGTTAAGGAAATGGGAATATCTCATGAACTAAAAAATTCAGATGTAGCTATGCGCCTTTATATAATACAGCAAATTGGGTAGGAATCACTTATTACCAGCAGTTGGCCAAGTGAGGGTTGGTAATACACAGAAGAAAAGTCCTCTTGAGATTGTCACCTCCTTGATGTTGAGCATAGGAGGAAAAAATTACTTTCCTTCCATGTGCCCCTGATGATGTGATGACCCTTTGAATTTTGAAAGGTCAATATACCTAAGGTTCCATTCTGATCCAGCAACTGCATCACAAGAGCAGTAGTAACTGAAAACAATGTTTATATTGAAACATGAAAGATTAACTAAGAACTAACAAGACATCAGGAAAAGACAGTTTCTAGACCCTGAAAAGGCACAAAACCTCAAAGTTCAACGTATAGTTAAATCTAAATGGAATTTTTTGAGGACTCTAAAGACAGGAAATGATTTCTAGTAACCAAGGAATAAATATTTGCCCTTTGATTACATATAGACTCAAGTTTGAGTCCCCTTTGCATAGAAAAAAAAGGAAGAAGAAGAAAAAATGAAGATAAGAAGGAGGAGTATTGAAGGAAGAAAGAAAGGAGTGAAAGAAGGAGAAAAGGTAAGAAGGAAAGAAAGAGATTATATGTACTGTACTTATAGGCAATTAGTAGACTGTCCTAAGTAATAAAAAAGGGAATATTCCTTTGAGAGGAGAGAAGAGAAGGAGGAAGGGAGGAAGAAAAAATATATACTAGCAAAGTACATTATAAGTATGATCTCATGTAATCTCATAACCACCCTATGAAGGAGTGATGTGGTATGGGCTGTGGGAGCCCCTTGGAGCTCTCCTTGAGTCCTTGAGTTACAGGCTCTTCTAACCTCCCTTAGACTCTTGATTAAATTGTCTCATTTGATGAGGCATTTGCAGGAGGCAATAAGCCTTACATTGTGGCTGGGCCCAGACCTCTATCCTAATTAATAACTGCAAACTACTAGCCTAGTTGCAAGCCTAGCCATCCATTGTTCATCTACTACTCACCCTTGAGCCTATCAAAATATCAATACACCCTTGAACTGGCCTAGCCCACCATTGTCTGTAGCCTCCAGCTATGTCCCACCCTTAATTACTCATTGACCTCACTAACTCCTCCTGAAGTCCCTCCCCAGGCTCCTCCTCTGGACCACCCCTACATTCCAGCCACGACTTTCTGTATATAAGACCCAATCTCACACCATGTGGTGTGAGAGTGCCATAGAATATCATGTGGGTGAGTGCCATAGAATAGTGAGAGTGCCATAGAAT
>NW_027186315.1:4033429-4095774 GCF_028583685.1 Petaurus breviceps papuanus | reverse complement strand
AATATCATGTGGGTGAGTGCCATAGAATAGTGAGAGTGCCATAGAATTCCATAGAATAGTGAGAGCACCATAGAAGGACGTAGCACAGACTTACTCTGTGTCTAATGCAAGCAAACTTTTAATAAATTTTACTTTTATTTGGCTGAGAAGACTGGAGTCGAATTCATTTTGCAGAACCCAGTGTGTTGGTATTTTGGGGTCTCCAGAGCAACCCCTAACCTTCTTAGTGGGTAACCTCTTCAGTAGGCAGTATTATACTTGGAAATGTTTAAACAAATTCTTGGTTGAGTGGGAGGTAGATTCACAATACACTTTTAAGTTTAATCTGCATTATTACTACTTTGTCATTTTCTTGAATCTAGGCAATGAATAAAACAATGAAACAAGCCTTGCTTTGAATTGTTTGCCAATTTCTAAAGTGTAAATGCTCAGGAGAACAATTACTTAGCTAAATTGACAACAACCTCGGAGCTAGATACTATTTTTATCCCAGTTTTACAGATGAGATAACTGAGGGAACCAAAGGTTAAGTGACATGCTTCAATGTAGCAATAGTATTTGCTATACATCCTTAATAAACAATTCTAAAAACAAATTAACTTTGACTAACATTTTATACAGAGCAATCTATTTCTGGTTCTAATGCAACAGTTCTTGAAACTGTCTCTGGAGGTAATCGCCTTTAGGGAGGAATAATAATAATGGTCTTCCAAGACCCCATTTTGTAATTTGAGTTTCAGTTGTCTGGAAATCCTGTGGGAAGTGCTAAAAAGATATGGAATTTTACATGTCTTATTTCTTTAAAATGGGTTCTAATTTCTTGTATTTTGAAATCCAGTGTTCTTTCAATTCTAGTGCTTAATTGTTTTTACTAAAATATTTCCTTTATGTGCAAGGGAGAGTAATTGAGGAGGATAACGGATTTGAAAAACATTAATTTTAACTAGATATGATTCATGAATTCTGCACATTTGAATCAAGAAATTTTGACTAAGGTTCTTTACTTGCTTGATTAAAACATATGATAATAGAAGAAAATGATCCAAAATGTAAAGTAAAGGAAAAATATCACAGTTTGAGACATTAAATATATCAAAAGGATTATTTTACTGCAAGTATAAATTAAATATTCTGTTTATCTGTATCTTTTTCAAACTTTACAATTTTTGCATTCTTCTCCTTTCAATATATTCCTATTTAAATTGGTAAAAAACTTTCCTTATACATTTTTCTCTGTGCCAAATGTTATAAGTATGCTCTCATCTCCATGCCAGGTATTAGAACTATTTATAAAGTGTGACTTAGATTTATATGTTAACTTTGATATATTTATTCTTTTATTTGCTTGTATTGAATGCCTGAAGTGTATTAGCATTTAATACGTTATTTAATACTGGCCCTGTTAATATCTGATAACAGATCAGATATTGTGAGTTGCTGGTCATAAGGATACTAAAAGCTATACTGATGCATAGGGGGAAATGGAAGACGCTTTGTCCAACTCTCCTATTGTATACCTGATAATACTGAGGTCAAGAGAGATGACTCTAATCATTTTACACATATTACTATTAGTAGATAAAATGGTCATGATTCTTTGTCTTCTGATTTCAAATTTAATGGTCCTTTCCTTTCAATTATGATACAAATTTAAAAACAATATGTCATTTATCAGTAAAAACAGTCATTTTAAGAGTATTAACAACCAAAAGACATATTGTTGATTTCTATATATTTTTTAAATCATACTGTTATGGGCAGGGCCCCAAATGCTTTCCAATCACATTATAAATATCAGGTTTGGCTATGATTAGGCGATGATATTTTTGATTAAATTATATCTAAAGAACAAATATAAATTTTTAAAAACACAATATATGCCATTTAAAAAGTAGCTGAAGGTGATGGAAAGTAATGGTGAGTATAAGAAGAAAGTCACAGACTCTTTCTCAAACTTTTGGATTATTTATTGAAAAAAAAAATCTATTGCCACATTTTCAAATGGGAATGACTCACTTTATCTTATGTTAACCACTGCAGAGGTCTATATCCTGGCTTAGTAAGTCAGAAATGTATCAGAAATCTTAAAGACATATCTACTTTTGAAAATAACACAGACATTCACATTTTGTTCAAAAAATTAAATTGTAGCAACACTTAACATCGCTTTTGTGGTAAATAGCCTGGAGCAAAGTTAATCGCATAAGTAATAAATATATATTAATTTAATATTGTTATTCTAATATTTCAAAATGAGTTGGAGGTTTTAAATGCCAGATGTATTCAATAGTACAATACAAAAGAAACAGAACATTGTGAAATCAATCTATAATCTTCCTTTAAATTTCTAATCATGAATTCTAATTTCTATTTTTGGAATAGGGTTATCATATATATTGGCACCATTAAGCTGTCAGTTATACACAATCCAATATTAGTCCATGTGGATAATGGATATTACAGTGCATCAACTAAACTGTAAATCTGAGAACTTCTTCCATACTTAATCCACTTGAAGCCTAACTGAAACTCTTCAAATCTGTTATTCACTTTTATCTTTGTAAGTCAAAAACCATAACCTATAACAAAGAAGACAGGATGTGAAGTCAGTTTAGCTAGGGAGATTTCATAGGTTCATAGAGTAAGCTACTACAATATCATATGAAGCAATTTGATTTTGGGGCAAAAAAATATTTTCAAAGAAAGAAGACAGTAATTACATCAACTGTTGAAGAATGTAAGATATTGTCTTTTTATTTTCCATATATAATTATGCATTTACTTTTAATTTACAACATTAATTTCCACAAGCTTTTGAGTTCCAAATTTTCTCCCTTCTCTTCTCCTCCCCCTTACCCTGCTACAGCAGCATGCAATCAAACATAGGTACTACAAATACTTTCACATTGAACATTATTCAAGATGTACAGTATTATAACTAATGGAGTAAATAACAGGAAAGAAGGAACCAATCAAAACAAAAGAGAAAGAACAAGTGGTTTGCTTCAATCTAAATTCACAATTCATAAAATGTTCCCTCCATGTGGATAGCCCAGGCCATCATGAGTTTTTTTTTTCATCTTTTTTCTTTATTAATTTGTTTGTTTAATTTGAGTTTACAAGATTCAGTTCCCCTGTTCTTTGAGTTTCAAATTTTCTCCCCTTCCTTCCCTCCCCCCAAAGGCAGCATACAATCAGGTATAGGATCTGCAGATACCTTCACTTGAAACATTGATCAGGTTGAAAAGATGGGTTGTAATAGATGAATGAACAATGAGAAATAGGAAACCAAATCAATCAGGAAAGAGAAAGAGAGCAAGCAATTTGCTTTATTCTGCATTCAAACTCTTCTTTTTCTTTCTTTCTCTGAATGCAGACATCTCTTTCCATCAAGATTCTTTTGGAGTTTATTTCTAATCCTCCATTTCTGAGAAGAGTCTGGTCTGTCAAAGTTGGTCATCACTCATATGTTGTATCTGTAATAGTGTCCAAATTTTTCCTGGTTCTGCTCTTCTCATTCAGCATAAGATCATATAAGCTTCTCCAGATAGATATAAAGTCCATCTGCTCTTCCTTTCTTATGGGGTACTAGCATTTCATTAAATTCATATACCATAACTTGTTTAGCCATTACTCAATTGATGGGCATCCCCTTAATTTCCAATTCTTTGCCAGCACAAAAAGAGCCATAAATATTTTGTACATATGAGTCTTCCTCCTGCTTCTGTGATCTCTTTGGGATACTACCCTAGAAGTGGTATTGCTGGGTCAAAGGATATGAAATTACTTATAACCCTTTGAGAGTAGTTCCAGATTGCTCTTCAGAATACTTGGATCAGTTCACAACTCCACCAGCAATGTGTTAGTATTCCAATTTGTCCACATCCTCTCCAGCATTTATCATGTTCCTGTATGGTCATCTTAGCCAATCTGATGAATGAGATGTAGTACCTCAGAGTTGTTTTGATTTGCATTTCTCTCAATAGTGATTTTGAGCATTTTTTATATACTTATAGATATCTTTAATTTCTTCCTCTGAGAACTGTCTGTTCAAATCCTGTGAGAATTTAACAATCATGATGAGTTTTGTAGCAGTGTTATAGCTTTGTATTATTGAGAGGAGGCCAGTTTATCAAAGTCAATCATCACAGATATGATGTGTCTATAATCAGGCACAACATTCTCCTGATTCTGCTACTCTCACTAAGCATTAGTTTATATAAGTCTTTCCAGGTTATTATGAAGTCTGTATGCTCCTCGTTTCTTATAGCACAATAGTTCATAGACTCTTTCTCCTGGATCTTTTTTTTTTCCAAGTCAGTTGATTTTCCAATGCAATATTTTACATTTTCTCCTATTTATAAAAAGTCTTTGCATTTTTTTGACAGAATCTTGATTCCTCCTAGAGTCAGTAGCTTCAATTTGTTTAATTCTAATTTTTAGCAAATTGTTTCCCTCAATTTTTTAAAATTTCCTTTTCCATTTATTCAGTTTTGATTTTTAAGGAGTTATTTTCTGCAGTTAGATTTTTAATCTCCTTTCCCATTTAAAAAATTTTACCTTTTAAGGAGTTACTTTCTTTAGTGATTTTTTTTTCTATTTTGCCTATTGTATTTTTAAAATAACTGATCAATTTATCTTCAAATCTCTAACTTTAAAATCCTTCTTTAGCTCTTCCAAGAATGTTTTTTGGGCTTGAGACCAGTTCATATTTCTCTCTGAGGATTTTATGTGGGTATATGGTCAATGCTGTCCTCTTCTCTTCTGAGTTTGGTTATTCTCACTCATGTAATAGGAATCTAAACTCTTTTTTTTCCCAATGTGCTTTTTACTCATTGTGATTGGCTATTTCCTGGGTTTTAAAGTGTATCTCTTCTTCTGCAGTAGAGAGGCTGTACTGGAAATCAAAGAAGTAGTTAAAACCTTGTTTCAGATATTTAATTATTTAGCACATTGTTTCAGTTCAATTTTCTTTTAAGCTTTGCCCATGATTATATGAAGTCTTTTGTAAAGAAACATAATTCATGAATCCCTGTTGTTGTTGCAACAGGAAGGGACAGAACAGGGAGGAGCTTAATGACCATATCTAAGGAGAATTCCAGACTGGGAGAGAGCAGAACTGAGAGAGCACCTGTGGTGGCAGATTTTGAGAAGGGAACATTTCTGGGGGAATCAAACTGTTTCTTCTGTCTGTGTTGATTTTTTTGTCTGGGATGTGTGTTGAGTTCTCAAACCTTGTTAATGGGTCTGTGTTAATTTCACAGACTGATAGTGAATTGATGATGGTGCCACAATGTGTATAAGTGTTATTGTGGATTTATCAATGTTTGTCTTCCCAGGAACAGAAACTGTAGGACTTGAAGTGGACAGGACACTGTGAGCTTCAATATGGAATGGGAACTGGACAAGGAACTGGATGAAGAAATGAACAAGTATATGGACTAGGAACTGAGGGCTGCCTGCCTTTTAATCTATCTGACAGGTAGATTCAGGCAAGAGCTGGGTCCATGGAGGATGAACCATGGAATTTGGGAGCCAGCCTTGAGTCAAGATGAAAAGACCTCTTCTTGGGTATTTAATGCAACTGAGAAGATCATGATTTTCTGTGGCCTAGGGCTGGGGGGAATGTGTACTCTGGATCCCTTACCTCTTCAGGATGACTAAATTAAGGATGATTCAAAACTAATCTCCAATTAAGAAGAAAGAAAACTTTTTGACTGAGGGATTAAGACAATGTGTCCTAGGGTTGGAGAACTTTGACATTCATACTTTGTGTCCCTTAAGGAGGCCTGCTTGTTAAGTATGATTGAGTTAAGGACTTATTGAATGATATCTTTTTTAAAAAACTATGTGGCCACTTTAATGACAATTTGTTATGCTGTAATGTTGTGAATGATATACTTTGGCTTCTGTCAATGTGTTGTCTTAGTTTGTTACTGAATAAATAAAGAGTTCACTATACTTTATAATCAGAACCGTGGAGCTGTTCACAGCAGGAGTCCTCTGGAAAACTACTCTTGCTTGACTTTACAGAGAACTCTAAACCAAGATATTGTGTATAACAGTATTGAAAAGTTTGGTAAGTGAAAGGGGTAGAAAAATAATATTAGTTAAACAATATTTTTTAATTTTACATGAAAAGAAAAGTTTCAAATAATGAATAATGTAGTCAACAAAGGACATAAAATATCTCTGGTATAGACATAAACGCTTGTATCATCTATCTTGTAAAGGATGTATGATGATCATATTGTGTATGTGAACAATTTAATTATTTGATGACACAAAGAAGTTTAGTTTACTCTTAATATAGCTCAAATTTAAGTATGGATAAATATATATTGTCAGGAGCAAAAAATAAAGAAATATCTGTCATAGATATAGATTTTTAAATGGACCACTTTGAAGTTTATAGAATGACTGAAACTGTAGGTCTTTGGGATCCCTTTTCTCATTTGCATGTTACTATTTTAAGACTCCAGATTCTCAAAATGAAAAAAAAATAACTGTTTGAGACATAGATATGATTAAAGTAAGTACTGTTGGCTTAATAGAAAAGGTTTCTGGATTTCTTACTCCATAAATGAAAAAAAATGAGTCTATGAGTACTAGAGGGATCTGGAGAGTGAGTAATATTAATGTACCTGGTAGATGAAGATTAGAAATTGTAAAATACATAGAGATAAAAAAGAGCTTTTTTGGAGTTTGTGAAGGAGTAGTAATCAGAGCAGTCAGCTAACAAAAGTCTTCAACTACAAGAGTTCTGGGTGAAGAGGAGGATTGGATATTGGATAAAAGCTTTAATACCAAATTATAGTACCTATATTGTGAAAGAGAAATCTCTCAGAAGCTCAGATTTTTGGAAGGCAGTAGGGGTTAAGTAACTTGCCCAAAGTCACACAGTTAGTAATTGTGTCGACTGTCTGAGGCTGGATTTGTACTCAGGTCCTCTTGATTCCAGGGCCAGTGCTCTATTCATTGCACCACCTAGAAGACCCAGAAGCTCATATTTTCTGCTGGCATTTCCTCTTTCATAGTGAAAAGCAAAAGATCAAGTTGAGCTTGTTTATCCTAAACTCTGTTTGCTGTGAGTGAATAGCTCTTTAAATCCTCATATTTTCCATAAACAGCTAGCCAGATGAATTATGTATTTGTCTTTCTTAAAAGGAAGTGCTAGTCAAATTGTGTTAATACTTCTTCTGCATAATTTTAAGAGAGATTTTAAATTGAGAGTTTGATAGCTAGGTGACTCAGTGAACAGAGTGATGGGCTACATAGATAAAATTAGGGAGACTTTCGTTGGAATCCAGTCTCATACATTAGCTGTGTGACCCTTGGCAAGTCATTTGACCTTGGTTTGTCTTAATCCACTGGAAAAGTGTCAAGTATCTAGCATCTTTTTCCTAGAAAACCCCAAAGTTGTGTTAGCAAAATATACAAGCATGGGATGCAACAAAAAGTTTTACTATGAAATATTCCACTATGTGTTTTGATAATTATTCTTAAAAGAGTTCTTTAAGATGCTCAGTAATAGAGCTCAGCATTTCATTTTGTATCATAAATAGTATGGCAGGTCATGGTGCATCTTTAAAACAATATGACAAAACTGAAACTATTTGATTTATGGTGTCAGATTTAGAGTTATTTTTCCCTTACAAGAATCTTAAATTAAAAACTGAATGATCAGTTGTATAAGGGGTTCTTATTCAGATATGGGTCAGATTAGGTATCTTCTGAATTGTCTTCAACCTCTGATATCCAATAACTTAAAAATAATTTCCAGCATTTTAAATAATATGCCTGTCTGTCATCTATGATACCTTCATCTATCTATCTATCTATCTATCTATCTATCTATCGATCGATCGATCTATCTTCTATCTATCTTCTATCACCTGTAGTTTTTCCTCTACATTACTTAAATTTTGTACAATTATAGATATTATTATAAATTCTAAACTTCTATATTTGAATTCCTATAGCAATAATGCAAACTTAAAGATTAATAGTAAATCATAAAATTGAGAGGAAAAATATACCAGTTATAATTATGTCCATTTCATTGAGCTGCAATATTAAAAGATTAAAATGAGGAGTACTTTTTCCTAAAATGGGTAAATTAATATTAATAACCTCGTACATAATTAAGATAAATAAAAACTTTGAAATACTTAATGAAATCATTGTGCTATAAGTAATTAAAATAATAAAAATATTTTTAAAAATAGTTAACAAATAAATATTTGTCTTTGGAAGGTAAACTTGTTCCTGTCCCCCAGGTATACTAGATCCCACAAGGCAGTATAATGTTGGCTACAAAAATTTTGGAGCAGTGGAAGTAGAGAAATAGTACTGAAATGTTGTAAACCAGCAGAAAAGTTATTGCTTTTCTATTTCTTTCATATCAACACATGTTATTAAGTGCCTGAAATCTCATCTAAATTTATCTTGCCTCAAACTTTACAGGGATATTAGCTGGAGTTGTGATTGTGGTCTTTATCATGTGTATGTGTGTGCATGTGTGTCTCTGTGTGTAATGATATGTATGTATAAATGTTCCATAGTTTAGCAAATAGGCTAGAGTATCACACACCTGCTACACAGTCTTAAATCAGTTATTTTTCTGGGTTATAAAAAACATGTCTGGGGAAAAAATGGAATAAGTATAAGTGGATGCAAGCAGTATATGAGTTGTGACCAGATAGAGAGTGCTTTAAAAATTGCATGTGTAATAATAAGCATCACTTAAGTGGCTGTTAAATTAGAGTCCAATATAATAATTAATGAGGAAGTTTTGGGTGTTTTTAGGTTAGAAAAGATAAGAGGAAAAAAAATCCTCACTCTGGCTTACAGCAAAGTAGGAGAATAAGGATTCAAATACTTGGGATGAATTATAGTGCATAATTAATATATTATAAAATCACAAAATGAAGAGTCATGTGAAGTATAAAGGATATGATTCTTAACAAAGAGGTGGAGACTGGGGTTCCAAGTATAGCAACAACTTAAGCAAAGGCATAAATTAGTGAGGTTAACATGTTTTTCTGGGGCAGAGAGGACAACTCATTAAATGGAATAGGGATGATATTGGAAAAGTATATAAGACAAGCAGAATGGTGAAAGATGGTGGATGTTTTCAAATACTCAGCAGAGGAATATAACATTAGCTCAATAGACCATAGAAACTAAAAACGCTCCCCCACCATTGTGATTTTTGAGTGGATGATAAAATGACAAGATTGATGCCTGAAAGATGGTGAAGATAATGATGAGTGACATTAATGTAGCTCTGTAACATTTATAAAGCTATCAAATATTTTAACACAATTACTCTTATTATGATGATGATTTTGGAAATAAATAAAATTTTGTTATGTTGGACTGGGAGTCATAAAGAATGAAGAGAGGAATTATAAAGAATTGAAGGTATTGGGGTAGAGTCAAGACGGCAGAGTAGAAACAGGACTTCTGTGGGGTCAGGCTCTCACCTCCTCCAATTCATGTAAAAGGTGAATCTGAAAAAACTTAGGAACTACAGAACCCACAAAATGACACAGAGAAGCTAACCTCACACTGAGGACAGCCTTGCAGGCTGGCAGAAAGTGGCCAGTGCAGGGCTTTGGGAGCCAACTCCAGCCATTTGTAAGCCCGAGGTTTTAGCCCCAGGTATTCCTGACCAGCTTCCTGCTAGAGGGACTTCAGGTCACCAGAAGCTGTGGCAGTTTCCAGAATTATCAACACATTGATGCTAAGCACAAAGTGAGAGTTCAGTGCAGTGTGGACTTTGAGATCCAGTAGTAGGGAGTAGAGTACAGGGCCTCTGACCCTGGGAGAGAAGCCACAGAGGATCTGCGGCTGTAAAAGACCTCTCCACTTAACAACTTCAGCTCCTGTTCTACAATTCGTAGGGGGAATAAGTGACCAGTCTGAGGGGTAATAGATATTGTTATAACCTTCTTGGATCTGGATTGTGGTCTAGGGTGGAGGTCCTGGGGTGTGTTACCAGTTAGCCAGAGTTAGTGGAGGCTTGAGAGAGTGCCCCCACCTAATACCTTAAATAGCTGAGAAAACCCCAGCATTTGGCACAAAGCTCCCCTGTCTGGTAACAGAGTCCTACTGGGCCAAAAAGCACAAAAGTCAAGTAATTGAGTAACAACATAAGAAAACAAGTGAAAAAAAATAAACAGAGCAATCTAACTTTACTTTCATATTTTGGGGACAAAAAAAGATCAAAGGATGGAACAGGAGGAAGACAGTGATGTCAGAACACCTGCCTCAAAAGCTTCCAAGAAAAATACAATCTGGTTACAGGCCATAGAGGACCTTAAGAAGGATTTTGTAAACCAAATAAGAGAAGTGGAGGAAAAATTGGGAAGAGAAATGAGAATGATGAAAGAAAATTATGAAAGAGAGTCAACCTGACTGAAGAAAATAACACCTTCAAAAATAGAATAACTCAAATGGCAAAAGAGGCTCAAAAAGACAATGAGGAAAAGAATGTCTTAAAAAGTTTAAATTGCCAGATGAAATTAGAATCTCAAAAGCTCACTGAAAAGAATAATTCCTTCAGAATCAGAATGAAACAAATGGAAACTAGTGACTTTATGAGAAATCAAGATACTATTAAACAAATCCAAACAAATGAAAAAATAGGAGGCAATGTGAAATATCTCATTGGGAAAACCACTGACCTGGAAAATAATTTCAGGGGAGATAATTTAAAAATTATTGGACTCCCTGAAAACCATGATGAAAAAAAGTACCTAGAAATCATCCTTCAAGAAATTCTCAAGGAAAATTGCTGTGATGTTTTAGAAGCAGTGGACAAAATAGTGGTTGAAAGAATCTACCAATCATGTCCTGAAAAAGATACCAAAAACAAAACTTCTAGGAATATTACAGCTAAATTATGGAATTCCCAGATCAAGGAGAAAATATTGCGAGCAGCCTGGAAGAAACACTTTGAATATTATGGAAACACATTCAGAATAACACAGGATCTGGAAGCTTCTACACTGAGTGATCTAAGGGCTTGGAATATGATATTCCAGAGGCCAAAGGAACTGGGATTAAAGGCAAGAATCACTTACCCAGCAAAACTGAGTATCATTTTACAGGGGAAAATATAGTCATTCAGTGGAATAGAGGACTTTCAAGCATTCTTGATGAAAAACCATAGTCAAATAGAAAATTTCACACTCAGATACAAGAAGCAAGAGAAGCATGAGAAGGTAAACAGGGAAAAGAAATCATAAGCAACTTATTAAAATTGACCTATTTATATTCCTACATAGAAAAATTATAATTGTAACTTATGAAAATTTTATCAGTATGAGAATATTAAAGGGAATAGAAATGTATATATACATTTACATACATACATACCCATATGTTGATTTAGGAGGGTATATGGACATATGAATACATATGTGAATATTTGTATATATGTGTACAGGTATACATAGATAGAGGGCACATGACCAATTTAATAGGAAGGGATAATGTTGTAAAGGTGACATTAAGATGTGAGAGAAAAATATAATGAAAGGAGATGGGGTGACACAGAATGGGGTAAACTATCTCACATAGAAGAGGCAAGGGAAAATCGTCACAATGGATGGGAAAAATATGAAGGGAAAAGGGAATGGGTCAACTCTATGCCCATTGAATTTGGCTTAGGGAGGGAATGACATACATACTAAATATCGTATCTCATCCTATAGGAGAGTAGCAGGGAAAGGATGAGAGGGGGTATGATGGAAGGTAGGGCAGGCAGGGGGGAGGGAAGGTGGAAGCAACCACTTTTGAAAAGGGACAGGATCAATGTAGATATTAGAATGGGGGGGGGTGCGATGGCATGGAAGGAAATATAGTTAGTATTTTACAACATATCCACTATGGAAATGTTTTGCATAGCTACACATGTACAAACTAGATTGAATTGCTTATATTCCCAGTAAAGGGAATATAAAAGGTTGGTGAAGGGAATTAATCTGGAATTAAAATCTTTAATATCAAATATATATATATATATATATATATATAATTAATTAATATTATTTTACATTTAACTGGGAAATAAGATATACAACCATGGGGACATAGAGATCCATATTGCCCTGCTGGAAAGTTGGAGGATATATGGGCGAGAGCAGATTGGAGGAGGGTAGATGGGTAGGGGAAAAATGGGGATAAAATTTGAAACTCAAAATCTTGCAGAAATGAATTACATAAACTACAATGTAAACTAATAAAACATTTGATTAAAACAAAAGAATTGAAGGAATTTTTAAGAAGTGAAGTATTGATAAAACAAATACACAAAACAATGATGCCTAAGTGTAAGTTGTGTCTAAATCAAGTTTTCAATTTTTATCTCAAATATGAGAAATTGTAGAGAAACTCCTCTCAAAACAACTATGAAATCCAGAAGCTGTCTAAAACTTAACTTATAAAGATGCATTTAGGACTTAAACATAATGACAAAACACTCTTTCATGAAAAGAAAAAAAATACATGTTTGAGATCTGTGTGTTGGTTAATCTAAACCATTTTATTAAAATACTAATTATAATAACCCAAATTAATTTCTATGTATGCTTACACATGTGTGTATACATGCCACACATTTATGAATCCTTGTATACATATATATGGAAGAAGGAATAAAAATAAAATAAATTTAGAGGTTTAAAGGTATAAAAGCTAAAGGGAAATAATGGAAAATAAAGGTGTTCAGATGGCTCTGTGTGTTGGGCTTGGAATTAGGAAAACCCACATTCAAATCTAGCCTCAGACATTTACTGTTATCCCGGGGGAGTCACTTAACCTCTGTATGCTTTAATCCACTGGAGAAGGAAATGGGAAACTACTCCAGTCAGTTTGCCAAGAAAACGTTGTGGACATATGATCCATCATGTCATGAAGAATCAGACACAACCAAATGACTGAACAATGGAAAAAGTTATGAAGATGACTGGCATTATTAGGCCTTAATTTATATAAAATGCAGTAACTGTGAAAATTGCAATGCACCTCTGAAAATAAAAAAAAATAAGGGGGTGATCAAAGATGGTGAAGAGAAGTCAGAAACATTCATGAACTCTCCCCATTTTCCCTCAGAAATAGTTTTAAATCAAGCACTTAAACAAAATCTGCAATGAAAAAACCTATAAAGAGGAGTGAACAATTTTCCAACTTAAGATAATTTGGGACTTCAGAAAAGGTTCACCTCAACTCACTAAGGGGGTAGCACAACCCAGCACAAATGGTATTCAAGAAAGTCAATGGAAGTCTCTTAGCCACAGTACAGATAAGCAACCAAGACCCACATGGTCCTGCCTCACTAGGCCATCAGTGAGGTCTCCACTGTCAGAGCAGAAAAAGTAATGTAAACCCAGCACATTGGTGAAACAGGCAGGATTAGACTGGGGGCCACCATAGCATAGTGAGCAATCCACAAGTCCCTGAGGCTTTGACATGGAAATCCAGTGACAAGGCCCCTGGCTCCCAGTATGAGAAGCTTGGGACAATGGCACTAAGGACCCTGGTCCTGAGATCAATTTTCAAATTAACAAAATAGGCTGGAAATTGAGTAAGAAACAGAAGAGAGACTTGGATATAGAAAATAGCTATGGTGACAGGTGACAAAACAAAATCAAAGAAGGCAATACTGTCAGAATACCTACATCTAAAACCTCAAAAAGGAGGGTTTTTTTGGCCTCAACTGCAAAAAGTCTTCTTGGAAGAGCTAAAAAATTTTTTAAGGTCAAATAAGAGAGGTAGAAGAAAAATTAAGAAGAGAAGTAAGAGGTATACAAGAGTCAACAGATTGGAAAAAGTAGGACACAAATTAACTGAAAAAAAAGATTCCTTAAAAATTACAATTGGCCAAAGTGGAAAAGGAAAATCAGCTGAAGAAAATAACATCTTAAAAGAGAATAAGTAGGATGCAGTCAAGATGGTGGAATAGAAACAGGACCTCCCTGCTGCTCTCACTGCTACCTTCTCCAATCCATATAAAAAGGGGACTCTACACCAACTTTGGAGCTGCAGAACCCACAAAATGACACAGAGAAGCTAACTACCCACTGAGGACAGCCTGGAAGGCTAGCAAGAATCGCCCAGCCTAATGCTCTGGGAGCCGAGTCCAGCCGCACGCCAAGGCCTTAGCGCCAGGGCAGGCCTGACCAGCCTCCTGCAGGAGGGAATCCAGATCAGCAGCAGCTTTTGGCATTTCCAGAATTATCAACACATACATGCAAAAGACAAATTGACAGTTCAGTGCAGTCTGGAATTTGGGACCCTGTAAGTAGGAGTGCATTGGCTTTTGCCCCCAGGGCGAGAAGCTGCTGAAACACCAACACAGCCAGCCAGCACCACCTGGCAGCTTCAGCTCCTGGCCACCAGAGTATAGGGGGACCAAGCACCAGAGTGAGGGGTATTCACTCTTGCTTTAACCTGCTTGGATCTGTATTGTAGTCTAGGGTGGAGGTCCTGGGGTGTGTGTCCAGCTTACCAGAGCATGTGGAGGCCTCAGACAGGTCACCCATCTAATACCTCCAGCAGCTGAGAAAACCCCAGCCTTTGGGACTAAAGCTCCCCTGTCTGTTGGTATAGTCCTACTGTGGCAAAAAGCCCAGGGGTCAAGTGACTGAGGGGTGACATGACCAGGTGAAGGAAACAAAGAAGACAGATGATTCCAACATTAGACTCCTATTTGGGTGACAAAAGGGAGCAAAGCATGGAACAAAAGGAAGACCGTGAAGTCAGAACTCCTGCACCAAAAGCTTCAAAGGAAAATATGAGCTGGTTACAGGCCATAGAGTACTTTAAGAAGCTGATAAGAGAAGTGGAGGAAAAATTGGGAAGAGAAATGAGAACGATATGAGAAAACTATGAAATGAGAGTCAACAGCCTGACTGAGGAAAAGAACACCTTAAAAAACAGACTAACTCAAATGGCAAAAGAGGGTCAAAAAGGCAATGAGGAGAAGAATTCCTTAAAAAGCCAAATTTGCCAGATGGCAAAATAATCTCAAAAGCTCAACAAGGAGAATCATTTCTTCAGAACTACCTTGGAGCAAATGGAAGCTAATGACTTTATAAGAAATCAAGATGCTGTTAAACAGATCCAAACAAATGAAAGAATAGAAGGCAATGTGAAATATCTCATGAGAAAACCACTGACCAGGAAAATAGACCCAGGAGAGATAATTTAAAAATTATTGGACTACCTGTAAACCATGATCAAAGTAAGAACCTAGGAATCATGCTCCAGGAAGTTCTCAAAGAAAATTGCCCTGATGTTTTAGAACCAGAGGGCAAAATAGAGGTTGAAGGATCCACTGATCACCTCCCGAAAAAGATCCCAAAAAGAAAACTCCTAGGAAAATTCTAGCCAGGTTGTGGAATTACTAGATTAAGGAGAGAATATTACAAGTATAAAGGAAGAAATCATTTCAATATTGTGGAAACACAATCAATATAACCCAGTGTCTGGCAGCTTCTGCACTGAGTGATAGAAGGGCTTGGAATATGATATTCAGGAGGTCAAAGGAGCTGGGATTAAAACCAAGAGTCCCCTACCCAGAAAAACTGAGTATCATGTTTCAGAGGAAAATATGGTCATTCAGTGGAATAGAGGACTTTCAAGCATTCTTGTTGAAAAAAACAGAGTTGAATAGACAATTTTACATTCAGATGCACAAGGCAAGAGAAGCATGAGAAGCCCACTCCCGGGAAGCAGTGGTCAGAGGAGCTGTCTCAGCAGTAACCATAGTGTTAGAAGCAGAAGCTACACTGGTGGTAGCCGCAGTAGCTGCAGCAAGAGCGATTTCAGCACCACTGGAGCCAGGATGAACCCCTTCCACCTCCCTCTGCCCCCACCCTTTCCTTTCTAACAGGAGCTCTGAAGACTGCTACAACATACAATCATGGTGTAAAAGTACCAGCCCCCAGTGCGGGTATGTAAACCCCACAATGCAGGAGCCTAAAACAATTCCAAAGGTCTCATGATGAAAATGCCATCCACATCCAGAGAAAGTACTATGGACTCTGAGTACAGAGCAAAGCAGACTATTTTCTTTTTTCTTTTGTTTTGCTTTTTTTTCATAGTTTCTCCAATTCAATTATAATTCTTCTGTACATAAATAAATGTGTTTAATAGGAATATATGTATAGAGCCCTAATAAGATTGCATGTCATCTTGGGGTGGGAGGGGGAGAAAATTTAAAACTTATGCAAGTGAATGGTAAAAATTAAAAATAAATAATATGAACTTTATTTCCTAGTGGAAAAAAGGAGAATAAGTAAAACATCAATTACTCATGGGTAGCCTGAACTAATATAAGAAAAATGAAAATTTTACCTAACTTCATTTACTTATTCAGTGCCATACTAATGAACTACCAAAAAATAAATCATCTGGAAGAGTAAATTGCAAAGAATATGAAGACAATTGTTTTAAATGCAAAGGAAGGTGGCCTAGCTGTAACAGATATAAAATTATATTACAAAGCAGTAACCATTAAAAGTATTTTGTACTGTCTAAGAAATAGAGAATTTGATCAGTGGAATTGATTAGTTACACATGACACAGTAGTCTGTAGTAAGACTATAGTAGTAGACTATTGTAATCTATTGTTTGATAAACCCAAAGATTCCAGCTTCTGGAATAAGGACTAACAATTTGATGAAAACTGGTGGCAAAACTGGAAAATAGTATGGCAGAACCTAGACATAGATGAATATCTTACACTGTATACCAAGATAAGTTTGAAATGGTTACATGGTTTAGACATAAAGGTTGATACCAAAAGCTAATTATCAAAGTAAGGAAAAGTTTACCTGTAAGATCTGTGGCAAATGGAAAAAAAATTATAACCAAACAAAAGATAGAGAACATTATAAAATACAAAATGGATAATTTTGATTATGTTAAATTCAAAAAAAGGTTTTGCATAAAAACAAAACCAATGCAATGAGCATTAGAACGACAACAGAAAACTGGAAAACGGCTTTTATAGCTATTGTTTCTGATAAAGGACTCCTTTGTAAAAATATATAGAAAAACAATGTCAAACTTAGGGTAAAACATGTCATTGGCCAATTGATTAAAGGTCAATGCCTATAAACATGCAGTTTTCAGATGAAAAACTTAAAACTACCTATAGTCATGTTTTTTAATGCTTTAAATAACTATCTATTAGAGAAATACAAATTAAAACAACTCTGGTGTATCATATTTAACATGTCAGATTGGCTAATAATGTGAAAAAGGAAAATGATAAATGTTGGAGAAGTGAAAATATTGGAACACTAATGCTTTTGTAGTGAAATTGTGAATTGATCCAAACAATTTGGAACCATTCCAAAAGGTCTGTAAAACTGCATTCCCTGGGCAGCCAGGTGGGACAGCTAGTAAGAACACAAGCCCCAGAGTAGGGATGATGTGGGATAGAATGCGGGCTCAGACACTTAGTACCCACCAAGAAACACCTGGCCATGTAACCTTGAGCAAGTTACTTAACCTGAATTGCTTAGGGGTGGCCAGGTGGCTCAGTGAGTAAGAGCACTGGCCCAAGAGTCGGGATGACCTGGAATTGAATCCGGGCCCTGATACTTAGCACCACACCCAAAAGTAACTGGCTGTGTAACACTGATCACCTTACTTAACCCTAATTGCTTAAAAAAATAAAATAAAAACTGCATACCCATTGACCCAGTAATAGCACTTCTAGGTGTATATCAAAAGAGATAATTAAAAAAGGAACAGGATAAACGTATGCAAAAATGTTTATAATAGCTCTTTTCATGGTTGTAAAGTTGTAAAATGAGGGGATGCCCATCAATTTTGGAATGACTGAACAAGTTGTGGTAAATAAATGTTATGGAATACTATTGCTCATTAAGAATTGGTAACCAGAAAATTTTCAGAAAAAACCTGGAAATACTTACTTGAACTTATGTTGAGTGAAGTAGGCAGAAGCAAGAAAATACTTTGCATAATAAGATAAACAGTGTGTAATGATCCACATTTTTAAAATTTATTTTTAATTTTCAGCATAAATTTCCCAAATATTTTAAATTACAGATTTTCTCCCCATCTCTCCTCCATCCCCACACCCCAATATGGCAAGCATTGTGAGTACCCCTTCCCCCAATTCACCTTCTCTTATATCCTCCCCCTGATACTCCACCCCCCTTATTTTATTGTAGGGCAAGATGGATTTCTATATCCTATTGCCTTTATATCTTATTTCCTTGTTACACACACACACTAAAAAAAATGTTTCTTTTTTTATTGAGGGAGAGGGGCATGGCAGTTGTGGTTAATGACTTGCCTAAGGTCACACAGTGAGTAAGTGCTATGGGTCTGAGGCTGGATTTGAACTCAGTTCCTCCTGACTCTAGGGCCACTCCTCTATTCACTACTATACCTAGCCACCTGCAAAACAGTTTTTAACAACTGTTTTTAAGACTTTGATTTCCAGATTCTATCCCTTCACCTCCCCAAACCCACTCTCACTGACAAGACAAGCAATTAAATATAGGTTATATATGTGCAGTAGTATAAAACATGTCCATAGTATTCATATTTTGAAAAACCAACTAAATGTCTCTCCATCCTATCTTACCCCCCCCATTCATTCCATTTTCTCTTTTGACCCTGTCCCTTTTCAAAATTGTTTGCTTTTATCTACCCTCTTCCCCAATTTGACTTCCCTTCTATCAACCATCATCTTTTCGCCTTGCCCCCTACTTGCCTGTAGGGTAAGATAACCAATTGAGTGTGTATGTTATTCCTTCCTTAAGCCAAATCCAAAGTGGGGTTGACTTTTTCCCTTTCACCTTTTTGCTCTTACCCTCCATTGTAACAGCCTTCTCCTTCTTGCTTTGTTTGAGATAATCCACCCCATTCTACCTCTCCCTCTCTCCTCCCAAAATATACCTCTCTCCTCTCATTTTTTGTGATATCATTCCTTCACATGCAACTCACTCTTTGCCCTCTGTCTTTGTATACATGTATGTAATACACACATATACATGCAAACATACACTCTCCTACAAATGCATATATGTATGTATATGAATATATATATATATATATATATACATCCCTTCAAGTCTCTTCATACTGATGAAAGTCTCATAAATTACAAATATCATCTTTCCATGTAGGAATTAAAATAATTCAATTTTAATAAGATCCTTATGATTTCTCTTTCCTGCTTCCCTTTTCATGGTTCTCTTGCTTCTTGTATTTGAAAGTGAATTTTTCTGTTCAGCTATGGTTTTTTCATCAGGAATGCTTGTAAGTCCTTTGTTTCATTGAATATTCACATTTTCTCCTAGAGTACTACACACAGTTTAGCTGAGTAGGTAAATCTTGGTTTTATTCCTCTCTCTTTTGATTTCCAGAATATCATATCCCAATCCCTTTTATCAGTTAAGTTAGAAGTTGCTAGGTCCTGTGTTATCCTGATTGTGTTTCCACAATACTCAAATTCTTTCTTCCTGACTGCTTGTATTATTCCCTGCTTGACCTGGGAACTCTGGAAATTTGCTATAATATTCCTAAGAGTTTTCTTTTGGGAATCTTTTTCAAGAGATGATCAATAAATTCTTTCAATTTCTATTCTGCCCTTTTTCTAGAATATCAGGGCAATTTTCCTCAAGTATTTATTGAAAGATAATGTCTACGCTCTTTGATCATGGCTTTCAGATAGCTCAATAATTTTAAATTATCTCTCCTGAATCTATTTTCTAGATCAGCAATTTTTTCCCCAATGATATATTTCACATTACCTTCTATTTTTTTTATTCATTTGGATTTGTTTTATATTATCCTAATTTCTCATAAAATAAATGACTTTCATTTGCACCCATCTAATTTGGAAGGATTTTTTTTTGCTTTTTTTTGGAGGGCAGTTGGGTTTAAGTAACTTTCCCAAGGTTAAATGGCTAGTTTTTTTTTTGTGTGGGTGTTAAGTGTTTGAGGCTGGAAACAAACTTGGGTCCTCCTGACTCTGGGGCCAGTGCTTTACTCACTGCTCACCTAGTCACCCTCAAGGAATTATTTTCTTTAGTGAGCTCTTGAAATTCCTTTTTCCCTATTTCCTTTTCTGCTTTTTAAGGCATTCTTCTCCTCATTGGTTTTTTGGACCCTATTGCCATTTCGTTAGTATACTTTTTAAGATTTTATTTTCTTCAGTATTTTTGTGGATCTCCTTCAGCAATCTCTTGAGTAATTTATTATGATTTTCTTGATCCACTCTCATTTCTCTTCCTAATTTTTCCTTTACTTCTCTTAACTGATTTTCAAAATCTTTCTTGACCTCTTCCATGGCCTGAAACAAATACATATTTTCCTTGGAAGCTTTTAAAGCAGGAATTTTGCCTTTGTTGTCTTCTTCTGTTTCTATGTTTTGATCAACTTTGTCACCATCTATAGTCTGTTTGTGCTTCCTCTGTTTGCTCATTTTGCCAGTCAATAACTTGACTTTTGTTCTCTTTGTAATGGTAAGACTCTGCTTCCAGAGTGGAGACTGCAATGTCCCAAATTTCTGGGGTTTTGCACAGATCTTGTCAGAGTTTTTCCTGAGGCACCTGCCTCAGAACTGTGAGGATAACTATCTCTCCACAGCCCCAATAAGCTCTGCCATGCTAGCACTCCTCACCCCAGGTCTGCCACCCAGACTGCAACCCAGATACAAACAGGGAAAACCAATAGAATCCTTGTTCAGAACCAGTGCAGAGATTGCTGCAAATGCCCTCTGGTCAGTCACTTGATTCCCCTAAAATCTGTAGGCCTGGAGGAGGAAGTAGTCACTGTAGTTCTGGTTGCAACCGCCACAACCTCCACCATCCCACCATCCTAGGGGGTGGGCAGTCAGGGGTCAGTCAGGACTTTTCTCTCACCCAGTTCCAACAGAGTTTCCCAATGACCTTTTATTTTCTCTTTGGTGTTTCTGCTTTGAGAAGTCTGGAAACTGCCACAGCTGCCATTAATTCATTCTCCTTAAGTTTTCTCTGGCCAGTATGTGCCTCAATTCTGTTTATGCGGGACTGTTTTCCACTCCCACCACAGTGTGGCTTCCTCTTAGTTTGCCAAGGTGTCTTCAGTGGGAGATATATTTCTCTCTGTCACTGTAGAGGTTCTTCAGCACTATAATTTGTTTTATATATATATATATATATATATATATATATATATATATATATATATATATATATATACATACACACATACATATATACATGTATATAAATATATATATACACACACACACACACATATATATATATATATATATATATATATAATTTGGTGTTTTTTTTTAATTATTGAAAGTGACTGGAGCTGGAGCTCAAGCAAGTTCCTGCTTATACTCCATCATTTTGGCCTGTAATTATCAATTTTGGTTGGCATAGCTCTTCTCAACAATATAGCAATCTTAGAAAATTTCAAAAGACTTGTGATGAAAAATGTTATTAACATATGGAGGAAGAACGATGGGGCCTAAATTTGCATCAAAGCATGCACTTTTAAATTTTTGATTTTTATTCTTGTGGTTTTCCCTTTTTCCTCTGATGCTTCTTTCACAATATGACTAATATATAAGTATGATTGATGTTGAAATTTTATACAGTATATTAGATGACATTCTATCTTGAGAAGGGGGAGATGGACAAAAAATTTGTTCTCAAAAACTTATAAAAGCAAATTTTGAATATAATATTTGCATGTAATTGGAAAAAAAATAAAATACCATTAATAAAAAAGAGCAAAAAGAATAAAAAATAAAAGTCACATACAATGTAATGGAACAATATAATTTAATCTTTTGCCTAAAATCAAATTATGAAATATTTGTACATCTTAAGTGTTCATCTACCAACATATGATCATTTATAACAAATAAAAATGAAATATTGAGGGGTGTGTTTTCAGAAAAATCATGTGAAGATATTTATGAATTGAAGATGATTGAAGTAAGAACAACTGATAGATCACTGTATTCAGTAACAGCAATATTGTCATGATGATTAACTATGTATGATTTTTCTATTCTGATCAATACAGGGATCAAAGACAATTACTATAATCTCCTAGTGGCATAAATGTTTTCCACCTCCAGTGAAAGAACTGATAATTTGTGAGTAAAAATTGAAATAAACTTTTTTTCCATCCTCAATTGTTTTAATAATATATCTATATGGATATGTTTTATTTGAAGAACAATTAGATTAGTGTAAAGGAATAGTTGACCCAAAATGCCAGAACAAACAATATCATTGGATTTATTTAAAAATTCAAAATTGAATACTTCTGTAAAATGCCTTCTCCACTTTATAAAGAAGAGTTTGTCTAACTAGAAGTTAGTGTGGTTAAAAATGAAGGGTTTGAAAAATGAACTTATACCACATAAAATGAAATTCAAATGGATATGTTATCACAATGTCAAAACTAACTGTTAATTTCACAATAAAATATATGGTAATAGAATGAGTTGAGTTTCACAAGTACTGATAAGGGAGGGGATCATAAACAAGGGTCATAAGCATCAAGAAAAGACATAATAAGAATAATAATATGAATATGAATAATAATAGCTTACATTTATAAAGTAAGGTCATGCATTAAGTGTTTTATTATTAGTATCTCATTTGATCCTCATAACAAATCTGGAAGATTGGCATTCTTATTATTCTCATTTTACAAATGAAGAAACTGATGTAAAGAGAGGTTAAGTGACTTACAAAGGGTAACATACTGTAGCAGCAAGCACCCCAAGTGTCCTCAGGGTTTGCAGCTACCACAGGTTCTTGGATCTGCTTTGTTAAAGGAAAGCAACTCAAAATGGGTTAACAAGCTTACTTTAATCAGTCAGACATATATCGTTTACCTTGTTCAGGGGAAATAGATCAGCACCCCGAACTTCAAAGCATACAGGCAGAATTATCAAGACAGAAACAGATCAAGTAGACAGATTTCCAAACTGTTCAACCATTACATCCATACCCAGTCAACATCTGGGTTTCCACATCTGGTTTTTTCAAAGCCGGGGGACTCTCAACAACGGCTTCCCAGAATTCAGATCAAATCACAGAACACTTCTCAAAGTGAGTGCCAAAACAAAGCTACACATCAGGGCTTACATAGCCTTCTCCTGGCTCAGAGAATGTAACAACCTTTTGGACCCACTGGCCAATCAAAAAGTATCTACTGAAAAACAAGCCTCCCACCCCAGGCTTCAGGTGCACTTTAGCCTAGTGGGAGGGAAGATCTTCCAAATTTGCATTCCCATTACACATATTCAGTAAAGTTGAGGTTGTATTGGTACTCCAGTCTTCTTGACCCTACTCACAGTACTCTATTCACTGCACCAAACAAATATAATTTCCATTACATTTTGATAAAAGTCTTTATGTGAATAAAATCAAGGCAAATAAAATCGAAAGTTTCTATGTTGGGGCAAACAGGGCTTTCAAGAAGAACTATGACGGAATTTCCAATAAAGTCCTGATGACACAAATCTTCAGGAGACTAATAAAAATAAATTTAATTATGAATAATTCCTTAGTATGTGAATAACCAAACAACATGAACTTTTGTACAGAAGAAATATAAAATGTGGACAACCATATGATAAAATATATGACATTACTATTAAGCAAAAAATAAAAACATCTCTGAACAGAAGAGAATGATAAGAGTGGAAAATCATGAAAAGATTATGTAACCTGGTGAAAGGTAAAAAAATAAAAACATGCCCTAGAACTACAATAACGTAAATGAAAATATCAACAACCAAAATACAAACAAAATAGAATCAGTCAAAAGCACAAAGAACAAGCTTGGCACAAAGAAGATATATGTGGATATGCCTTCTCCAGATAATTTATAGTTATCACGTATGTGAGGAACATTGTAAATAGTAAAGTATTTTTTATATTTTCGGACTTTTTCTATTTTTTATTTCTTCCTTTTTATTGTTCAAAAATTTATTTATGAGACAGAATGGCTTCTGAAGAAACAAGGGAACATATTTTTTATGTAAAAATACATATATTTCATGTAAAAAGATATTAAAATCTCTTATTAAAATTGAAGTTTTGCCTCACATAGCAAAATAGAAAAGAATGTTAAATATAAAAAAGAAATATTCAACTTCACATCATTGTATATGGATATCATAATTTGCTCAACAATTCTAGAAAACTATAATTAGGCAGGAAAAGTACATTTTCATTTGGCAGTATTACTATTACACATATACCCCCAATAAGATCATTTTGTGTAAATAAAGTCCTATAACATATCAAATCATTCAGAGCAGCAACATTTGTCTAGTAGCCTATCAGTTGAGGAATAGTTAAACAAACTCCGGCATATTTATATAAAGGAAAAAGATAGACTCATAAGAAGCAACATAGAAGGAATTCTGAGAAAATTAGGAGTTTCTGTACAAACTGATGCCAAACAATGAAAACAAAAGAAAAACTACATACACATTTTTTTTTCTTTTTTTGCCTTTTGGAGAGCAATTGGGGTTAAGTAACTTGCCCAAAGTTTTGGAGCACAATTAGCATTAAGAACCTTGCCCATGGCTAGTTTGTGTGTGTGTGTGTGGGGGGGGGGGTTGTGGGTGTCAGTGTTGTGTCTGAGGCTGGAACCAAACTCAGGTCCTCCTGACTCCAGGGCCTGTGCTTTACTCACTGTGCCACCTAGCCACCCCCACTACATACACAATTACTTCAAAACTATACTTGCATAATCTTAGAAAGAATTTGATGAATATAGGTGCTCAACAATATTATTTCACCAGAAATATACTGTCCTGGTTGTTTTGTATTAACTTTTGTTCTCCTATATTCAAACATTTTTTTTTGTCTATCCAATTCCTCAACCTTTTCCCCATAGCAACCTTACCCTTTACCTCTTTAACCACCTGGGCTTCTTGTAGTTGAGGATTTGCTTACTTTGCCTGGAATTGCATCTCTATTTTATTTCCCTGCCCACTTCATACAATGGCCTTGCTTTCTATCCCACCTTTCCAACTCTACTTCATATATTTTCTTCCCCTACTAGGATGTGTAAATTCCTTGAAGACAGAACGTATTTTTGTTGATATTACTATCCTTAAATATAGATGCTTAGGTAGATAGATAATTAGAAATAGATACATACATATGTATATAATCTAATGTAAATAATTTCCTAGGTATCTCTTTCTTATAGAAAATACATTACATGTGTATGCATTTAGACAGGATTATCTACCATCTGTCTATCACTTTCATGTAAGGGAAAGTTCTAATGAAGTAAGGGAGGGAAATTGAGAAATTATTGTAGCATAGAAAATAAAACATTTAAATATTTATATTAGTGAAAGGAAATTTATGAGAACAGCTGGGTGATTAACTTTGTCCTAAGGATTATCAGAGGCTGAGTAAAGAAATTAATCTTTGTAAAGATTATAATATTTTTTCTGACAAAGGGGGAGAAGAAGAAGGAAAAATAGGTAGTATAGTTAGACGATATTAGAAAGATAATTAACATAAAATTTTTATTTTTAATATTCTGATTTTTATCAGTAAGTTAGAAATGTGAACAATAAATTTAAATGTAATAGGTGGAGGTTAGGACCTATTGAGATTGGTAGAGGAAAATAAAAAATTAGAAAAAACAACTGCAGAAAATGGTAAAAGAACTTGACAAGGACAAACATGAAAAATTGCACAGCAACAGTAAGGGCTGTAGTTGAGATTGTATGTCATAAATTTTTCAAGTAATGAGCAGGTATTTTTGTTGTTATTTTAACTTGTTAAATCTTGTATTGTAAATGTAGAACTATTTCTTTTCCTTTCCTTTACTGGATATGTACCATCCAATATAATTTCATTTTCAAGCAAGATTTACTTTATCATTCAATATGCTATGTATAAAATACCTTATTTCATTCTCTGCTGTATTTTTGGATATTTTTTTTTGTTTCTCAGAATGTTCCTTATGTAGAAAAAAAATGAAAACAACCAATCATACATACACAACCTTCATCAAAATGTTACATTTACAGTTTTTGATGACTGATGATTCTGGGAATGCAGACTAGAACTGCTCATGAATGCAAAACTGTCAACATTTACAGTTTTAATGACTTCAATTTATTTTCTAATTTAATATTCAAACTTGTTTGTTTTTTTTAGAATCTCTTTTCATTTGACCTGAATGCCATATTATTTTACTTTGTATGTAACAATTTTTCTTATGATCAGGATACATGTTATGGGGACCCCCACATTTGCCCTAAAATTTCAGTACAATTGAGTTCACTGTACATTGTAAAGGTTTATTGTACATGAGTTATTTTATTAGGAAACAGAGAAGTGACATTGAATGCATACTTATTATCTATAGTTGAGACAAAAAAAAAGAAGCTTGAAAAGATTTTTTATAAATGTCAATTCTCTTCCTCTTCTATATATTTCATCTTCTATATGACTCTAGATATATCCTGCAACCAAAGTTTTGTATTAAAAATTTGAATTGCATCTTTGGATAAAGGAAATGTAAGTTAGCAGAGAGATACCATATCAACACTCTCTGCTTTGCAAGATGAAATCTATCACATTGGCAAAATACCAGGCTTAAAAAGTACAAATTTCTCAAGTTTTCCAAAGCATTCAGCAATTATCCCTTGCAAGAAAAAGGGAAGTAAATTGATACATAAATCCAGCTCAAAGTGGAATGATCTCAACTTAAAACATTGTTTATTTTCTCCTTGGAAAATAAAATTTTGTTAGGAGCTCTGATACAAATTGAAAAAAAAATGCCGAAAGAATCCATTTTTCTCTTTCTTAAAGTTCATTGATACTTTCAACCAACACTGTCAAAAGATTACTAATATTTTCCTCTTTTCTCCCTTGATCAGCCCACTCAATAGTTTAAATAACTGATATATCAGTTTTTTGTCTTATCAATGCAGGATGACTAACTTCATGAGATAAATAGAATGTAAGCTATAAAGGGGATAAAGGGAATGGCATAGGGTCTCAATGTACTTAATATAAATATGTTATTTTTTAATCTGAACTTTGTGTCTCTTTGGGGGGAATGAAATAGGTTGGCTCATAATTCCATCCCTGACCACAATCTATAATTTTATGTTCTATGATCTGCTAATATTTTGTAAGACATTTCTTAAATTTCTTATAAATATCATTTGATGAGAAAAAGGTAAAAGTAAACTGTTTACTTGTGGGTAAATATACTTTATTTCATTAATGTGAAAGGTGTAACTGGAAAATAATAGAGCTGGTTTCATGTATATTGGAGAATAAATTTCAGTTTTAGTTCATATGTACACATATGAATATATACAAAATGGTCAAAGGTTAGGTTAATGTCGTTAAGTAAGTATTTAGTAATAATTAATATTGTATGGTACATTTCTATTCTGTTAAAGTTACCCACTGAGGTAAGCTGGTTTCTATGAGTTCAAAAGACTCAATATTTTATCATTATGAGGCAATTACATAGTTTGTAAATTATCTATTTTCAAATGCCTCCTGAAGAATCTGTGGAGACATTTGAGCCCAGACTTTGTTGACACCAAGGCCAGGATTTGTACCACTATATGACACTGTTTACTTCTATAAAACGTGATGTATTTTAACTTCATAATTGTATGTGATTTATATACATATAACTTTTAGCAGGGGCCCACTCTTTGCCAATATTTTAATATGTCACAGAAAGATATAGGGTGGATTTAAGGCAATAAGTGATTAGTTTTCCTTATATTACTATGGGCAGCTTTCTTATTTAAATACAGCAATTCTCTATGGACATTAACATCAATTTAGCCCTCAGTTCTGTTGCAACTCCATTATTCTATCTATGGGGATACATTTTGAAATGTAATATGTTTAGGTTTAAAAAAAATAAAGATCCAAAATGTGAATTTGTTGTCTTCAATCTCTATTTAATTTGTGCTCGGTGTGTTTTAGAGAGTATGTGAGCATACATCCATCTTACTAAATCTCCATGAAAATCTTTGTCTTCATTTACCTTTTAGTAAAGATTTAATGTTTTCATTCCATTAATCATGCCAGCTTAATCTCAACAAACCTTGATTCCTCTCAAGGAAATGAACTGTGTGTCAGCTCCTATTTTCACAAATGAGTACATTTGCTGACATTGAATTGTTTTTTACAATTCCCCTGCTGTTGCTTCTCAATATAGTAACATTTCCCCAGTTTCTCACAGTTAAATAATTACCTATTAAAATAGTGCCAGTTAATTAAGACAAATTAAGACAGACAAGGGATAAAGCAAGGAATGGATGAGTAAGCAAAGTTGCAATAAAATAAGAATTAAAAGAGAAAGTAGTATCATTTAGCTGAGATAAAGATCTTTAGTGTCCAAGCACAAAAACAGGAGTTAGTACTTTATTAAAAAAAAAAAAAAGAAACACTCTCCATGTAATTCCTTGTATTTCACAATCCACAGGAAATCTCTAATCTGATATATATTATCTCTTATATTTTCCCAAAAATCTCAAATATAAGTTTGGTACTACTTTAAAACAGCAGGCAGGCCATTGATGCAATTTTTACAAATTTTAACATTCCCTATCATCTTTGACGGCATTACTGTTGTGTTAGTCCTCAAAGTCAGAAAGTTGTAATTACATTCATTAATTACTATTTTTAATTTGTTCCATATAACTTATTAGCAATATCCAATCTAGGGCATTACGGGTCAATAAGAATTTTGAGCCTTAAAAAGAAACATAACAAAAAAATTGCACATTTCACCAACAGATCTTTTCCCTAGTAACTGAACAGATTCATGATTGTAAGCTCTTTTCTGGCTTCTTAATGTCACCTCTATAAAATTTACAACTTGATAATGCTTTGATTTACCCAAATGAGCTTTAATTTTTAAGTTTGCTTATATATATTTTTTTACCTTTCAACATTCACTTCCATAAGTTTTTAATTTTCTACCCCTCCATTCCCTCCTTCCTCCTCAAGACAATGCAATCTGATATTGTATCTAGACTATCCATCTGTCTTTCTGTGTGTATGTGTGTCTGTGTATTCCAGTTAAACATATTTTCATACATCATGTTGTACAGAAGAATTAGAACTCATGAGGGGAACCATGTGAAAGAAAAAAAAAAGAAAATAGTCTACTTTTCTCTTCATTCAGACTGCATTGTTCTTTCTCTGGAAGTGGATGGCATTTTCCATCTTGAGTTCTTTGGAATTGTTTTATGTCCTTGCATTGCTGAGAAAGGCTAAGTCTATCAAAGTCAGTCTCCATAGAGTGTGTCTGTTATTGTGTACAATGTTCTCCGGAATCTGCTCACTTCTTTCATCATTGTTTCATATATGTCGTTCCAGTGTTTCTAAAGTCCACCTGTTTATCAATTGTTAAAGCAAAATAGTATTCCACTGCATTGACATACCACGACTTGTTCACCCATTCCCCAATTGACGGGGATCCTCTCAATTTCCAATTCTTTGCCACCATAAAAAGAGCTGCTATAAATATTATCGTATATGTGGGTCCTTTAACCATTTTATGATCTCTTTGGGAAACAGAGCTTAAAGCAATATTTCTGGGTTAGAGGGCGTGCACTTTTTGTAGCCCTTTGGACATAGTTCCAAATTGCTCTCCAGAATGATTGGATCAGCTCACAACTCCACCAACAATGAATTAGTGTTCCAAATTTTCAACAGCTTCTCCAACATTTTTTCATTTTCCTGTTTTGTCATTTTAGGCAATCTGATAGGTATGATATGGTATGTCAGAGTTGTTTTGATCTGCATTTATCTATTCAATAGTGATTTAGTAAATTGCTAAAAATTGTAAAAAAAAAGAACAACATTGCTTTCATTCAAATTATTTCAAGCTAAATTTATGAAATATTTATTTAGAATATTTATTTAGTGCCTACTATATAATGAGAGGTAATGTATAAGGTGTTAATTAGACAATAACAATGAAACAAGCCCTCCCCAAAAGGAGCTTATATTTATAATGGAATCTGAAGATCTCCTTGCCCCTTGGCCCCTTGATAGGCTTAAGTTAATCCAAAAACCTTCCCTGCTTTGAAAATATACTCTGCCCCCTAATAGGCTGAATGTGGTGACATGGAGCTGGTGGTAGAAAGCTTGTTTTTCAGGAATGCCTATACCTTGTTACTTTATTATTGGGCAGTGGATCAAGAGGGTTGTGACATTCTCTCATCCAGGAAAAGGCTATATACACCCTTATGTAAAGTTTTGTTTTCTGGCTCACTCATGGGAAGAGTTGTGTGATTTGGCCAGATAAGACTATGGGCAGCTGTTGAAGACCACGGGTTTGAATACCCAGATGTTGATGCTTCTCTTTCTAGTGACTAGCTAGGTATGGATGTAATAGACAGACAGCTGGAAGCCCTGTCTGTGAATTGTGTTATTTTCTATTGTAACTTCTGTTTTGAAAAGCAGTTGTTAGCTGTGTATTGGTCTTTGGTGGAGACTGAACAACTGAGTCTGGGCCATGAATTGATATTAAGCCCTGGAATCCTAATTATGACCTGGGTAATGAGTAGCCCAGCTTCTCACAGAATTTGACACACCCAAGTTCCAAGTTTAATCAAATGGAAGTGATATATTCAAAATAGAGCTAAGAGATGCAAAAACAGAGTAGAGTCTGCTCTACATGAATCTATATCAAACATAGATACTGAGGGGAATGACACACCTCCTGGGCCAAAGCAACAGTTCTTACAGCCCTCTGTAAAATGGAATGAGGGATATGATAGATTAACTGAATAACAAAAGAGACATGCATGGTTTATTGACTGGAGAGCAAATATTTGGGCCAAAAAAGACATTGGAAAGCAGTAGCCTATAACCCATGTACTAGAATGACTTTGGAAAGTACTGGGATAGGTGGAAGTAGTCAATATGCTGAACTTATAGCTGTACATCAAGCCATCAAAATAGAACAAGAAGGACAGTGTCACATATTCACTGATTCATGGGCAGTAGCTAATGGGTCAGCCACATGGACACCCTTATAAAAAATCAAAATTAGGAAATTAATGGCAAACAAGTCTGGGGCAAAGAATTATTGGAAGATATCTGGAATATGTCTTTGGTTACTGATTTATCAGCTTTTCATACTGATGCTCACATGGCCCTGAGTATGCCAGAAAGTAAGTACAATGTTCATCCTGATTGCCTGGCAAAGATTTCTACTGAACATATTGTGCTTACTTTGACAACAACTGATGATTGGGTATTAGCCAAATGGGTCCATCAAATGGCTGACAATTTAGGGGTCCAGGCCAAAAACAGCTGGGCACAAGATTGAGGTATTAGTATCTCCCGTTCATTGTTAAAACAGATAGCAGAAGAGTGTCATATATGTCAATTGGAAAAGGAGCTAATTTTTCCTCAGGTAGTAACTGGAGAAATAGAAAGAGGAAAGGTCCCAGCCCAAATCTGGCAAATAGATTATATTGGTCCAATACCACAAGTTAAAGGATGCAAATTTATATGTACTTGTTTTGACACCTAATCAGGTGTACTAGTGACTTATTCTTATAGCAATGCAACACAGAAAAACACCTGTAAAACTCTAGATCTCATAAGTCTACATTATGGAATTCTAATGCAAATTCAAAGTGACAATGGATCACATTTCAGAGGTAATGAAATGAAGATGTATTGTATACTAAACAATATAGAATGGATATATAATATTCCATATTATCCACAAGTATCTGTGTTAAGTGAAAGAATGAATGGATTGTGAAAGAAGAGTTAAGGAAGTTAAGTTCCATTAATTCATATCAACATTGAAAGGGTAATTTGTTCATGTCTTTACATAATTTGAACAACAGACAACTGGGAGTAAGTACACCTCTAGCCAGAATGATGACACCAAATCTGCAAATTAGAAAACAACAAACACATAAGATCCAAAATATTGAATATTGGATTCCGAGGCCATGTGTCCCAGCACCATATCCAGGAACACCTGTTTCATTGGGTTATGATTTACATTGTTTTGTGGATGTTTGGTTGGACAGAAAAGAAATAAGAAAAATCTCCACTGGTCTATGAAAAAAGAATCCCTAAAAATCACTTTCGACAGGTTTTACCCAAATCAAGATTAGCAGCTGAAGGAATACATGCACTTGCTGGATTAAATAGATTCTAATTATCTAGGAGAAATTGTTGTGACTTTCCATAATTTAGGTTAAGGGTCCATATATATATATTTGTAAAAATGATAGGATAGTTCAAGTGATTATCATTCCTTATAAAACAATAACATTTGTAAACCTTACCCTTCTTCCAAAGTAACTATCAGAGGAACTGAAGGATTTTGTTTTACTGATAGATTGAAATTGGAAACTAAAGCATGGGTAAAATGGAAACCTGGTGATGCTCCAAAGGCTACTTAGATTATAGCACATGGAAAGGATAATGTAACTATTGTTTATTCAGGAGAATATGATTGAAAACTGTACCGTAAACTCATATTGTATCATGAGTGAGGCTTCAATAACAGCCTCATGGACTCCAGTAGCATGGCTGTTCCTGTATCTATCTTCTTTCTGGTTCGGCTGTTCCTGTATCTACCTTCTTTCTTTTTATTGTCTCCTTGTTTCTTCTTGACTTTTTGTCTCTTTACATTCTTTACTACTTTTGTTTCTGCAGGCTCAGTACCCTCCACCTGCAGATACCTGATAGCTTAAACTGGATATTACCCCCTATCCACAAGTGTGATGTGTCAACCCTGGACCTGGCATCAAAAACATACAAATGCTATCCAAAGAACTGAATTCTCAAATAGGAACCCTTGGGACAGGGATGCTCTACATCCAATTTCACCAGCAACTAACCATGGAAGAAGAGACCTATGACTGATACTTATGAATTTTAAGCAATCCACACTGCCCTGTGTTATTCCTCCGGCACATTCATCAGTGATTCTTACTATCCAAGACACTAAAAACTCTCCTATTCTTTGAGTGAATCTACTCAATATGTCAGTAGTCTCCTTTTGAGTGAAATCCTCAAGTATTTCCCTGGATTCTGTTCTATGGGTATTCCTTCCAACATCTTTCAAAATCTCCAGGTTCTCCTTCTTTTAGCCTTGGTTGCCAGTTTTCACAGGCCCTGTGCTTTTGGCTTATTTTTTTGGCTAGAGAGGAATAAGACAAGTCCACGCAACCTGGGATAGCCATTTCTCCCTCTAAAGACCACCTGTTTCCAATTAGAGCCCTGACATTTTGTGATCCTACCCTCATCAACAAATGTATCAACAATGCAATTTTCACAATGCCTACAGCAACTATAAATATGCTGATGTGGTTATTAATCACAAAATATACCAGGCAAAATATACGTGGGGGAATAAAGCTAGAACATTTATTCAAATACCAGAAAACTGAGTCCCAAAATCAGAAAGTCAAAGGCATCATAGTACTTATGAAGTCGGCACACATAGTTAATATAGTAAACACCCACATTTTCTTTTTTTTTCATATGTTGGCATTTATTATTTAAGCTGAAGAACAGGTTATGAGGGGGGTGGGGCAAGGGAGGAGACAGGGAGCCTAGAGCCTCTCATCTATCTGCTCCAGATGGGGTTGATCCTGATTTCTGAGCCTTGGTCCAGGGCACACAAGGAAGCACACGCTAAGATGAGGTTCCAGGGGGACAGGTTGAGGAAAACAGCGGGGGTGGCCAGAGCTACAGATCCAGCCAGAGGCAGGGCTGGGATTCTCCTTGGGTCAGCAGCACCACTCCCTTTTGGGAGCTGAAACCTATCGATAAAGTCCCATCCACATATTTCTTATAAAACATTCTTGTAGTTTCAGATTTTGTGCTAAAGAATCCTTTCATCACCTTTCTAGCTTCTTGTACTTTGCTTCCAGTTTCTTTGAATATGCATCCAGCTTGTAAGCTGCCTGCTGAAGAGCAGCTACCTGCTCCTCAATTAAAGTGATCTGATCCAGATAAGGCTGAAGGGTGGCATATTTCTGGTTTAAGTCCTTTAGGTTTCTACATATGTTTACTGCAATATCTTTCATTTCTAGATACTTCAAGCTAGTCAGTTTGTTCATATTTTCTAGAAGTTTGCAATCTTCACTGTTGGCTGTCAGCTCGCCTGTCAGGTACGTGGCCATTTTGGTGAACATGTCCTGGCACAGTTCTGTGATGTCCACCTCGGTGGGCTCCGTGGCCTCCTTGGCAGTCTCCACCATGGCATCGTCTAGGCTGAGGAAGGGAGAAGGGAGAAAGGATGGGGAGGGGGAACGAGAGGGGGAGGGTGAGAGGGAAGGGAAAGGGGACAAGGAAGGGGGAAAAGGGGAAGGGTGAGCAGTGGGAGAGGGAGATAAAGGGAGAGGGGGAAAAGGGGAGAGGGCGAGGAGGGGGCAACACCCACATTTTCAAGTCTTCAAAACAGAACAGGCTACCTCAGGCAAATGTCCTACTCTCCCCACTCACAGCAACTGCTCAGCATCCAGGAAGAATGCTCCCAGCAGCTCCAGCCACCTCACAGTTCCTGTCCCTGGCATTCCTCAGCAGGAATCCTTAGTAGAAATTCTGGCTGCCTCAAAAAAGGGGTTCACGACTCTGCCTCCACGTCAGCAGCCACCAGTTTCACTGCCACTGCTGGCTGCTGCTGCTGTTGCTGCCTCTACCAGTGACTGCAAGAACTCTAGCTTGCCTTGTGCTTCCTCTTTCTCCACTATTTCCTGCTATATCAGCAAGTCCAATGGGGCATGGAAGATCTTTCATCCCCATAACCTTTACAACACAAAAAAGTATACTTCAAATATATGAAGTGAAATTTTGTAAAATATTAGCATTTTAAACGTTTGATTATATGCCAAATCACAAATGAAAGATATGTTTTTTTTAATATATGAAATACACAGGTAACATAAAAACATGGAAACAATTTCAGAAAAAAAAAATGAATGAGAACTACAATACAAGAGTCATTGAACAAGCCATAAAGGAACTTCAAGAAGGAAATGTGGGTGGAATTCTAGATGAATTCATAATTGAATTCTATTCCAAATTCAATTAAAATTACTTCAAATTCCAAAATTATATTAATTCTTGGCATAATTAAACAAAGATAAAATCCTACAAGAGTCCTTCATTAATACAAACATTACTCCTCTTAGCTCAATGAAGGAGCTAAAGCAGAAAAAGAAAATTATAAAGAAAACTGTCTAATGAAAACTTAAAAAAACTTTAAAATGTTTACAAGAAGTAATTATAATATTGTATTTGCATTGTAAATACAAGTGTAGGACTGGATGAATAACAAAAAATAAATGCAAATAGACTATACAAATAAAAAAAAGACACATTAAAATAATATGCTACTTTTTGATTCAGAAATACATATATGTATATATATGATACTGATTTTGATCTTTGCTTTGTTTCATGGATTTTACAATTCAACATTTATCATAGAAAGAAAATTGATTTTGAAAATAGATGACCCAAGTTCAAATTTTATATTCATTATTTAAGAATTATTTTCTTTAAGACCTCTCATATTAGCTAGCTGTGAGATGTTACACAAATCATTTCACCTACCTAAGTTTTAATTGTAAAGGTTTTAGGTTGAACAATATGGCCTTTAATTTTCCTGCCATCTATCAACCTATGATTCATAAATGAGATAGATAGATCGACAATGTGTGTAAACTGTCTTTTTTATTAAGATATGGTCAATTTTATTTTTTATCATGCCATTCAATGTTCACCACATCCAGCACACCATATAAGGTCAATAATTTTAAAAATATTTCACTTTTTCCCCATTGCATATAAAACCAATTTTTAAAATTCATAAATATTGAGTTCCAAATTTTCTTCCTCCCTCTTCTCTCCCTTTCCTGAGATAGTAAGCAAATTGTATATGTTGTACATGAGTAGTCATGCAAAACATATTCCTATATTAATTTTGCTGTGAAAGAAATCACAAGCAAAACAATGAAAAAAAAGTAAAAATACATTTTTGGAATTTGCATTGAGATTTCATCAGTTCTTGCTCTGGCGGTCAAGAGTATTTTTCATCAAATGTACTTTGTAATTTTATTGGATCGTTGTATAACTGTGAAGAGCTAACTCATTCACAGAAGATCATTATACAATATTGTTGTTACTGTCTAGAATGTTCTCCTGCTTCTTCTTTCTTTATTTTATATCAGTTCATATAAGTCGAGATTTTTCTAAAACTATTTTGCACATCATTTGTTATAGCACTATCATATTTCATCATAATCATATGTCATGATGTGTTCAATGATTCCTCAACTGATGGATATTTGATCCCTTCAATTCCCAATTCTTTACCACCAGAAAATGATTAATTTGACTCAATTCTCTCTATATTTTAAAAAACGAGGCCTTTATCAAAGAATCTCGCATTCTAGTTTTGGCCATATTGGATTTGTTTTGTGCAAAACACTTTTTAAAGAAACATATAAAAATTATTCATTTTACATTTCATAATTCTCTCTCTCTTTTACATGGTCAGGGTCATGCATTCTTTCCCTCTTCATAGATCTGACTTGTAAAGTATTCCATGTTGTCCTTATTCACTTATGGTATCAAAAGTAATGTCTAAATCATGTATTTATTTTCACCTTAACTTGTATTATCAGGGGAACATGGTGTTCTATATCTAATTTCTGTCATACTGTTTTACCCTTTCACCAACATTTTGTGTGACTGTGTGTGTGTGTGTGTAATAGTGTGTTTTTTCCTGAAATTATATATCTTTAGATTGATCAAACATTTGTTTATGATGGTCATTGACTACTGTGCATTGTGTATCTCATGTATTGCATTGATCTGACGCTATATTTTACGTAGTACCAGATTGTTTTGATGATTACCAATTTATAAAACTTTTAAGACCTTGTCACCTTCCTTCACATTTTTCTTTCATTAATTACTATGATATTCTTGAACTATTGGTTTCCAAATGAATTCTTTTATTGTTTTTCTACCTCTACAAGTTATCAATAGTATGACTGGTATGAAACTGAATAAATTAATTTAGGGTGAATTGTTATTTTTATTATGTTGGCTCCATCTGCCCATGAACAATTAATGCTTTTTTTCCAGATTTCTTTAGATCTGACTTTAATTGTATGAAAGTATTTTTTAATTATGTTCATGGATTTTCTCAACTTCTCTTGGCTGGCAGGCCCACAAGTACTTCATGTTATCTAGAGTTATTTTAAATGAGATTCCTCTTTCTATCTCTATCCATTGGGCTTTATTGATAATATATAGAAATGCTTATTGTTTATGTGGGTTTATTTTTTATCCTGCAATGTTGTTACATGTCATTTATTTCAAGTAGTGTTTTCTTTTAGCTTATTCTTTTAGATTTTCTGAATATACCTAAATATTATCTGCTATGAGTAATGGTTTGTATCTGCATTGTCTTTTTTTTTATGAGCAATCAGGGTAAAGTAACTTGCTCAAGGTTATATGGCCAGGTGTTTCTGGGTGAGTGCTAAGTGTCAGAGCCCGGATTCGATCCCCAGGTCATCCCGACACTGGAGGCAGTGCTCTTACTTGGTGTGTTACCTGACTGGCACCTGCATTGTCTTTTCTAATGCTTTCCATTTCATTTTCTTGTCTTATTGCTATAGCTAGCATTTATAGAAAATTACTCAACAATATTGGTGATAATGGCCATCTTTCATTCATTCCTGGTCTTATTTGGAAGATGTCTAATGTATTCATGCTATAGATGATGCTTGTTGATATTTTTAGATAGAAACTATTTACTGTTTCTAGGGTCTCTAGTGCATTTAAAAGAATGGGTGTTATTTTTTGTCAAAAGTGGTTCCTCCATTTATTGTGATAAATAATCACATGATTTCTGATAATTTTGTCATTGATATGGTGAATTAAGCTGATAATTTCCCTAATATTGAAGAAGACCAGCATTCCTTGTATAAATTAACCTTGGTAAGAGTAGATAAAGCTTGTAGTATATGGATGTTATCTCTCTATAAGGGAATTTTTTTTGTAGAAGAAAGTATTCATTGCATAGAGTTAAGATATTTTTAAGTTGTTTTCAAGTAGTTTGCCATCTTAAGATTTTGTTGTGTTTTGTTTTAATTTTGAAGATTATTTTATGCCATCAACTTCTATGCCCACTGTTTCATATAAAAATCAAGAAATATAAAACCACATGTTGAATTATTTCCCTACTTCAAACTCTGTAATGTATTTTGACAAAAATCTGTAATTATTTTTCATGATAATCTTGCTACTTAAATTCATTATATTATGTAAATGTAGATGATCCTTGACTGTTGGGATCCCACTCCCAACTCCAGCCATCTCTTACCTTATACCTGGTCTTTGGACGTCTCCAGCTTCTTTTCTCCAAGAAGAACTTACCTCCAGAGAATACCCAGGACATGGAAAGTATGATGCTAAGCTGTTTATTTGGTTACATCTTAACTGCATGGCAAGCAAACAGGAAGCAGAACTAACAGAACTAACTAACTTCCTCTATCTCCCCTATTTATAAACCTTGAGGGGCCATGCCTTGCAGGGCCATTCATGTTCTTTCCCAAGTATGTCTTATGAGACAAAGGAGCAAATTCCTTCCCAGAAGTCCTTTAGGCACTGCCATGCAGAGTATCACTCTCCCATCACTGCGCCCGAAACTCCCTCATCCCTGGTTCATCAACCCCCAGGCAAAGCTGTACCAACAACATCACTCAGAAAGCCACATGCACCCCTTCTGGCCGCCACCCTGCCACAGGACATGTGGGAGCCAATCGCGCACTCTCCTGAGTGCAGGGCAAAGGAGTATGTGTTAAGAGGAGTCCTTGTTTATGGGGCACACTCAGTGCCACTTCGGCCTTTCCCAACCCAGCAGAGTCAGCCCCCACAGCCCTGCGCTCAATGCCATGTCAGCCTTTATGGCCCAGCAAAGTCAGCCTCCACATCTCCAAGCTCCTGCCTCTCAGAGGTCACGTGTACCCCCTCAGACATCCTGTGACTGCCGCAGTGTCTCTTACACTGGCGGCTCTATCACTTGACCACAAAAAGTATTAATAATTAATTATATTGATAGCTTACATTTTGTCAGTGTTTAAAAAATTTACATACTTTTAACCTAATAACCGTTGATGTGGTACAGATTATATGTATTATGTTCATGATAATGTGATTACAATTGTTACATCGTTTCTCTCTCAGGACAGCATTCCTATCCTTATTGAATCCTACAGTTATTCTTTATAGGTTAGTATGTCTTCTTTGATTTACTCATATTGTCTCTCATAGGTTCTAAACTGGGACTTTTTGCTCAACTTAGACTCTGACCTCTATTAGACTTTTTTATTGGATGGTCAACTATGTTTGGTCTGGACACAAGTAACCTGAGCTCTTGTGCTAACCTCCTAGGGTTAGGCCCCCTGAATCTTTGGGCTAAAGAGTGTTTAAACTTCAGAATCTTCTGTGGCCTTTTAAGTGAAAGTTAAAAGGATCTCAGTACCATAGGGTATTCTTATATAAGTTCTTCCATAGCGACATGGATCATTAGCAACACTTGTAACTTAGAAGTTCTTATCTTATTGACTTCTGAATACCCTGGGGTTTTCTCCAGGGGTACCTCCTCTCTAGCTTACTCCTAATATGAAGATTATTGCATGTCTCTGGCCTATCTGTCATCTCACTGGAAGGCTTCAACCTTGTTTACCTGGGCTGTCATGTAATTTTCAGTGGACAATTTTCTTACTACAAGTGGGGTTTTGGTTGACTTTTTGTCCAAGTTAGAGGTATTATTAGTTACTATAGTTTCTCTTTGGGTTTCTTCATCATTATTAAATTTAGTGTCATTTTCTAGTTTTTGTTGGTATAGGTACTGGACTGTCTGCCTTCATGCAACCATTTTTAATAGAAGTATAGCCATTTTATTTATATACCAGACAACCATGTCAAACTTCCACATTAGCAAGTATATCACAAAATTATACCAATCAGATCATTATCCTGCTCAAGATGGGAGGCAACAACAGATAACATAGAAAATTGTTTATTGAACAATTTATTTTTTCACTAAACACTTTATATGTATTATCTCATTTAATATTCACTACCACCTTTTGAGGAGTTGCTATTATTATCTCCATGGTACATGCTAGGAAATTACAACTGAAAGAGGATTAGTGAAAATTACAAATTCACAAAGCTAGTATGTATCTGATATTGAATTTACACTTGAGTCTTCCTGACTCTCAGTCAAGGACTCTGTTCACCACCCCACCAACATGTATAAGGATATCAATGGATATTTGTGAGTATTTTCAAGTTAGAGAAGGAATTTCATATGTATAATTCCTTTTCAGAAGGGAAACCTGGTATGGTTTGTATGTTGGTGCTAGAGGGTGGGAGGACTTTAGTACAAGCCTGCTACTAATGAAGAGGCTAGAAATCAAGTCAAGAATCTGAGGCAAGTGAGGTGAGGAAACATTAATGAATTTAAATACTTGTCTTTTTCCCTGGACTCTTACCCAGAGTCCCCCAAATTTATTAGTTATCCATTAAGGATGTCAATGAATACTTTATCCATAGGTTAAGGAAGATTTTCACATTTTATTTGTAAAAACTGCAGAGAATGCTGATATTTCTAGGACATACTAGTATCAGTAAAAATATCATTATGATATTTATTTATGTGTGTATATATGTATATATATATACATGTATATAAGTGTGTGTGTGTGAGTGTGTGTATGACCATGATTATATTTCTTTATGTATAATTCCCAAAGCTAATTCTAAAAAAATATTATTTGTAGACTCAAGAATTACCAGACTTGAAAAAGACCTTTTTCTGTTTCAATTCAACTTCTTATAATATGAAGGAATTCTTTTCTATAACTCTGAGAAGTGATCATATAAAATTTTATTCATGTATCCTATGATATAGAACTTACTACATTGTGAGCAAAGACTACCTAATTTTGGAAAGCTCAAATTGTTAGAATTTTTTCTTTTTATGTAGACCTTCTTTGAAGGTATAAAATAAAATTGAATTTACAGCACTACCTTTTTTTAAAGAAACTCTTGAAGTTTGTGTTTGTGGGTTAGTGAAGAGTATTAGTCCACAGAGAATTCTGGAATGAAAAAAAGATGAATGAAGTGAGGGAGATGGGAACTTTGAGGAGAAGAAAAATAATGATCTCTGTTGTGAGAGATAAAACTTTGGAATTACAAAGCATTTCTTTCCTAGTACTTACATACAAAAAGGCTTTGAGAATTGTATCTTGTAAAGGTGCTGGCATGGACAGATATGGTTATTGTGCAAGTGACTGACCCTGGTTGGGAAGAGATATTCCCTCCACCAGATGTTCTCTTAATCTTATGTTCCTGAGGTAATGTGGAGGGAGGTGGAGGGAAAATATGGATGAATTTATCCCTCTCTGGAATTTAAGCAGTAATCCCCTTTTTGAGTCTCCTTCTGTTCTGCTCAGTCCTTCTCCCCATTAAATATTCCATTTAAACACCCATTTCTGTTTTAATTTTCCCCCTGATACATAAAACAAATTTAGCTTGGTGGCCTTGGTTAAGTGATTACTTATAATATATTCAACTAGAACTCAGTAGGAAGCTGGCCTTGAGAAGATGAAATTATAGAACAGTTTACTTTCCCAAGGAATAAAGCACACTCATATCAAGCTAGTTTAAATTGTCTAAATTAGTCTAAAGTTATAAAAGGAAGACATAAAAACATGAAGATTTATATTCCTAACATTCATTCCCTAGGCAACATACTTATTAACATATAAACAACATAAGTACACATGTACATCAAGGTAACATAGGTGATATACATTATATATACAGTTGTTATACATACATATTATACTTGTTATACACACTATATCACTCAATGTATCCCTTATAGGCATGTGTATATGTATGTATATCGTATCTACACATGTGTGTATGTGTTTGTGTATATATGTGCACATACATATACATAGTTATATATGTGTATATATCTGTGTGTATATATACAACATATATGTATATGTGTATTTGTATATGTTATATTTATAGTTGTAATAGCAAAGAGTCTTCGTTCTTCCTCTTTGGTTTCTTCTTAACCCGGTTCTCCAAAGAATATTACACTTACGTGAGCTTTTCATTTGCTTCTCTGTAAATTAGTACCATTCTTTACCTATCATATCTTTTGGGCTGCACATAATAACATCAAATTACTACTTCTAATTATAATTTTTCAAATATACAAAGACAGTTAATATATTTTTTCTGTTTTTTTAAACTGTCTTCTCCAGGATAATCAAGTCTAATTTCTTTAACTACTTAACTATTTCTCATAGGATATATATTTTTTTCTTTTTTGTATTTAGTTTCTTTCTAGCCCTCTTATGCAGTTCTACTCTGTCACTTTCCTGTAAAACATGGTATGTTAACTAGAAAATATTTCATAAGTGGTCCTATGTACCTCCTCATGTACGTCTGCTACTACATACCTCCTTTGTTCTAGAAATTATTCTTCAAGTAATGGGGCCTGCAATTGCCAATAGCATTGACCTCTTTTTCAATTATATCAGTGTTGAATTATGACAGATTTGTAATGAATTAGTTTCTTTTAAAAAATTTTTACATGCATTCTTGTTAAGTTTAACCACCCTCATTTGACATTTATACAGATGCCTATTTTTTTCCCTAAATGTAATATTTTGCACCTTTCTCCATATTAATTTATCTTGGATAGAGCTCCAGTGTATTTTTCATTCAGATGGGATTTTCTCCCCTAATTCTGACCCCCAATGTAGTATAAATGTTCCTTACACATTTCTTTTTAAGAATAACAATTTAAAAAGTGCAAATAGATATAGTAAGAAGATACTGATGCTATATTTTAAATATTTATGTTTCATAGCTAGCTAAAAAAAATAGCCAAAAGCAGAATCTAGCAGTTAAAATGACCTTTTTCCATTACAAAAAAGGAGGATGTTTTCCTGCACAGTTTGAATGTTGTCTCCATTGGCAATCTTATCCTACATAGGTCACCATTTTGCCTGTTTTTATGTTGGGTTTCCATAGTTTTGTAGGAAAGATTTTTTCAAAGAAATATTTAATTACCTTAGGATATAGTTACATATCAGAGGAAGGTAATTTATGTGTGTATCTCCCCATATTTCAAAATCAAAAGTTTTTCCTTTTCTGCAATGGTTTCATAAAATGCCTACAGCATATTTCCAAAGTAATATTAAAAATAATTTTTACAGTTTGGATATTTGCATATTCATATATTAACTTAACATCAACTAAGTCCTAAACTGAATCTTCTTTTGTAAGTATAATGAGGATGTTAAATATTTATAATGCTATTACCACGACCCAAGGTAGAAGAGCATATCTGAGTGGAAGGTAAATGTTGTTTGTATAAGGTATTTCCCCCTAAAAATTCATGGTAAATGAAATCAGTGATAACACTGACCTCAGAAAATCTTAATCTGCCCAATTTTATTAGAGTAGAGCTCTGAGTTAAAAAGGAGGGTAAGCAATAGAATTTCATGAGATTTCTTTGAAGCAAAAGAATAGAGCTCTGAAGAATATGATTACCTGAACATTGCCCATGCTTGTCTGGTATCTGTTTCCCTGCATTGTTTGTTTCTATGGGAAGCCATATACAAGGGAATATTCTATAAGCTTCTTGAACTTCCAAATACAGAATACAATCAGGGTTCAAACCATTACAAATAATATCTGGAAGTCAGAAAGAAGCTAAGAAGTTGCCTTTGCTATGCTGAGTTTCCCTTAGGAGACTTTAAATCAAACATCTAAATGGATTCTGGAGAGACAGAACCTATGAAAAGACAGAATGAAACAATTTCATGACTTAAGATAACTTAAAAGAATTTTAAAAAAGTTCTATCTCACTTTCTTAAAAGGTGAGGACAGCCCAGCATAGATTTGTCTGTTTAAGCCAGAAGTACCTGGTGAGATACAGCACAGGTCAGTTACTGAGACCTTTTGTTCCTAGCTTAGCAAGCCATTGGAACAGCAGGCAAGCTTTGAAGCCACCAGATCCATGACAGAAGAAAATAACCAGCCTCAGGAATCAGGGGAAACCAGCTAGAAGAAGGGCAGACAGCCACAACACAGTGAATAATCCACAACCACCTAAGACTCTACATGGAATGCCAGTGACAAGGCTCTTGGACCCCAGCAGAAGTATGGAACAGGGTCCCTGGGCCCCAAGAGCAGAGATCAAATTTTAAAGTCTTGAAATAGGCTTAGAAAGAACAAGAAACCAAAAAAAGAGCCATTAGCATAAAAATCTAGTATTGTGACATGAAAAGTTAAAAAGTAAACTTGAACAAGGACAACTATGTCAAAACACCCATATACAAAACCTCAAAGTTGAAAATGGATTGGTGTCATGGCCAAAAAAGTTTTCTTGGAAGAGCTTAAATATAATTTTAAAATTCAAAGAAGAGAGGTATAAGAAAAATTAAGAATTGAAAGATATAAGGAGAATCAAGAGGCAGGAAAATAAGGACAAAAATTGGCTGAAGTAAACAACTTCCTTAAAGAGTAGAATTGGCCAATTGGAAAATGAGGTACAGAAAAAAACTGAAGAAAAAAATTCCTTAAGTTTAGAATGGGGCAAGTGTAATCTAAGGCTATATGAGACACAAGGAATCAGTTAAATGAAATCAAAATGAAGAAAAGTAATAGGAGAAAAAGTAAATAACCTCATTGGGAAAAAGCAATTGACCTGTAAAATAGATCTAAGAGAGATAATTTAAGAATTGTTGGACTGCCTGAAAGACATGATTGAAAGAGAGAGAGAGACAGAGAGAAAGAGAGACAGAGAGAGAGACAGAGAGAAAGAGAGACAGAGACAACATTTTTCAAGAAATTTTAAAGTAAAACTGCCTCATACACTAGAATCAGAAGGGAAAACAGCCTTTGAATGACAAATTGACTCCTGAAAAAATATCCTAAAATCACAAACTCCAAGGAGTATTGCAGCAAAACTATAGACTTATCACATGAAGGAGAAAAGGCTGCAAGCATGCAAAAAGAAACAATTTAAATATCAAGGAGGCACAGTCAGAATTACTCTTCTTTTTAAATAATAGGAGGACTTGAAATATGATGTTCTAGAAGGCAAAGGAACTTGTAATATAATTAAGAATCAAATACCAAGAATAATTGAGCATAATCTCTCTAAGGGAAAGATGGATAATGAATGAAAGAGAGGACTTTAAAACTTTACTGGTGAAAAGACCAGATCTATAAAGAAAATTTATTCGTCAAATATAAGACTCAAGAAAAGCATGCAAAGGACAATATAAAAGGAAAAGCAAAATAAAACATGTTTTTCAATAAGGTTAACCCATTTACTTCCCTAGACCAGAAGATGATACTTGTATCTTTATTAGGGCAAATAGGGGTAGAATACAAAGACAGCGGGTCAAAGTTGACTTTGCGGTGGTGATATAACAATCGAAGGGGTGAGAAAATAATTTTACATGTAGAAAATAAAAGAGGGACACTGAACAGGAGAAATTAATTCATAGGAAAATGCACACACAGACAAATACACACACTTTCACAGCAAAAGAAAAAAATGGTGGAGTGAGGATAGTTTGAACTTTATTCTCATCAGATTTGACTATAAAAGGGCAGATCATACACACACAGTATGGTATACAAATTAATCTTGCCATAAAGAGAAGTAGGAGGGGAAAAGGGAAAGAAATGGTTTAGGGGCTGATAGAAGGGGGAGAAAATTGAGGGAAGATGTAGTAAGAAGCAAATCACTGGTAAGAAAAGAAAGCAAGAGAGGAGAGAGAAAAATAGTAATGGAAGGAAGAAGTAGGATGAAGAGAAAAACACAGTTAAGTAATCACAACTGTGGTTGTGAAAGGGATGATCTCTCTGACAAAACAAAAGTAGTAGCCGAGTAGATTAAAAACCAGAATTCTACAATTTGTTCTTTATAAGAAACACATTTGAAGGAGAGAGAAACACACAGAGTAAAGGTAAAAGGCTGGGAAAGAATATATTAGGCATCAGCTGAAGAAAAAAATGGATTATCAATCCTCATCTCACTCAAAGTAAAAGCAATAATGAAGCTATTTCAAAGATATAAAGCAGGAAACTACAACTTACTAAATCATTTCACAGGCAATGAAGCAATATGAACACCAAACATATTCACCAAATGTTATAGCATCAAAATTCTTATAAGAGAAGTTAAGGGACTTACAGACTAAACAGAAAAAAAAATTAGAACTAGACAAATTTTACTGCAAAACAAACAAGAAATATATTAAGGAGGTGAATAGTATTTTAGAAAAGTTAGATATAGTACACCTCTGAAGAAAACTGAATGGTAAGAGGAAGGAATAAAACATCTGGTCAGTGTTGCATGGCACAGACACAAAGTTTGACCATTTGCGAGGGCAAAAAACATCACAATTCAATGTAGAAAAGCAGGAATATAGAATCCAGTGTTTTCAGATGATAAATAAAAATTACATGTAATAAAAAGACATGGAAAGGTAGACTAAAAATTGATGGGAAAATAAATAACCTAATCTTAAAGAATAAGTTGTTCATATAAGAAATCAAAGAAAAAAATCAGTAAATTCACCCAAAGGAATGAAAATAATGAGATAAAATGCCCAAATTTATTGAATGCAGCCAAAGTAGTTCTCAAGGGAAATTTTATCTCTTTAAATTTACATAAATATAATAGAAAAAGAAGAGATAAATGAATTTGGCATGCAATTATAAAAAAGGTTATAAAAAAGATAAATTAAATATTCCCAATTTAATACCAATTTGAAATTCTGAATATGAAAGGAGAGAAAAGTAAAACTGAAATGAAGAGAATTGAGATAGGAGGGGAAGGATCCAAGATGTCACACAGAAGCAGGAAGACTCCCTGCATTCCCCCAATAACCACCTCAAATACCTATAAAAATGACTCTAAACAAACTTTATGGCTATAGAACCCACAAAGTGACATCCCAGCAGACCTGCAGGAATTGTCAATAGCAGCATACTGGGTGCTGAACCCAGCCAGGTGAGGCCAAGTTTTGGGCCACAGGGTGGCCTGACCTGAAAGGACTCCTGGAGAGTACATCACCAGGAATTGTGGAAGCTTCCATAATTATCAACTCATAAATGCCAAAGAGAAAGTGAGAGGTCAGTGGACTTTGTGAACAGGGAGTCCAGGAGTGCAGTCTGGCCTCTGCACCCTGCGTGAGAATCGCCTGATGTGCCACAGCCATTCAGCCATGCTCACGTGGCTGCTTCAGAGCTCTTGGCCTGCAGATTGTAGGGCAACCAAGCAATCATTCTGAGGTATAATCACTCTTCCTTTAACCTGCTTGGATCTGGATCACTGTCTTGGGTGGAGGTCCTGGGGTGTGTGAACAGTAAGCCAGAGTGTGTGAAGGCTTCATAGATGGCACTGAACTAATAGTTTTGGCAGCTGAGTTAAACCCAGCAACTTGGCACAAAGCTTTCCTCTCTGAAAGCAGAGTTCTACTGGGGCAAAAAGCTCAAAAGTCAAGTAACTGAGTGGCAACATGAGTAAGCAAAGGAAGCACAAAAATATGACTTTGGATTCCTTTTTTTGGGGAAAAAAAGGATCAAAGCATGGAACAGGAGGAAGACAAAAAAGTCAGAACTGCTTCACCAAAATCTTCCAAGAAAAATGTGATCTGCTTACGGGCCATAGAAGAGCTTAAGAAGGATTTTGAAAACCAAATAAGAGAATTGGAGAAAAATTGGGAAGAGAAATAAAAATTATTCTAGAATATCATGAAAAGAGAGTCAACAGTGTGCCTGAATTGAATAATGCCTTAAAAATAGACTAATTCAAATGACAAAAGAGGCTCAAAAAGCCTGTGAGAAGAATGCCTTAAAAAGCTGAATTTACCAGATGGAAAAAGAAACTCAAAAGCTCACTGAAGAGAATCATTCCTCCAGAATTAGACTGGAGATAATGCAATCTATGGGCTTTATGAGTAATCAAGATACTATTAAACAGATATAAGCAAATGAAAAAAATAGAAGGCAATGTGAAGTATCTCATAGGAAAATACACTGACCTGGAAAATAGATCCAGGAGAGATAATTTTAACATTATTTGACTATATTAAAGCCATGATAAAAAAAATAGCCTTGAAATCATCCTTCAAGAAATTCTCAAGTAAAATTTCTCTGATGTTTTACCACCAGAAGGCAAAATAGATTTTGAAAGAATTCACTGATCACCTCTTGACAAAGATCAAAAAAAAAAATACTCTTAGTAATATTATTGGCAGCTTCCAGATTTCCCAGATCAAGGAGAAAATATTAGAAGCATCCAAGAAGAAATATTTTGAATATTGTGGAAATACAATCAAGATAATGCAGGTTCTAGAAGCTTCTGCATTGAGGGATTGAAGCGCTTGCAATATTTTATTCAAGTATCAACCACCCAGCAAACTGAGCATCATGTTTCAGGGGAAAATATGGTTATTCAATAAAATAGAGGACCCTCAAGTATTCTTGATGAAAAAAAGAGTTGATTAGAAAATTTGGCATTCAGATCCAAGAAGCAAGAGGAGCATTAGAAGGCAAACAGGGAAAAGAAATCATAAGCCACTGATCAAAGCAGAAATATATACATCCCTACATGAAAAAAATCTTAATTTTAACTTATGAAACATTCCTCAGTATGAGAATAGTTGAAGGGAATGTAAATTTATATATGTGTGTATAAATATATTTATATATTCACACACACATGTATATATATACACAGATACATAAATACATCTATATATACGAATCAATATATGTATATACATACATATGTCTATATAGGAGGGTATATGGGCATATAAATACATATGTGAGTATATGTATATATGTGTACAAGTATACATAGATGGAGGGCATAGCAGCAGTAGAATAGGAAGGGATAATACTTAAAAGGTGAAATTGAGAGGTGAGAGAACACTATAATGAGAGGAGATGGGGAGAGACAGAATGGGATAAATTATCCCACATAGAAAAGGCAAAAGAAAACTGTCACAACGGAGGGGAAGAGCAGGAAAGCAAAAGGCAGTGGGTCAACCTTACTCTCATCGAATTTGGCTTAGGGAGGGAATGACATATACACTAAATAGTGTATCTCACCCTACAGGAGAGTCAGGGGGAAAAGGATAAGACAGGAAATTATGGAGGTCAGGGCAGTTTGAAAGTTGGAAGCACACACTTCTGAAAGGGAACAGTGTCAAAGTAGAGAATAGAATAAGTGGGAAATAAGATATAGAGTCACTGGGGTATGGAGATCCATCTTGCCGTGCTGGAAAGTTGGAGCGAGGATGGGGGAGACTATGGGAGAGAACAGATTGGGGGAGTCAGTATACAGTGGTATTGCTGTTTTGGGGTGGTGAGTAGGGGAATTATGGGGAGAAAAGTTGTAACTCAAAATCTTGTGGGAATGAATGATGTAAACTAAAGATAAGAATAAAATTTAATTTATAAAAGAAAAGAAGAAGACTTATGATCTAATGACTAAAATTAAGAGATTGTTTTTACCAAAAAAAAATAGTCAGTAAATTAAATAAAACTTTGGTATATTTGTTTATAAAAAAAAGAAAAAAAACCCTAAATTACCAGTACCACAAATGATAGGGGTGAATTTACAACCAATGAAGAGAAAATTAAAACAATAATTAAAACTATTTTCCCTGCTGTATGCTAATAAATTTGACAATCATAACCACTTGTATGGATATTTGCAAAAATATAAATTGCCCAGATTAACATAAATATTTACATAACCCCATCTCAGCAAAAAGAAAAGAACAGGCCATCAAAGAACTTCCTAGGAAAAAAATCTCAAGGGACAAATTTATTCACAAGTGAATTCTATCGCACCTTTCAAGAAAAATTAATTCCAATATTTTTAGACTACTTGGGACAATAGGCAAAGAAAGAGTACTATGAAATTATTTTCATGATACAAATATGGCACTAATATTTGAAACAAGAAGAGTCAAAACAATTTAAATTAACTATTAGCAAAAATATTACAACTTATCATGAGAATCATAAACTATGAACAAGTAACTTTTATGCCAGAAAAGTGGGGCTTGTTCCATTTCAGGAAAATTATGTTTATGTCAACAACTATACTAAGAGAAACTGGACATTATCCCAATAAAAGCAGGAAAAGCTTTTACAAAATGCGACACCTATTACCATGAATATCACTAGAGAGAAGAGTAGTGAATGGAGCCTTCCTTACAATAATAAGTAGTAGCTAATTAAAACCATTAGTATTATATGTAATGGCAATAAGCTAGAAATATTTCCAATAAGATCAGTGGTGAAACAAGTATATCCATTATCACTACAATTATTAAATATGGTGCTAGAAATGCTACCTTTAGAAAGAAGAGGAGAAAGAGAAATTGAATGAATTAGAATAGGCAAAGAAGAAACAAAACTATAACTCTGCAAATGATATGACAATATACTTAGATAATCCTATTGAATTAGATTAAAAAGAAAAAGCTTGCAAAAATAAACATCTTAAGCAAACTTGCAGGATATAACATAAGCACACATAAATCATGAGCATTTCTATACATTACTAACAAAGTCAAACAACAATAAAAGGAAATAAAAATTCCATTTTAAGTTCCTGTAGACATTTTAAAATATTTGGGAATCTATGTGACTGTAATGGGAATGCAAATTTGGAAGATCTTCCCTGCCCCTAGGCTAAAGTGCACCTGAAGCCTGGGGAGGGAGGCTTGTTTTTCAGTAGATACTTCTTGATTGGCCAGTGAGTCAATAAGGTTGTTACATTCTCTGAGCCAGGAGAAGGCTATATAAACCCTAATGTGTAGCTTTGTTTTGGGGACTCACTTTGAGAAGTGTTCTGTGATTTGATCTGAATTCTGGGAAGCCGTTGTTGAGAGTCCCCTGGCTTTGAAAAACCCAGATGTGGAAACCCAGATGTTGACTGGGTATGGATGTAATGGTTGGACAGTTTGGAAATCTGTCTACTTGATCTGTTTCTGTCTTCATAATTCTGCCTGTATGCTTTGAAGTTCGGGGTGCTGACCTTTTTCCCCTGAACAAGGTAAATGATATATGTCTGACTGATTAAAGTAAGCTTGTTAACCCATTTTGAGTTGCTTTCCTTTATCAAAGCAGATCCAAAAACCTGTGGTGGCAGCAAACCCTGAGGACGCTTGGGGTGCTTGCTGCTACAGTGACAAAAGACACCCAGGAACAATATGAACACCATTACAAAAGTCTCTTCATACAAAGTATTATATACATAACAAGAAAAAAAAACATCTGATGTCCATGACTACGCAAAGCTAATAAAATAAAAATGAAAAGTCTACCTAAATTAATTTACTTATTCATTTCCATACAAGTGAAACTACCCAAAAATCTCTTATAAAGATGAAAAAAGTCATCTGGAAGGAAAAAAAATGTTGCAGAATATCGAGGGAATTAATGAAAGGAAATGCTAGGGAAGATGGCATAACCATATGAGATTTTAAATTTTATTATAAAGCAGCAATCATCAAAACTACTTGGAAATGGGTAAGAAATAGATTGGTAGATCAGGGAAATATGTAACATAAATAAGACACAGTACTCAATGACTATAATAATCTACTATTTGATTAACCCAAAGACTCCATTTTCTGTGATTAGAACTCCTACTTTGATAAAAACTGCTGGGAAAACTGAAAAATAGTGTGGCAGATACTGTGCATAGACCAACATCATCCACCATATACCAAAAAACGTCCAAATGTGTACATGATTTAGATATAAAGGCTGTTACTATAAGCAAATTAAAACACCAAGGAAGAGTTTACCTGTCAGATTTATGTCTAATGGAAGATTTTTATGACTAAACAAGAGATAGAAAACATTATTAATTTAAAAATGGGTAATTTTGATTACATTATATTGAAAAAGTTTTTCATATAGCCAATTCAATCAAAATTAGAAGGGAAGCAGAAAGTCAGGAAATAATATTTATAGCAGTATCTTAGATAAAGGCCTCATATGTAAAATATATAGAAGACACAGTTAATTTTATAAGAATAAAAGTCATTCCTCAATTGATCAATGTTCAAAGGATATGAACAGGCAGTTTTCAGAGGAAGAAATTAAAGCTATCTACACTTACATGAAAAAAATGCTCTAAAACAGTGTTGATTATGGAAGTACAATCAAAACAGCTCTTGGGTACCACATCATATGTAACAGATTGGCTAACATGGCAAAAAAAATTATAAATGCTGGAGAACATGTGGGAAAATTGGACCATCAGTCCATTGTTGGTAGAGTTGCGAACTGTTCCAACTATTCTGGAGAGCAATTTGGAATTCTGTCCAAAGGGCTATAAAATGTGAATAGCCTTTCATGCAGCAATAACAATTCTATGTCTGAATCCCAAAGAAATCAAAGAAATGGCAAAATGACCTACAAGTCCAAAAATATTTAAGACAGCTCATTTTGTGGAGGTAAAGAACTAGGAAATTAGTTTGTGCCCCTCAGTTGGGGAATGACTAAACAAGTCATGTAATATGAATATAATGGAATACTATTTTGTTATAAGAAATGTTGAGTAGGTAGATATCAGAAAAAAAAAACCCGGATAGACATATATGAACTGATGATAAGTGAAGTAAGTAGAACAAGCAGACTATTGTACATAGTAACAGCCACAATGTGAAATGACTAACTTTTATAGGCTTATCAATTCTTTTTTTGTAGTTTTGTTGTGGTTTTTTTTTACTTTTTGGAGGGCAATTAGGGTTAAGCGACTTGCCCAAGGTCACATGAATAGTTTTTGTGTTGTGTCTGAGGCTGGATTTGAACTCAGTTTGTTCTGACTCCAGGGCTGGTGCTCCATACACTGTGCCACGTAGCCATCCCTGGCTTATCTATTCTTAGCAATGCAAGAATCCAAGAAAATTTTAAAGGACTCATGATGGAAAATACTGTCCACATCCAGGAAAAACAAAACAAAACAAAACTGTGGATTCTGAATGTAGATGGAAACATTTTATTTGCTTCCTCCTCTTCATTGTCGTTGCTGTGGTTGTTGTTGTGGTGGTTGTGGTTGCTTCTGTTGTTTCTAATTCTTCTTTATAACATCATTAATGTGAAAATACATTCCATACAAATATATATATATATATGTGTGTGTGTGTGTGTGTGTGTGTGTGTGTATTGCCTATATCAAATTATACATTGTCTTGGGGTGCAGAAAGGGGAGAGATGGGCAGAAAATTTGGAAATCCAAATCTAAGTGTTGAAAATTAGAGATAAAGAAATATATTTTAAAAATAAAAGAGCAAGGAGTTATACATCATCTTTCAAGAAATTATCAAGGAAAACTGTAGTGATACTCTAGAACTAGAAGGTAAAATTGATATAGAAAAACAGCCACTGATTATCTCCTGAAAGATATCCCCAAATAAAAACTCACAGGAACATTATAGTCATATTCCAAATCTCCCAGATCAAGGAGAACATTTTGCAAGAAGCCAGAAAGAAACAATTAAACTATACATGGAATTACAGTAAGGGTAATAGAAGATTCAGCATATTCTACATCAGGTTGGCACAGACTTCATCCAGCTAGCTAGTTGTTGCACACCAAAGGATTTCAGGAAGCCCATGAAGAATTAAGAGGAAAATATTCCCTACATTTTTCTGGGCTACCTAAAATCCTTTGTGATTCCTAAGGAGTTCAATGGCTGAAGGTTGTGTAGGCTTGTTCTATGTTAAAGAATTGGTGGTTTTGGCATATGATATTACATTGGGAAATGAGCTAGGATTACACCCAAGTATCACCTACTCAGCAAAATTGAGCAGAATAACTTGGAAGAGGGTTAGGGAATGGGCTTGCACTGAAATGAGAGTTTTTTCTCAAGAATTCTTGACTAAAAGACCAGAGCTGAATGGAAAATTAGACTTTCAAATTCAAGATTCAGAAGAAGCATAAAAAGGTAAATGGAAAAGGGAAAACATAAGGGACTTAATAAGGTTACAATATTTATATCCCTACATGGGAAGATGGTATATGTAACTCATAAGAACTGTATCATGCTTAGGTAAATTAGAAGGAATATACATAGAGAGCACAGGTGTGAGTTGAATATAAAGGAATAATATTAAAAAAATAATAATTTAAGGGGTGGCTAGGTGGTGCAGTGGGTAAAATGCTGGCCTTTTAGTCAGGAGGACCTGAGTTCAGTTCCGGCCTCAGACACGTAACACCCACTGGAAAAAAAAACAAAAAACCCTAGCCATGTAACCTTGGGCAAGTTACTTTACCACTATTGCCTTCCAAAAGGCAAAATAATAATAATAATAATAATAATAATAATAATAATAATAATTTAAAGTATGATAGAACAATATTCTGGGAAAAGGATAAAGGAAGAAGCAGAATGGAGTAAACCATCTTACTTAAAAGAGGTCAGATAAAGTATTTACAATGTAGAGAAAGAGTTGGGAGATGATGGGCAATGAGTGAACGTTATTTGCATTACAATTGGCTAAAAGAGGGAATAGCATACACACTCAATTGAGTATAAAAATCCATTTTACCATACAGGATAGTAGGCAGGGAAGGGCATAAGAGAAGTTGGGGGAGATAAATGAGAAGACAGTTTGGGGGAAAGGGTAGTCATAAGCAAAATATTTTTTTAATTATTTTTTTTGGTTTTAATTAATTTCTTTGTTTCCTTTTAGTTTACAGGATTCAATTCCACAATTCCTTGAGTTTCACATTTTGTCCCCCTTCCTCCCCTCCCCCCCGAGGGGGCATATAGTCAAGTATAGGATCTGTAAATACTTTCACATCATACAATAGTCACGTTATAAGGATGGATTTTACCAGCTGGAATGAAAAATGGTAAAGAGGACATATAACCAAGAAAGAGAAGGAAAAAGATCAGGTATTTTGCTTCCACCTGGATATAAACTCAGTTCTTTCTAGTTCTTTCTCTGGATGCACATATTTCTCTCCATCATGAGTCTTTTGGGATTGACTTATATCACTGCATTGCTGAGAAGAGTCCAGTCTATCAAAATTGGTCATCACACGTACATTGTGTCTGTAATTGCCTAACAATTTCTCCTGGTTCTGTTCGTCTCACTCAGCTTCAATTTGTATAAGACTCTCCAAGTAAATATGAAGACCGTCTGCTCCTCTTTTCTTATAGGACAATAGTATTCGATAATATGCATATACTACAACTTGTTCAGCCATTCCCCAATTGATGGGCACCCCCTTAAATTCCAATTCTTTGCTACCATAAAAAAGAGCTGCTATAAACATTTTTGTACATATGGGTCTTTCTCTCATTTCTATGATCTATTTGGGATATAACCCTAGGAGTGGTATTGCTGGATCAAAGGGTATGAAAGTATTTATAGCCCTTTGGGCATAATTCCAGATTACTCTCCAGAAAGGCTGGATCAGTTCACAACTCCACCAGCAATGCATTATTGCTCCAATTTGTCCACATCCTCTCCAGCATTTGTCATTTTCCTGTTTTGTCATCTTAGCCAATCTGACTGGTGACATGTGGTACCTCAAAGTTGTTTTGATTTGCATTTCTCTAATCAATAGTGAATTAGAGCATTTCTTCATGTGCTTATAGATATCTTTAATTTCTTTCTCTGAAAACTGCCTATTCATATCCTTTGACCATTTATCAATTGGGGAATGACTTGTATTCTCATAAATTTGGCTGAATTATCTGTATATTTTAGAAATGAGTCATTTGTCAGAGACATAGGTTGTAAAGATATTTTTCCCAATTTTCCATCTCTCTCATAATCTTGGTTACATTGGCTTTGTTTGAACAGAAGTTTTTCAATTTCATGTAGTCAAAATTATCCATTTTACATTTTATAATGTTCTTTATTTCTCGTTTACTCATAAAGTCTTTCCCTCTCCACAACTCTGAAAGGCAAACTATTCCTTGTTTTAGGAGACTGCTTACAGTATCAACATTTATACCTAGATCATGCAACCATTTAGACTTGATTTTGGTATATGGTGTTAGATAATGGTCTATGCCCAGTTTTGCCATACTATATTCCAGTTTTCCCAGCAGTTTTTGTCAGTCAGTTCTTATCCCCAAAACCAGGGTCTGGGTGTTTATCAAACAATAGATTACTATAGTCATTGACTTCTGAATCTCATGGAAGCAAAACATTTTTGAGGAGGAACAAGGTGAAAGGAGGGAGAATAGAATAAACAGAGTGGGGGGTTAGAATGGAGAGAAATACAGTTAGTGATAGTAATTGTGAAACAAAAATGTTGAAGCAAGTTTCTCTGATAAAGTCCTCATTTCTCCAACATAAAACTGAATCATATTTATAAAAAATGAGAGCCATTCCCCAACCAACAAAGGATTGTATAAACAGTTTTCAGATGAAATAATGAAAGGTACCTATAGATATAAAAACTGTTCTAACTCACTCTTGACTAGAGATATACAAATTTAAAAAATTCTGAGTAATTACCTCATAGCTATTAGATAGTCTAATAGGACAGTAAAGGAAAGTGACAAATGGCATAGGGGATGTGGAAAAAATAGTATGTTAAAGCACTGTTGGTGAAGTTGTGAATGGATTCAATCATTTTGTAGAGCAATTTGGAACTATGCCAAAATGGAAATAAAACCATTCTTATCCTTTGACCTACCAAAACCACAATTATTTCTGCATCCCAAAAGAGATAACACAAAAGGAAATGGAACAATATATAAAAAAATGATGCCTGCATCAATGTGGGCAAAGCCCAAATGGAGAAATGTGGAATAATGGACATGAACCAGGAGAGATCTGTCATGGCAGTTCCAATTTCTTGATCATAGGGCAGCTTTTATATAATGAATATAAAGCAATTATCTCTTAGGTTTCCATGAGAAGATGTTTAATGTTCTTGTTCAGTTATACACATCAGTATGTTTTAATGTCCTTGTTCCTTTTTAATGCCATCTATATCTGGGTCACTGCTCGGTTATCACATCCTAAAATCCTGAAATCAGGAAGAAAGGGTGAGCCAATCTTATGACATAATATGGCCTTCACAGTTTGCTAGCTGGGGAGAAATCCTGAATCAGTCTTCCCATTAATGCACCAGGTCAGAGACTGGCCCTTGACACACACAAAAAATATTTAAAACAGCTCTTTTCTGGAGGCAGGAAATTGGAAATTGTGAGTATGCCCATGAAATGGAGAATGGCTGAACAAATTGTGGGATGTAATTATGATTAGACACTATGATGCTATAAGAAATCACAAGCAGGATGCTCTCAGGATAAAACACAACCTAGGAACATTTACATGAGCTGATGAGAAGTGAAATGTACTGTGTACAAAGTAATGGCACCATTGTAAGATGATCACCTATGAATTGCTTAGGTATTCTCAGCAATACCATGTTCCAAGACAACTCTGAAGGATTTGTGATGAAAAATACCATCCATTCCCAGAGGGGAGGGTGGAAACTGAGCGGGTGTGTATACAAATTGTGTGTTTTTTTTTTATTCATTTTTTTCTTGAGGTTTTTGTTGTTGTTTTTCTACATGTACTTCACAACATGACTGATATGTAGATGTTTTGCATGCATACACATATTTAACCTATGCCAAATTGTCTACCTTATCAATGAGTGGGGCAGTGAGGGAGGGTAAAAAGCAGAAAATATGGAACTCAAATTAAAAAAAAATTGTTAAAAATTGCTTTAACAGGTAACTGGAGAAAATAAAGTACTGAATAAAAATGGATAAAAAGAAGGCAATTTTTAATATTATAATTCCCACAAATTCTAAGTGTAAATTACTGATAAAATACTTTACATAGAAATTTATAAAAAAAAATTTCAAATCATGTTTATCTTTACCCTAAATTTCTTCTGCTCTTTTGTTTTCTGTGTTTCAGTGGTTACATTATTAGGAATGGTGGTGATGGAAAGTTTATAAAGAAGATCTAAGAAAGGCAGTCAAGATCTATAATTGAAAAAGTTTTTTTTCTTCCTAAGAACTTTTTTTCTTTTTAATTTCATGGGTGATCAAAATTTTAATTTGAAAATATATCCATTCCTCCATGAAATTTGCTTGTCTATAAAATGACCACTTCTGATAACATGAAAACAATGGATCCACAAGGCTTGGTTACATACTCAGTAATTAGGGAAAAAAAGGCATTTAGGTCTGTTTGGAATAGAATGCTTCTTACTACATGAGAAGGTATATAGATATAGTTGATAATGAAGCAAATATACATTTTGACAGTGGAAAATTCAGTCCAATAACTTATTTCACTTCATTAACAGAAACAATTTAGCTTAATGCTGAAAAAGTTCTGAATCATAAGAAAAATCTCTATAGAAATTTTAAAAGTATTTATGAGCAATATTTTATCCTTCATTTATTAACCGCACTTACTTGGATCCATTCTCCATTCAAGAGAGTAGTAATACATTTTAATAAAATATTAAACATTTAAAATTTTAAAAATTTAACTATTTGTTACATTCTCTCACTATGCTATATATGAACAGGAGATAAAAACTCTGTCTATACAGATTATAAAATGTACAGTAAAAGGGACCTCTGTGATCATTTAGTATCCACACATGAAAAAATCCTTACATATATATATATATATGTGTGTGAACTTATGATATGCATATTTATAAATGTATATTTATATATACATGCATATATAAATGTATGTATATATTTATAGTACATACACATAAGTGTATATGTATATGTGTGTATATACACACATGCACACACATCCACACATCCACACCACTCACACCCTCATTAAGTCTGTTTAAGCCTTACATGAGGAAGATCCACTACATCTTAGAATAGTGATGAATTATTTGTATACCTCTAATTATTACAATATACTTTTCTATTAAAAATTAATAGCATCTTTTCACAACTCCCAACTGTTGCTGCTTCAGGTGAAAATGAGTCCTTCTAGAAATAAATTGAAATACCTTCAAAATATGAAATTAGGATATATGTGTGTGTATATGTTGTCTCATTACAATGCTCTTCACCTCCATACTAAACATTACCTAAAAACATAAACATTAAAAATTACCTCACAAAATATGGATAGGGAAATAAAATAAATCTCTTCTTTGGAAGCATTCAAAAGTGTATTTCATTATTTAAATTGAGTAGTATGCTTCATCTTTGATCATATGGATTCAAGATTTGCCAATGAATTAAAGAGTTCTTAAGTTTTTCATTTTCATTTTCTGTTATGACAGCCATTGTAAAAATTTTTCTTCTGTTCAGATCTCTTTTCTCTGCATCACTTCTTAGAGCTCTGTTTCTCCATGAGACTTCTACTCATCATTTTATGGTGCAATAATTACATTATGTTCATATGACATAATTTGTTTAATCATTCCCAAGTATGACTCATGAACACACCTTCATCTCTTTCTTACTATTACCAAAAGATTTGTTATGCATAAAGGTACATATATACAAATATTATTATAAGCATATACATATATGTGTATGTACAAATATATAGTTTTATAAATATCTATAGCTCTTTCTACATACATATATACACATATTTTTACGTATTGCTTATCTTTTTTCTTTAATTACTTTCAAATGTGGAACAAGAAGTGCTATCTCTGAGTAAAAAAAATATGCAGTTTTACAAATTTGGAGGCTGCTTCAAGTTATTTTATGTCTACACAAATCCATAGTTTTATCAATAATTTATTACTGTGACTTTTCTTTCCTTAACCTCTTCTGATATTTGTCATTTTCCTCTTTTTTCCATCTTTGCTAATCTGATGTGAATGAAATAAAAACTCAAAGGTGGTTTAATTATTCTCATCTAAGATTTAAAACTTTATAAGGTGACTTTTTCATATTATTTTTGAGAGTTTGTGTTATTCCTTTAGAAAATTCCTTTCCTTATTTTTGGTAATTAACTTTTAAGGTATTGACTTTAATCTTACAAGTTTCAATAATGCTGTTATCTTGTTTATTAAGTGTTTATTAGAGAAATACCACAATTTTTATCACATCTACCAGTTTCCATTCTAATGTCATCTATATTTGTTTTGTATATGTAAAAACTTCCAAACAAAACTATCCATTTATCTACTGTGATTTATCCTATATTTAGCTTCTAAGCGGAATGTATCCTGGCAATGTTTTTGATCCTCTAATTTTCTTGTAAAATCACCTATATATCTTATTCATTCATGCAGTTGGTCTCTTTATAATTGATGTTGATCAACTTTCCTTTCTGATAGCAGTTTATATTGAATACCAAGTCTTTTCCTCAGTTAAGAGTCTTTGATTTTATCATTCATTTAAAGCTTTTTATTTATTTTTAGTTTTCAACAATCATTCCATAAGATTTTGAGTTCCAAATTTTGACCTCCTTCATCTCCCACCAACCCCAAAATGGCATGTAATCTGATATGGCCTCTAAATATGCATTCATTTTAAACTTATTTTCACATTTCTCATATTGTAAATAAGGATTAGAACCAATGAAAGGAATCATAGGAAAGAAGATAAAACAAAAAAAAAATAAAATATTATTCTTTGATCCTAATTCAGGTTCCATAGTTATTTTTCTGGATCATGATGGTATTTTCCAAAATGAATCTTTTGGAATTGTTTGGGATACTTGCATTGCTGAGAAGAGCTAAGGCTATTAAAGTTAATCATCACACAATGTTGCTGTTACTGTGTACACTGTTGTTTTTGTTCAACTCACATCAGTCAGCATCAGTTCGTATAAGACTCTCAAAGTTTTTTTTTTTTTTCTGCAGTCCACACAACAAGAGGATTCCATTACATTCAAATATCACAATTTGTTCAGTCATTCCCCCATTGATGATAATACCCACAATTTCCATTTCTTGGCCACCACAAAAATAACTAAAATAAATATTTTTCTACATATGGGTACAATTCTCATTTTTGTCATCTTTTTGTGATACAGACCTAAAAGTGGTATTGTTGGTCAAAAGCATATACAGAGTTTATAGCCCTTTGGGCATAGTTCCAAATTGCTCTCCAGAATAGCTAGATCAATTCACAATTCAAATGACAATGCATTACTGATCCAATTTTCCTACATCCTGTTCAATATTTGTCATTTTCCTATTATGTTATGGTAGAGTTGTTTTAATTCACATTTCTCTGTTTAAAGATGATTTGAGATATTTTTCCATATGACTATAGACCACTTTAATTTCTTCATCTGAAAACTAACAATGGTTATCAATTGAAGAATGTCTTGTATTCTTATAAATGTGTCTTATTTCTCTATACATTTTAGAAATGAGACTTTTGTCAGGGACACAGTCTTGTATCCCAAATTTCTTATTCCCTTCTAATATTGGTTCAATTTGCTTCATTTGTCCAAAATATTTTCAATTTTATGTAATCACAATTATCCATTTTGCATTTCATAATGTTTTCTATCTCTTGTTTGGTAATAAATTCTTACATTCTCTAAAAATCTGACAGGTCAACTCTTCCTTTATCATCTAATTTGTTTGTAGTATTGATCTTTATATCTAAATCCTGTACCCATTTTGACTTCATCTTCGTCTACATTGTAAGATTTTGTTCTATACCTAGTTTCTGCCATGTGTATTAACATTCCCCTAAAGAGTTTTGGTCAAATATTGAGTTATTTTTTTCAAATGCTTTATTAACTTTTGATTTACATCATTCATTTCTGCCAGATTTGAGTTACAAATTTTCTGCGCATTTTTCCCCTACCCACCACTCCAAAATAGCAGTCCCACAGGATATCCCCTCCTCCTCCAATCTGCTCTCTCCCATATTTTCTCCCATACCCCTTTCTACTTTTCCAGTTGATCTCTATGCCCTAGTGGCAGTATATCTTATTTCCTAATTATATGTAAAATAGTATTAATAATAGTGCATATATATACACATATATATATACATACACACAAATATATATATACACACACAGAAATATATATATACACACACAGACAAATATAAATATATATATATATATACACACACAGACAAATATAAATATATATATATACACACACACATAGAAATATATACACACACACAGAAATACACACACACACACACACACACACACACACACACACACACACACACA
>NW_027186315.1:3952074-4033419 GCF_028583685.1 Petaurus breviceps papuanus | reverse complement strand
ACACACACACACACACACACACACACACACACACACACACACACACATATATATATATTTGAATACTCGGTTTTAAAACTTTGAATTCCAGATTCATTCCCTTCCTCCATTGTTACTGACCCTTACTGTGAAGATAAGCAGTTCAGTATAGGTGGTACATATGTGGCTAAGGCAAAACAATAACGTAGTAGATATATTTTAAAAGACTAACTATATTTCCCTCCCTCCTATCCCACCTTCCACTTCTTCTATTCTCTACTTTGATCCCATCCCTTTTCAAAAGTGGGTGCTTCCAACTTCCCTCCCCCCCAGCCTGCCCTCCCTTCCATCATCCCCCCTCTCATCCTGTTTCCTCCCTACTCTACTTGAGGGTGAGATACCCTATTTAGTGTGTATTTCATTCCCTCCTCAAGCCAAATTCAATGGGAAAAAGGTTGACCCATTCCCTTTTGCCTTCCTATTCTTCCCCTCCATTGTAATCATTCCCTCTTGCCTGTTTTATATGAGATAGTTTACCCCATTATCTCTCTCTCCATCTCCTCTCATTATATTCCTCTCTCACTTCTTAATTTCACTTTTTAAGTATCATCCCTTCCTGTTAAATTGTTACTGTGCCCTATAACTATGTATATCTGTAAACATATATACACACATTCACATATGTATTCATATACCCATGTAACCTAATATATATATATATATATGTGTGTGTGTGTGTGTGTGTGTGTGTGTGTGTGTGTGTGTGTGAGTGTGTATTCCCCTTCAACTACTGAGAAAAGTTTCATACATTACAATTCTTGTTTTTCCATGTAGGAATGTTAATAGTTCAACTTTGATAAGTTCCTTATGATTTCTTTTCCCTGTTTACCTTCTCATGCTTCTCTTGCTTCTTGTATCTAAATGTCAAATTTTCTATTCAACTCTGGTTTTTACATCAAAAATGCTTAAAAATCCTCTATTCCACTGAATGGATATATTTTCCCCTGAAACATGATACTCAGTTTTGCTGGTTAGGTGACTCTTTCTTTTAATCCCATCTCTTTTTACCTCCAGAATATCATATTCCAAGCCCTTAGATCCCTCAGTGTAGAAGCTGCCAAATCCTGGGTTATCCTGATTGTGCTTCACAGTATTCAAATTGTTTCTTCCTGGTTTCCTGTATTATTCTCTACTTAATCTGGGAATTCTGGAAGCTGGATAAAATGTTCCTGTGAATTTTCTTTTGGGATCTTTTTCAGGAGGTGATCGGTGGATTCTTTCAACCTCTAGTTTGCCCTCTGGTTCTAAAACCTCAGGGTAGTTTTCTTTGAGAACTTCCTGGAGGATGATTTCCAGGTTTTTCTTTCATCATGGGATTTAGGTAGTGCAATATTTTTTTAAAATTATCTCTCCTGGATCAATTTTCCATGTCAGTGGTTTTACCCATGAGATATTTCACATTGCCTTCTATTCTTTCATTTATTTGGATCTTTTTAACAGCATCTTGATTTTTCATTAAGCCATTAGCTTCCATTTGCTCCAATCTAATTCTGAAGCAATGATTCTCCTCATTGAGCTTCTGAGATTCTATTTCCATCTGGAAAATTTGGCTTTTTAAGGCATTCTTCTCCTCATTGCCTTTTTTAGCCTCTTTTGCCATTTGAGTTAGTCTATTTTTTAAGGAGTAATTTTCCTCAGTCAGGATGTTGACTCTCATTTCGTAATTTTCTTGCATTGTTCTCATTTCTCTTCCAAATTTTTCCTCCACTTCTCTTATCTGCTTCTTGAGGTCCTCTATGGCATGTAACCAGCTCGTATTTTCCTTTGAAGCATTTGGTGCAGGAGTTCTGACTTCACTGTCTTACTCGTATTCCGTGCTGTGCTCCTTTTTGTCCCCAAAATATGAGTAAAATGTTGGAATCTTCTATATGCTTTGTTTCTTTTGCCTGGTCATGTTGCCCCTCAGTCACTTGACCCCTGGGCTTTTTGCCACAGTAGGACCCTCCCACCAGATAGGGAGATTTCATCCCAAATGCTGCGGTTTTCTCAGCTGCCAGAGGTATTAGATGGGTGCCCTCTCTGAGGTCCCCACATGTTCTGGCAAGCTGGACACAAACGCCAGGACCTCCACCCTAGACTGTAATCCAGATCCAAACAGGTTAAAGCAAGAGCGATTACCTCTCAGCATGTGCTTGGTCTCCCTACACTCTGCAGGTCAGGAGCTGAAGCTGTCACATGGTGCTGGTTGGCTGTGCTGGCATCTCAGCTGCTCCTCAGCACAGGTGCAAAAGCCATGCACTCCCACTTACTGGGTCCCAAAGTCCAGACTGCACTGACCTCTAGCTTTGTCCTTCACATCTATGAATTACTAAATCTGGACATAACCACAGCTGCTGCTGATCTGAAGTGCCTCCGGCTGGCAGGTTGGTCAGGCTCTCCTTTGGCCTAAAACCTTGCATGGGCCTGGGCTGAGCTCCCAGATCATTGAGCTACCTGATTCCTGGAAGCCTGCTGGACTGTTCTCAGCAGAAGGTTAGCTTCTCTGTGTCATTTTGGGTGTTCTGCAGCTCCAAAGTTTGTTTAGAGTCCCCATTTCACTTGGATTGGGGAAGGTGGAAGCTGGAGCAGTGGGGAGGGCTTGCTTCTACTCTGCTGTGTTGCATGAATAATTTTTACTACTTATTTCTATTACTATAAAGAAATTTTTGGGTAAATTCATTGGTATGGCGGTACATATGCCATTCAATTTAGGTAAAATTGTCATTTTTATTATATTAGCTTGACCCAGCCATGAGCAATTGATGTATTTCAATTAGTTAAGTATAACTTTATTTGTGTGAAAAGTGTTTTGTAGTTCTATTCATATAGGTCCTGGGTTTCTTTTGGCAGATTGATTCCCAAATATTTTATACTGTCTACCTTTACTTTAAATGGAATTTCTATTTCTATATCTTGCTTTTGGATTTAATTAGAAATATATAAGAATGCTGAGGATTTATGTGGGATTTTTTTTTATATCCTGCAACTTTTCCAAAGTTATTTATCTCAAGTAGTGTTTTAATTGATTCTCTAGGAATCTTTAAGTATATCATCATATCATCTGCAAAGCATTATAGCTTGGTATCTTCTTTGGTTAATTTATATCCTTTGATTTTTTTTTTCTCTAATTTGTAGAGTTAACATTTCTAGTACTAGAATAAATGAGAGCAGTGATAGTGGATACCTTTGGTTCACAACTGATCTTATTTGAAATGCTTCTAGCTTATTTCCATTAAATATAATACTTGCTGATGGTTTTAAACAGATGCTACCTATTATTTTAAGGAAAACTCCATATATTCCATTGTTTTCTAGAGTTTTTAAGAAAAATGGATGTTGTACTTTATCAAAAGCCTTTTCTGCATCTATTGAGATAATCATGTGGTTTCTGATAGTTATATTGTTGATATGATCAATTCTGTTGATGGGTTTCCTAATGTTAAACCATCCTTGCATTCCTGAAATAAAACCTACCTGATCAAAGTGTATTAATTTTCTGATAAGTAGCTGTAGTCTTTTTCCTAATATTTCATATAAAAATTTTGCATCTAAATTCATGAGGGAAATGCATCTATAATTTTCTTTCTCTTTTTTATCTCTTCCTGGTTAGGTACGAGTACCATATATGTGTCATAAATAGATTTTGGTAGGACTCCCTCACTAATTTTCCCAAAGAGTTTTTAGAGTGCTGGTATCAATTGTTCTTTAAATGTTTGATATTAATCACTAGTAAATCCATTTGGCCCTGGAGATTTTTTCCTAGGAGTTCACTGAAAACTTATTCAATTTTTTTTTTCTGAGGTGGGGTTATTTAAGTAATTTACTTCCTGTTTGGTTTATCTGGGCAATTTATTTTTTGTAAATATCCATCCATTTCACAAAGATTGTCAAATTAATGCCATACAATTGGGCAAAATAATTCCTAATAATTGTTTTAATTTCCTCTTGATTAGAGGTAGATTCACACCTTTTATTTTTGATACTCATAATTTGGTTTTCTTTTTTTATCACATTAATTAATGGTCTATCAATTTTATTGCTTTTTTTCATAAAACAAGCTCTTAGTTTTATTTATTAATTCAATAGTTTTCTTAATTTCAGTTTTATTAATCTCTCCTTTAGTTTTCAGTATTTATAATTTATTTTTAATTCTGAATTTTCAATTTGTTCTTTTTCTATCATTTTCAATTCCATGCCCTATTCATTGACTTCCACTGTCTCTAATTTATTCATGTATGCACTCAGGAATATAAATATTCCCCTAAGAACAGCCTTTGCTGCATCCCACAGATTTTGTATGTGTCTCATTATTGCCATTGTCTTGAATGAAGTTACTGATTGTTTCTATAATATTTTGTTTGACCCACTCATTGTTTAGGATTAAATTGTTTAGTTTCCAATTAGTCTTTAGTCTATCTTTCCATGGTCCTTTATTGCATATTATTTTTTATTGTATCATGATCTGAAAATTATGCATTTATTATTTCTTCCTTTATGCACTGAATTGTCAGGATTTAATGCCCTAGTAAATGGTCATTTTTTTTGTATGTACCATGTACCACTGAGAAGAAGGTATAATCCTTTGTAACCCCATTCAGTTTTCTTCAGAGATCTATCATATCTAGCCTCTATAAAATTATGTTCACCTCCTTAAATTCTTTCTCATTTATTTTGAGGTTAGATGAATCAAGTTCAGAGAGGGGGATTAAGGTCCCCCACTAGTATAGTTTTGCTATCTATTTCTTCCTCTAATTCCCTTATCTTCTCTTCTAGTAATTTGGATGCCATACCACTTGGTGGATATATATTAAGTAATGATATTGCTTCATTCTTTTTTTTAAGCAATTGGGGATAAGTAACTTGCTCAAGGTTACATGGCCAGTTAATTATGGGTGTGGTGCTAAGTATCTGAGCCCAGATTCGATCCCCAGGTCATCACAACACTAGGGTGGTGCTCTTACTCCCTGAGCCACCTGGCCTCCCCTCTATTGTTTCATCCTTGATGGTGTCTTTTAGCAGGATATAGTTTCCTGCTTATCTCTTTTAATTAGATCTATTGTTGCTTTTGCTTGTTCTGAAATAAGGATTGCTACCCCGGTGTTTTTTTTCTTTAGCTGAAGCATACAGTGTTCTCTTTCAGCCTTATACCTTTACCCTGTGGGTATCCCTTTGTTTCAAATGTGTTTTTGTAGACGGCATATGGTAGGATTATGGTTTGTAATCTCTTCTGCTTCCATTTTATAGGAGAGTTATCCCATTAACCTTCACAGTAATGACTACTATATGTTTCTTTCCCTCCATTCTATTCCCTCCCCTGTGCATGTCTTTGTTTCTTCCTTGTCACTTCCCCTCTTTAAGGGTTTTACTTTTGACCACTGCCTCCCTCAGTATTTCCTCCCTGAGACCATCCATTCTTTACCTACCCTTTCCACTTGTTACCATTTCCCTCCCCTATAATCCCCTCTCTTCTTATCACCCTTTAGCCCTCCTACTGCCTTTAGGGCACAATTAATTTTTATACTTATCAGAGTATGTTATTCCCTCTTTGACCCCAAACCAATGAGGGAAAATTTCATACAGTTCTCCCCTCCCTCCCTGCATTCCCTGTATTATAATGAGTTTTTGTATCTTTTCACATTAGAATCACAAACTTAATTGACTATATAGATACCTCTTTGAACCAGAACCAATGAGAACAATGTTCAAAGAATGTTCCTCTGCCACTTTCCTTGCCCTCTACTATAGTATCTCTTTATGCCTCTTAATATTGCATAATTTATCTTTTCCTGCCTCATCCTTTCTTTTTATCCCTTTACTGTGCCTTTGAACCTCCTAATAAGATATTTTTTATCATCAGATTAGTTTATTTAACCCACAATCTCTATCTATGTATATTCTTTCAAAGGTTATGATAATCATATAAATTTCAACATTGACAGGTATCAGCTTTACATATTGGGATGTAAACAGTTTGTTCTTATTGCATCCCAAGTTATGTGCATGTGTGCATGATGCATGTGTGTGCCTGTGTGTGTGTGTGTGAGTGTGTGTTTTCCTTGTTTACCTTTTTATGTCGTTCTTGAGTCTTGAATTGGAGATCAAATTGTCATTGAGCTATGGATTTTTCTTCAGGAAAGTCTGGAAGACTGTTATTTCATTAAAAAGCCATCTCCTTGCCTGAAAGATTATGCTCAGTTTTGTGAGGTAGGTAATCCTTGGTTAAAATCCTAGCTCTTTTACCTCACAAAATATCAAATCCAATCCCATCATTCTTTAAATATAGAAGCTGATAGGTCCTGTGAAATCCTGACAGTAGTTCCACAATATTTGAATTGTTTCTTTTTGGCTGCTTGCAGTATTTTCTCCTTTACACTCTAATTCTGGAAATTGGCCACTATATTTCTTAGAGTTTTCAATTTGGGATCTTGTACCAGCAAGCATCCCAGCATTACCAGAGTGCCTGCCAAAACAGGTATTTATATCTCTTTTTCCAAAAGAAGGCAACTCAAAATGGTTCAACAATCTTACTTGAATCAATCAAGCATATATCCTTTACCTAGTTCAGGGGGAAAAGATCAGCATTCCGAACTTTGGAGTATACAGACAGAAGTTACAAGACAGAGAAACATTTCAGCAGACAGGCTTCCAAATTATTCAATCATTATATACATCCATACTTACACTTACCAGAGACGGAAGCATCAACATCTGAGTTTTCAATGCTGGGGAGCTCTCAACGGCTGCACAGATTCATATCTAGTCAAATCATACAACACTTCTCAAAGTGAGGCCCAAACTAAAGCCTCAAATCAGGGATTGTATAGCCTTCTCCTGGGTCACAGAATGTAACCACCTTCTTGCCTCCTGCCCAATCACAAAGTATTTCCTGAGTAACAAGCCTCCCACCTCAAGCTCCAGGTGCACTTAAGCCTATGGGCAGGGAAGTTCTTAAAAAATTACATTCCCATTACAGATCACTTTCAGGAGGAGTCTGGTGGATTCTTTCAAGAACTATTTTACCATCTGATTCTAGGACTTCAGAAAAATTTTATTTGGCAGTATTTGGAGGATGTTGTCCAGGCTGCTTTTTCATCATGATTTTTTGGTAGACCAATAATTCTTTGGTCATGTCTCCTGGATCTGTTCTCCAGGTCAATTGTTTTTCCAGTGAGATGTAATATAATTTCTTCTATTTTTTTCTATCTTCATGTTTGGCTTGATTGACTCTTGGTGCATCATAGAGACCTGAGCTTCAATTTGACTGATTCTAATTTTTAGGGAATTATTTTCTTCGCTTAGTTCTTGAAGATCATTTTTAGGGAGGTATTTTCTCTAGTTAGTGAATATATTTTACTTTTTTAAGGATTTGTTTTCTTCAGTGAGACATTTTTTTCCAATTTGATCACTGTAGATTTAAATTTATATTTTACCTCTCAAATTTGGGTTTTTAAATCTTTCTTGAACTCCTCCAAGAATACTTTTTGGGCTTGAGACCAGTTCATATTTCCTTCTGTGGTCTCAGGTGTGAGTATAGAGTACATGCTGTCCTTGGTATTTGCTTGTTCTTGTTGGCTATCATAAGCTCTGATCCATTTTCTTGCATTCCCCTTCTTCTCAGCTTCCTCCCTTCCCATTGTAATTTCCTATTTCCTAATTTCTCAGTCCAAGAGCTAAGGGCCAAGTTGTTGCCTTTGTGCTTTAGCCTCTGGGTGTCTAGACTTAGGATAAGGCCAGGATTCTAAGTGTTTCCCCTGAGTTAACCTGAGGATCACAGGGTAACCTGTGAGGGAGGGGTGGTCTGGCCACTTCAGATGTCCACCTATATATCCCTGGCTACAGTAGCTCAGGGAGGCTCAGCAGCTGGCAGTTAGCAATGCTGGTGTCAGCAGATTCCCCTACTAGGCCATAGGTCCACCTGGGCTTCTGTTATTAATTATCACTCTCCCCAACTGTGCTTTGGGAGCTCTTGCTGGTGAGGTTAGGTAGGGCTTGTTGCGACCCTTCCTGGCCTTCATTTCAGAATTCTTACTGCCTGAGTTATACCCTTTCTCAGTGGCTCCTAAGTGGAAATATTTCCACTATTTCAGGATTTTACTCTGGGTGGGACATTTATCTCTGGGTTTTCTAGCTCAGGGAGGGGGAATAAGATCAGCTAGATTTCACTTTGCCATCCTGTCCCCTGGAAAATCAGGCAGGTAATTTTTAAAGTTCCAGGCTGTAGGCTGGTAGCCCCAGGAGAGACCACTGTCTCTGCTGTGCACCCTGCACTTTCTATTACACATCTCCTATGCATCCTCCTGTCCTGTATTGAGATGCTGGTGATATTACTGTGAATATCCCTTGGGGTAAGTGAGTCTGCTGGCTAGGTATTCTTTCTTTGCTGTAGTCCACTCTCTAGTCAGGCCTGGTGCAGCTCCTACATGCTCCTCACTGCCCCTGCCCAGAGCCAAGTGGACACTTTTCTGGGCTGGATTCTGCCACCGTTCATGCCCCAGTCGATTCTGACACTAAAATCCTTTCAAATTCACTTTTTAAAATTTAGTGAAAGGATTCACGGAGGAATTTAGAAAAGGTACTTCTTCCGTTTCCACCATCTTGACTCCTCCCAGTGATTCTTTGTTTTAATCCCAGCTCCTGTAAACTTCAGAATACCATAATCCTAGTACTTCTATCCCTCAGTGTAGAAGCTGCCAGATCCTGTGTTATACTGACTGTGTTTCTACAATATTCAAATTGTTTCTTCTTGGCTGTTTGTAATATTTTCTCCTTGTTCTGGAAAGTCTGGAATCTGGCTATAATGTTCCAAGGAGTATGTTTTTTGGTATCTTTTTTTCAGGAGGTGATTGGTGGATTTTTTCAACCTCTATTTTGCCATCTGGTTCTAAAACATAAGGGAAATTTTCCTTGAGAATTTCTTGGAGTCTAATTTCTAGGATTTTGGGGGATCATAGTTTTCAGGTAGTCCAATAATACTTAAATTAACTCTCCTGGATCTATTTTCCAGGTCAGTGGTTTTTCCAATGAGATATTTCACATTGCCTTCTATTTTTTCATTTGTTTGTATCTTTTAATAGTATCTTGATTTCTCATAAAGTCACTAGCTACCATTTGCTCCAATCTAATTCTGAAGGAATGATTCTCTTCAGTGTATTTTTAAGATTTTTTCCCCCATCTGGCAAATGCAGCTTTTTAAGGCATTCTTCTCCTCATTGCATTTTTGAGCCTCTTTTGCCATGTGTTAACCTATTTTTTAAGGTTCTTTTCTTCAGTCAGGTTGTTGATTCTCATTTCATAATTTTTCTTGTATCATTCTTATTTCTCTTATTTGCTTTTCAAAATCCCTCTTACAATACTCTATGGCCATTTAAGCAGCTTATTCTTTTTTAGGAAGCTTCTAGTGCAGGAGGTCTGAATTTTCTGTCTTCCCACTGTTCCATGCCCCAAATCCTTTTTTTCTTCAAAAAAAGGAGCCTAAGTCAGATTAATGTATTTGCCTTGCTTATCTTGTTTACTCATGTTGCCACTCAATTACTTGACTTTTGAGCTTTTAGCCAGAGTAGAACAATTCTACCAGATGGGGCAGCCTTGTCACAATCTCTGGGGTGTTCTCAGCTGCTGGGTACCTTCTCTGAAGCCTCCCCATGCTCTGGCAAATTGTTCATGCACCCCAGTCTTTCTATCCTAGTCTACAATCCAGATCCGATCAGGTTAAAGCAAATGCAATTACCCTTCAGACTGGTCTCTTGGTCCCCCTACAATCAGAGGCCTGGAGCTCTGAAATAGCCATGTAGTGGTGGCTGTATTGTGGCAGTGCCTCAGTTGCTTCTCACCCTGGGCTCAAACGTCGACTGCAATCCCAAATTTTTTTAGCATCTATGGGTTGAAAATTCTGCAAACTGCCAGAGCTGCTGGTGATCTGAAGTCCCTCCAACACAAGGTTGGTTGTAGCCACCCTGAGTCTGAAATCTCTGCCTCCCTTGGGGCTGGGCTTGTCTCCCAGAGCTCTTCGCTGGCCACTTCTTGCCAGCCTGCTCAGCTGTCCTCAGTTTGAAGTCAGGTACTCTATGTCATTTTGTGGGTTCTGTTGCTCCAAAGTTGTTTGTTCAGAATCACCTTTTACATGGATTGGAGTAGGTGGAAGTGGGAGCCCCATGGAAATCCTGTTTCTACTCCACCATCTTGACTCTGCCTGTAAAAATTCATTTTTCTTTCACATCATTTTTTTCACTATTTCTAACAGTATTCCTATCCATTCTATATCCCTTTTGTTTATTCTGTTTTCTCTCTGCTTTTGTACTGTTCCTCCTCAAAACTGTTTTCCTTCTGAAAACTGCAACCTACCCATCCTTTTATAAACTACACACTTTTCTCTTATTCCCTTCTCTTCCTACTTTCCTGTAGTTATAGATGTCTATATCCAATTGAATATGTACCTTATTCCTTTATGAGCAAATACTGATGATAGTAAGGTTTACTACCTCCTCCTTAGGTCAGCTCCTTTTACCCTCAATTATAAAATATTTTTCTTTCCTCTTTTATGTGAGATAATTTACCCCATTCTACCTCTCCCTTTCCCTCTCTGCCATTATAGCCCTCTCCCTTGTATTAATTTTACTTTTATTAGATATCATCAATTCATAGTCTATTCACACCTTTGGCCTCTATCAATATATAGTCTTTCTATATTTGATCATAATGAAAACAATGCAGCTAGGCAGTACAGTGAATAGAGCACCAGTCCTGCAATCAAGAGGACCTGAGTTCAAATCCATCTTCAGACACTTAACACACTTACTAGCTGTTTGATGTTAGTCAAGTCATTTAACCCCAATTGCCTTCCCTTCACTTGTCCAAAAATGATTTGAGTAATAATGAGAACTTTCTTCTGAATTTCAAGTATCATCTTCTTATTTGGGAATGTTGATACATTAACCTTATTAAATACCTTTTGACTACCATTTCCCATTCACCTTTTTATTCTTCTCTTTTTTTCTATAGAAATGGGAGCTACTATTTATTTATTTTAGTTTTTAACATCCATTTCCACAATTACTTGAGTTCTAAATTTTCTCCCTATCTGTCCTCTACTTGCCACTCCAAGATGGCAAGCATACTGATTACCCCTTCCCCAGTATTTCCTCTCTTCTATCTTCCCCTACTTCCCCCTTACTGCATTTCCCCTTACTTTCTTGTAGAGCAAGATGGATTTCTATACCTCATTACCTGTATATTTTATTCCCAGTTGCATGTAGAAACTATTTTTTAACTTATAAAAAAAAAAAAACACTTTGCGTTCCAAATTCTCTTCTTTTTTTGATACTCACCCAGCCCCATTCGATTCAATATAGGTTATACATGTGTAGTTATACAAAACATTTCCATAGTAATCATATTGTGAAAGACTAATTTTGTTTCCCTACATCTTATCTGTCCCCCACTCATTCTATTTTCTCCTTTGACCCTGTCGCTTTTCAAAAGTGTTTGCTTCTGACTATGCCCTCTCACAATCTACCCTCCCTTCTGTCACCCCCCCTTTATCCTCTTTCCCCTGTTTTCTTGTAGTATAAGATACCCAACTGAGGGTGTATGTTATTCCCTCCTGAACAAAAATCCACTGACAGTAAGGTTAATTTCCTTTCATCTCCCTGCTCTTCCTTTTCATTATAATAGCTTTTTCTTGCCTCTTAAGTGACATCAACTTACCTTATTCTATCTCTCCCTTTCTGTTTCTCCAAAAATATTCCTCTTACCTCTTAATTTTATATTTAGATATCATCCTTTCATATTCAACTCACCCTATGCCCTCTGACTGTGTATACATACACAAATATATATGAATATATAAAAACATAAGTATACACACATGTATATACACACACATATATACAGATACACATACATATGCATGTTCATGTACACATATATATGTGTGTGTGTATATGTGCATATATATACGAACATATGTGCATATGTATATTCCCTTCAACTATCCTAATGCTGAAAAAAAGTCTCATAAGTTTCAAGTATCATCTTTCCTTGTAGGAATGTAAACAGTAACTTTAATAATTTCCTTATGATTATTTCTTTCCTGTATACCTTTTCATGCTTCTTTTATTAGAAAGTCAAATTTTCTGTGCAGCTCTGGTTTTTTTCATCAAGAATGCTTGAATGTCCTCTATTTGATTTAATGATCTTATTTTCTTCTGAAGTATTATACTCAGTTTTCCTGAGTATATGATTCTTGCTTTTAATCCTGTCTCATTTGATCTCTGGAATATTGCATTCCAAACTCTTCAATCCCTGAATGTAGAAGCTGCTAGATCTTGTGTTATCCTAATTTTCTTTCCACAGTACTCAAATTGTTTCTTCCTGAGTGCCTGTAATATTTTCTCCTTGATCTGATAACACTGGAATTTTCTTTTTGGAATCTTCTTTAAGAGGAAATTGGTGGATTCTTTCAATTTCTATTTTACCCTTTGGTTCTAGAAGATCATGGCAGTTTTCCCTGATAATTTCATGAAAGATGATGTCTAGGCTCTTTGTGTCATCATGGGTTTCAGGTAGTTCAATACTATTTAAATTATCTCTCTTGGATCTTTTTTCCAGGTCACTTGTTTTTCCGCCAAGATATTTTATATTATCTTCTATATTTTCAGTATTTTGGATCTGCTTTATAATATCTTGATTCATCATAAAGTCATTAGCTTATGTTTGCTACATTTTAATTGTGAAAGTTGTTTTCAGTGAGCTTTAGGACTTGCTTTTACATTTTGCTAATTCTGCTTTTAAAGGCCTTCTTCTCTTCATTGGCTTTTTGTAACTCTTTTGTGATTTGAGTTAGTCTACTATTTAAAGTGTTATTTGCTTCAATATTTTGGGAGTCTTCTGTAGCCAAGTGTTGTCTCACTTTTCAAAATCTTCATTAATCATTCTCCTTTCTTTTCCCAATTTTTCCTCTACTTCGCTTACTTGATGTTCAAAATCTTTCTTGAGCTCCTTCATGGTGTGACACGAATTCATATTTTCCTTGGAGGCTTTGGATCCAGGGATTTTGTCTTTGTTTTCTTCTGGTTCTGTTTTAATCTACTTTGTCACCAAAGGACAGTGCTATAGTCTGATTTCTCTTCCTCTGTTTGCTCATTTTGCCAGTCAATTATTTGACATTTGAGCTCTTCACCACAGTAGTCTTCAGGTTCTAGGCACCTGCCTCAGAACTATGAGGAGGACTCCCTCTCCACAGACACCATAAGTTCTGCTATTCCGCACTCCTTCCCACTCAAGTCTTCTACCCAAGACTGCAACCCAGATCCAAGCAGGGCAAAACAATAAAATCCTGCCTCAGTGCCAGCAAAGAGATTCCTGCAATTACTCTCTGATCAGTCACTTGGTCACCTTACAATTTGTGTTTCTGGAGCTCTGGAGCTGTTACCCTGCTACCACAACAGCCGCTGCCTCTGCCACCCCAGTGGCACAGTACAGAGGTCTGCTTTTTATTTTATTGTTTTCTTTTATTATTTCTTGATTTCTCATAAAGTCATTACCTTTCATTTGCTCAATGGTTTATTTTTATTTTCTTCAATGAGCTTTTTTATCTCCTTTTCCATTTGACCAATTCTACTTTTGATGGATTTTTAAGTTAAATTTTGTGCTTTTTTTCCCATTAGTCTAATTATGTTTTTTAAGACATACTTTTTCTCAATGCCTTTTTGAAAGTTTTTTACCATTTGGCCTAGTCTGTTTTTGTTTTTTTGAAAAATATTTTCTTTAATAGTGTGTGTGTGTGTGTGAGTGTGTGTGCATGTGTCCTTTATCAAGCTGTTGGTTGAATCTTTCATGATTTTCTTGTATCACTCTCAAATTGTTTCCTGTACCTCTTTTACTTTTCTTTTTTTTTTTTAAAGGAATCGGGGTTAAGTAACTTGCTCAAGGTTACACGGCCAGTTATTTCTGGGTGTGGTGCTGAGTATCCGAGGCCGGGATTTGATCCAGGTCATCCCGACACTGGAGCCGGTGCTCTTACTCGCTGAGCCACCTGGCCGCCCCTAAGCAATTGGGGTTAAGTAACTTGCTCAAGGTTATATGGCCAGGTATTTCTGGGTGGGTGCTGAGTGTCTGAGTCCGGGATTTGATCTCCAGGTCTTCTCAACACTGGAGTCAGTGCTCTTACTCGCTGTGCTACCTGGCTGCCCCATCTTTTACTTAATTTTCAACATATTTCTGTAGTTCTTCCATGGCACAAAAGCATTCCATATTTTTATTGGAGGCTTTGAATGTAGGAGCTTTGACTTTTTTACCTTCTTCTTTGAATGTGTTTTGATCTTTCTTGTCACCATAATAACTTCCTATGTTTACTTTTTTTTTTCTGTTGCTCACTTATACTCCCAACCTATTATTTGTGTTTTGGCTCTTAGTTAAAGTAGGGCTCTGTTTCAAAGTTGGAGGGTGCACTGTCTGAAACTTTAGTGGCTTTGTGCAGCATTTTTTTTTCTGAGATAATTGTAAGAACCTGTAAGTTTTCACTTTTTCATTTGTCTTATTATATAAGGAGAGGTATTTACTACTCTCCTGGCCTGTGTTCTTTTATGTGAGTCAATAAAAGCACTCTTTTTTCACCCTGGAACTGTAATGAGGTTCTGTGCTCCACTATTGCCACAAACCCTGGTATCCCAATACCCTTATTCACCCTGGGACAGTCACTCAGGACTTTGACTTGTTTCCAAGTGTGGATAAAGGAATAGAGTCTTGTCTCAATGCTAACAAAGTAACACCTGTAATTTACTTCTGGACAGTTATTCAATGCTCTTCTTATCTGTGGGTTGAGAGTTCTGGAAGCAACTGCTACCACTGCTTATTCCTTGGCTCCCAAGGTCTGGAAAGCACCTGTGTTGCCATTGATACAGTGGTCCTGTGGTCTCCTCTTGGTTTGCTGTGGCACATTCTATGTTGGTGTGGCCTGTGGTGAACTGGGCTTCTTTCTCACTCTGGTGCAACATATCTTTTTTGCTGACCTTCTAAGTTGTTGTAGGATGTAATTTTGTTTAAATTATTCTCTTCGTTGGTTGTGCCAGTCTAGAATTTATTTAGAATAATTATTTAAAAGTTTTTTGTTGGGTATAGGGGAGAGCTCAGGAGAGTTGCTATCATTTCTCCACCACCTTGGCCTTGACACAGATGTTCATTGACGGCCCCCCAAAGTGATTCAGCTAAGCAATGGTTCCTTGCTTAAATTATGCATACATTTATGTCAACATTTGGAATATTATAATGATCCTTGAATACTTTGAAGTTATTTTGTACTAAAGGAATAAGGAAGTCATATCAGGTATCTGAAACTGATCTTCTACACCAATGAAATCACAAAAAGGCTTTTGAAATTCTTTATGGAAAAGTAATGTATCTAGTTTGGAAGTGAGCATTAACATATTCCTACTACCACAGTCATACATGCTTTTAAGACAAATTGCTAACTAGTCATTCATCTCCCATCTTTTAGTTGTGTTGATGTCTTTTTTTTACCCAAATATATGATTGAATATTTCTCTCTTATTTCATATCATAAGATTCAGATCACTTTTCTAACTTGTCAAGATATTTTACAATACTATTTTTGTCTGCAAGCCTAATAGTTATATCCCTGCACATTTTATGTCATCTGTAAACTCAATATATATGTTTTCTTTTATATGAGTCATTTGTAAGAAATGCATGTTATGGGTCAGCTAGGTGCCTTGGAGTAAGGGGAACCTGAGTTTAAATCAAACCTCAAGAATTTAATACTTACTAGCTGTGTGTTTGTGGGCAACTGACTAAACCCCAATTCACTCAACAAAATGTATCCTAAATTGCACAACACCTACCTGTGGACACTGAATTAGAGAGGTTATTCAAAGGTGAACTTGAACTGTTGTTTATAATTTTAATGTTGCTTTTAATTTAACTTTTGGATCCATTTAATGTGATTATGGCCCAACATATATTTCCATCTTTTCCTCATTTGAAAAATATGCAAAGCTTTATCAAATCCTTCATTAAAATCAAGGTAAGTTATATTTAGAATATTTTTGATTTATTGAACTTACAATGTCCAAAAAGTACAAAAAAAGGTAAGCCTTTCTTAATCTGCTCATGGTGAATCTAGACTCACTTTTTTAAATCACATTTTTCTTTCTTTTAGAAAGCTTTTCTATAATGCTTTCTTTAATTATCATGTTCTTGAATTTTCTGAGGAATAAAAGTGTTTACTGGCCTATACTACCCAGAATATTTTCTTCCCTGCATTTTAATAATAGGAAAGAGAGTATTCTGGGAAGATGGCAGAAAATTCCAAGCTCTCAAAATCCCCCTCCCCCCCCAAAAAAAAAGATTAAATAGTGCCTCAAGGTGAACATAAAGCAGTATAAATAAATGAATAAAGAAACAAATAATTACGAGTAGAAGCAGAAAAGGGGTCCTTCTGGAAAATTTGGAGAAGATATGAAAAGTTCCAGAAAGAGATGTGTTCCCTGTGAAGACATGTTCCCTGTGAAGAGTAAATACCTCCAGGCTAGGTGCTAGGCCTGTTGAACAACTAATGCAAGCCCTGGGATCAGCTGGATTGGGAGACTGCCTCAGCTTGGTAAAGTAATTTTTACCCCTGTGACAGTGAGGGGTATCGGGTGTCTGAGCTGGGATGATTGAGGGAATCTCTGCTGACAAGAAATGCCAGACCCAGTTGTGCTTTGGAGACTTGCTGGAAGCAATAAAGATCTCACATCTACCCAGTCAGTGCAGGAGCAGTGGGGAAGGGACACTGGCTGTAAACTCTTTCAGAAGGCTAGACTAGTCTTTGTTCCAATTCTGTATCAGAAGGAAGTAGTGAAGGAGTATCTGAGGCCAGAGGCACCATCACCCATAAACAAGGATGTGAGGTGATTATGAAAACAAAACTACTACAAAAAAAAATGCACAGACAAAGAAGAAAGAATCCAGTCATGGAGATTTACTATAGGAATAGAGAAGACCAGGGTTCATCTTTAGAGAATGAGACTGAAGAAAATAAACCTTCTTCTACCTGAAAAATTAGCATCAAATTGTAACCTGTTCAAAAAGAATTAATTGAAGAAATTAAAAAATACTTTAAAAATCAAATGAGAGCGATTGAGGAAAAATGAAAAAAGAAGAATAGAAGAAAAGCAGGATTATGAAAAGAAAGTTAACTAATTAGAAAAGTAGATTCATAATCTTAAGGAAGAATATGACTGCTTGAAAACCAGAAGTGGTCAAGGGGAATGCAGCAAAGTCATAAGAGATTAAGAAACAATAAAACAAAATTAAAAGAATAAAAAAATAGAACAAAATTCAAAAGACCTTAAAAAAATAATTGATCTGGGGAACAGATCAAAATGCTGAAAATGTAATAATTATAAAACTATATTAAAGCAATGATAAAAACATACCTTGATAATTTTATCTTACTTCATAGAAGACATAAAGAAAACTGTCCTGAAGAATTAGAACAAGAGGTAAAAATAAAAATGGGGGAAAAAATCCATCTATCACTACCAGAAAGAAATCCTATGGAGAAAACACATAGGGATATTTTAGTCAAATTCTCAAACCCCTAGGTCAAGGATAAAATATTTCAAGGAACAAGGAAAATTTTGAATATTGTGGTGCCACAAATAGTATCTCACAAAAACTAGCAGTGGGGACATTAAAGGAATACATATCTTGGACCACTATATATTTAAGGGCAAAAAATGGGCTTCTTTTAAAAAATATCATGCTCATCAAAGTTTACCATAAGCCTAAATGAAATAAATGGACACATAATGAAATGTCAGACTTTCAAGATTTCATTAAAAAATATCCTGGAATCAATAGAAAATTTGACATAAAAAGGCAAGAGAAATATAAGGTATTTAATAAAAATTAATTACCAGGCACCCAATAATGACAAAATATTATTAATTCATGCAAAATATTAGATACATGCCTCAAATTGTTTTTAGTAACTGGGTAGTTTGTAAGGAAGATTGAGTCAAACCTCTGTATGATATGACTTTTAAAAGCAAACATTTTTAAGAAAAACTAAAAAGAGAAATATTTTAAAATATAAATTAGTTGTAAGAGGAAGAACTAACTATATTGAATTAGATGGGGAAGGAGGGATCTTAGTTCTTGAAACATGATTAATTTGGAAATGGGTTCCAGAGGCAAAAATGCATATATATGTAGAAGAGTGTAAAAGTTATCTAAATTCAGAAAGAAATTAAACACTAAGTTGATAAAGATTGGAGAGAACATAAGGGAAGAGTCATTTTTCCCTTTCTTTAAAGCTACTTTATTTCTTTTTTAGTTTTTCTTTTAAATTCATTTCCATAAGTCTTAAATTTTCTCCCATGCCCCACCTTATACCTCCCAAAGGGGGCATGCAATCTGATACAGACTTTACATATACATTCCTATTAAACAGATTTTCACATTAGTAATGATTTATAGAAGAATTAATAGCAATGGGAGAAATCATGAGAAAGAAAAACAAAATGAAAGAAAGTTTAAAAAAAGAAAAAAAAATTAAAATAAGCTGCTTCATTCTGCATTCAGACTCCATAGTTCTTGTGGAAGGATTTTTCCATCATGAGTTCTTTGGAATTGTTTTAAGTCATTGCATTGCTGAGATAGATTAAGTCTATCAAAGTCAATCATTGTAAACAGTAGCTATTAGAGTGTACAATGTTGTCATTATTCTGACTTCAACCAGCATCAGTTCATATATGTCTTCCCAGATTTTTCTGAAGTCCACCAGCTCATCAATCATTACACTAAAGTAGTATATATAATATAATAGGATATATTATATATAACAGTATATAATATAATATTATATAACCAAATAGTAAATATAATGGAATACCATTATATTCATATACAACAACTTGTTCAGTCATTCCCTAAATGATGGGCATCCCCTCAATTTCCAGTTCTTGGCCACCACAAAAGGAGCTTCTATAAATATTTTTGTACATATGGATCTTTTTCCCATTTTTTTGATCTCTTTGGGATACAACTCTAGAAGCAATATTTCTGCAACAAAGGATATGTAAATTTTTGGAGCCCTTTGGGCATAGTTTCAAATTGCTCTCTAAAATAGTTGGATCTGCTCACAGCTCAACTAACAATGAATTAGTGTTGCACCTTTCCCACATCTTCTCCAACATATATCATTTCCTGTTTTGCCATATTAATCAATCTGACAGATGTAACATGGTACCTCAAAGTTGTTTTGATTTGCATCTCTCTAATCAATAATTATTTATGGAATTTTTTTTCATATGGCTATAGATATTTTTAATTTCTTCCTCTGAAAACTGCCTGTTCATATCCTTTGACAATTTATCAATTGGGGAAAGACTTGTATTTTTTAAATTTGACTCAGTTCTCTATATATCTTAGAAATCAGTCCTCTATCATAGACGTTTTTTATTCATTCATTTTTTTTTTTATTTTTTGCTTTTTGGGAGACAATTGGTGTTAAGTGACTTGCCCAATGTCGCAGGGCTAGTTTTGTTTTAAGAGTATGAGGCTGGATTTTAACTCAGGTTCTCCTGGCTCCAGGGCTGGTGCTCTATTCACTGAACCACCTAGCTGTTCCATAGACATTTTTTGTAAAACTTCTTTCCCAATTTTCTGCTTCCTTCCTAACTTTGGCTGCATTGGCTTTGTTTGTTTAAAACCTTTTCAATTTAATGTAATCAACATTATCCACTTCACATTTCACAATATTATTTATCTCTTATTTGGTCATAAATTGCTCCATTTTACATAAGTTTGACAGAACAGCTATTCCATGCAACTCTAATTTGTTTACAGTATCGGTCTTTATATCTAAAATGTATAAACGTTTGTACTTTATTTTAGTAAATGCTGTCAGAAGTTGATATATGCACAATTTCAGCCTTAATATATCCCAGGTTTCACAACAGTTTTTTTTCAAATGTTGAGTTTTTATCCCAGAAACTGGGGGTCTTTGGATTTATCAGAAAGTAGATTGCTAAAATCATTGACTACTGTGTCTCAAGTACCTAACCTGCAGGAGAGTATGGGTGAATTGGGTAAGAAGGGGGATGATAGAAGACAGGACAGATTGGTGGAAAGTGTAGAAGTAAAGTATATGAGATAAGAGATGAGTTAGGAGCAATAAGAGAAAAATTATTGCTAAATATTTTTAATCCTTTCTCACATTCTGTTGTACACAAGATGTGCTTTTCATTTACTTTTCTTATATAGTATTTAAATTTCAACATCTAAGTTTATAATGTTTGTTTTAATTTAAAAAAAAAATAGTTGATTTTCAGTTTTCAAAATTCACTTCCACAAGATTTCAGTTCCACGTTTTCTCCACAGCGTTCCCTTCCCCATACCCCAAGACAGCATGCATTCTGATTACCCCTTCCACCAATCTGCCCTGCCTTTTATACACCCATCCCTTCCTTGTTCTCTTTCACTTCTATTTTCCACAGGAAAATATATATTTCTATACCCCTTTGCTTGTATATCTTATTTACAACTTTAAAGTAAACTCAATTTTAAGCTTCATTCTTGCCTTTTCTCCCTCCATATACACCTTCATTGAGAAGGCAAAAATGTTATATAGTCTATACATGTGTAGTTATGCAAAATATTATCATAAATGTCATGTTTTGAAAGCCTATTTCCCTCCATCCTATCCCACTTTTCATTAATTCTATTCTCTCCTTTGACACTGGCCCTCCTCAATGGTTTGCTTCTGATTACCTCTCCCCCATTTGCCCTCCCTTCTATCATCCCCTTCTTCTCCCCTTCCCCCCTACTTTCCAGTAAGGTAAGAAAAATTTCCATACCCATTTGAGTATGTACATCATTCCCTCCTTAACCCAAATCAGGTTCACTCTTCCCCTACCACATCACCCATCTTTCACTCCACTTTAAAAACTTTTTCTTGCCTTTTTATGTAAGATAATTTACCAAATTTTACCTCTTCCTTTCTCCTTCTCCCAGGATTTTCCTCTCTCACCCCTTATTTTTTTTAATATCATCCCTTCTTATTCAATTCAATCTGTGCTCTTTCCATTTTTTCCCTGAAAGGCTATACTCAGTTTTGGTGGGTAGGTGATTTTGGGTTTGAGTCCTAACACCTTGGACTTTCAGAAGATCATAGTCCAAGTCCCCCACCTCTAATGGCAAGCACAGAAGTAGATCACACCTTCTTTCACCTATTTAATCAAAACCTTGTTTCAGTTCAACTTTCTTTTGAGCCTTGTATCATGTCTCTTGGGAAGCAGAACATGCTAACCCCACAAATTGTGAACCCTAAAACTCATGAACTCCTGCAACTGGAAGGGGAGGAGCTAATGACCATATATAAGGAGAATTCACAGGCCAAAGACATCATAACTGAGAAGAGTACTGTTGTGGTGGCAGTCAAGAAGGAGAAAACATTCTGTATCCCAGCACTCTATTTGTGGGCTCTGTCTGTGTTGATGTTTCTTTGTGATACTTTGTGCAGTAGTTCTGGAACCTTACTGGAAGCCCTGAAAGAGGATTTTCTGCTTGTATGTTTACAGTAGTCCTGGAAGAGGGTTTTGAAGATCTTGGGACTTTACTTTGCACTTGTGCTAATCTCTTGGACCTTGTTTGTGTGTCTGTTTTGATTTCTATGTTGATGATTTGTGTTGAGTTCTCAGACCTTTGTAATGATCCAATGGGGTTTCCCCGCACAGGTTCGAATCCTGTTTGTGATTCCATTTTGTAGCAGCAAGCACCCCGGCGTCCCCAGGCTGGCTGCTCACACAGGTTCTTAGATCTGCTTTGTTTAAGGAAAGCAACTCAAAATGGGTTAACAAGCTTACTTTAATCAGTCAGACGTATATTGTTTACCTTGTTCAGGGGAAAAAGGTCAGCACCCCGAACTTCAAAGTATACAGGCAGAATTATCAAGACAGAAACAGATCAAGTAGACAGATTTCCAAACTGTCCAACAATTACATCCATGCCCAGTCAACATCTGGGTTTCCACATCTGGGTTTTTCAAAGCCGGGGGGCCCTGGACAAGGCTTCCCAGAATACAGATCAAATCACAGAACGCTTCTTAAAGTGAGCACCCAAAACAAAACCTCACATCAGGGCGTATATAGCCTTCTCCTGGCTCAGAGAATGTAACAACCTTTTGGACCCACTGGCCAATCAAATGTATCAACTGAAAAACAAGCCTCCCACCCCAGGCTTCAGGTGCACTTTAGCCTAGGGGCAGGGAAGATCTTTAAAATTTACCTTCGCATTACAACCTTGTTGGTGGGTCTGAGTTGATTTCACAGGCAGATAGTGAATTGATGATGGTGCCATCAATGTGCATGAATATTATTTTGGCTCTGTCAACTTTTGTCTTCTCAGAAACAGGGACTTTGAAGGACTTGAAGTAGACTGGGCACTGTGAACTTCAATATGGAACAGGAATTAGATGAAGAACTGGAAAATGAGCTTGAGAAGGAACTGGGAGCTGCCTGCCTTTGAAGCCAGGTGACATTTGGAGCAGGGACAATGGAAGAAGATCCATGGGAGCTGAGAGCCAGCCTCAAGTCAAGCTGAAAGAAGACTTTACTTGGAAATTGTGTACTGAATGAGAAGATTATGATTTGCTGTGATCTAGGGGTAGAGAAGTTTGACTTTTGTACTTTGTGATTGAACAAAATAATAGATTGACTAAATGATTGTACTTTGTTCAAACCTTGGAGACTGATTTGGTGAAAATTATGTAGCCATTTTAGGGATAAGTTGTTGCATTGTGACATGCTGAATGCTGTATTTTGATATTCTGTGATAAATTGTAACATTGTGAATGTTGTATTTTGATTTTCTGTGAATGTTTTGCTCTGATTTGTTACTGAATAAATAGAGTGTTCACTATAGTATGTAATCATAACCTTGAAAGCTGTTCACAGTAACCATCCTCTGGAAAGTTGCTCATGCATAGCTTTACACAATGCACCCCCCCACCCTGTCCACCCTATCCCTTAATGTAGAAGAAGTTAAATCTTGTGTTATCATGATTGTATGTCGACAAAACTTGGTTTGTTTCTTTCTTGCTGCTTGCAAAATTTTCTCCTTCACCTGAGAACTTGTGAATCTGCCTACCATATTCCTAGGAGCTTTACTTTTGGGATCTCTTTCAGGAGGTGATTTGGTGTGTTTTTTTTTTCAATTTCTATTTTACTCTCTGGTTCCAGAATACCAGGAAAGTTTTCCTTTGATAATTTCTTAAAAGATCATATCTAGTATCTTTTTTGGTAATGGCTTCTAGGGAGTCCAATATTTTTTTAATTAGCTCTCCTGGATCCATTTTCCAGGCCAGTTGTTTTTTCTAATGAGATGTTTCACATTGTCTTTTATTTTTTCATTCCTTTATTTTGTTTTATGATTTCTTGATTTATCATAGAGTCATTAGCTTCCATTTGCTCCATTCCAGTTTTTAAGGATTTCATTTATTTTAGTGAGTTTTTTCAATCTCCTTTTCTATTTGGCCAATTCTGCTTGTTAAGACATTCTCCTCATTGCCTTTTTGGACCTCTTTTGCCTTTTTGGTTAGTCTGTTTTTTAACATGTTCTTTTCTTCAGTATTTTAGAGGGGTTCCCTTCAGCAAGTTGATGATTCATTTTTCATGATTTCCCTGCATCACTCTCATATTTCTTCTCTATTTTTCTTTTACTTATCTTACTTTATTTTCAAAATCCTTCTTTAGCCCTTCCATGACCTTTAACCAATTCATATTTTTTTTTTGTAGGATTTGGATGTAGAAACTTTGGCTTTCTTGACTTCTTCTGGTTGTATGTTTTGATCTTCTTTGTGACCAAAGTAAGTTTCTATAGTCTGATCTTTTATTTCTTCTGTTGTTAGCTCAGTTTACCAGCCAATTACTTCCCTTTTTTTAAGGTAGAGCTCTGCTTCCATATATGGTCCCAAGCTTCAGTAGTTTTTTGGAGCTGTTTTCAGAGAGAATTCTTGGGACCTGTAAATTTTCAGTTCTTTCAAGGTGGTATGATCTAAGGAGAGACATTTCCTTCTCTCCTGGTTTGTCCTCTCACATGTGATTGACAAAAAGTACTCTTTTCTGCCTTACAACTCTGCCATCACCACAAAATTTGTCCTGCCATTGTTCCTCTTCACCCCATTTCTGCCACCCACCACAGGTACCCAGATTCAAGAATGGGCAAAATAAAAGAATCCTGTTTCAGTGCCAACAAAGATATCTCTACAATTCCCCACTGGTCAGCTTCTTGATCCCTCCATTGTCTGTGGACTGAGACCTCCAGAAGAACCCTCCACCAACAATCTGAGGCAACACCTAGACTAGAAACATGCTATTCTCCTATCTCACCCATGTCTGACAAATCTTTCTTACATACCTTCCAAGTTGTCTTTGGTATTTCTGCGTTGAGAAGTCTAAAAACTCCTAAATGCTAGTGATTCAGTCTCCTGAGGCCTGCTCTGGGTCTGCAGGGGCCCAGCATATTTTGCAGTGCACTGCACTCCTCTATCTGCCTGGTGAAACAGATCTTTTTACACTTTCTGTTGGCCAAGATTACAGGAAGAAGCCTCTGCCACAACTGCCACCATTGCTGTTGCTACCAATCTGGGGCTGGGGCCAGACCTCAGGCTTCTAACACCCAGTGTACAACAGATCTTTCCTATTCATCTTTTATATTGTGTTTGGAGTTTGTGTGTTGAGAAGTCTAAAACTGCCACAACTTCCAGTGATTCAGTCACTTTCTTATTCAGGCACTCCTCTACAAGACTGGTGAAATAGAAGTCTCCTTTGGACCTTCCATGTTGCCTTCAGCTGGAAATTTGTTTTACTCTGTATTTTTGTGGGTCCTGCTGCTCTAGAATTTGTTTAGAATCATTTTTATGGGTATTTGGATGGGTTTGCGGTAGAGCTCAAGCAAGCCTCTGCTTTTACTCTGCCATCTTGGCTCAACCCCCTCCTCCTCATCCTTTTTAAAGACACTTTCACATTTAATACTTCATGCTATACTCACATCAGCTTCATAAATCCTGAGGATAAGTACTGTTATCACAATTTTTATAGGTGAGAAAAATGAGGTCCAGAAAAGTTAATTTACTAGCCCTAAAGAAGTATGATTAATTACTAAAGTCAGTCATTGTTTAGATCTTATGAATTCTGGTCAGTTACTTTTACTCAGAAGTTATAACTTTCCACATTGATTCCTATGCCTTCTCCAAGAAAATGATTATCATGTTGTTTTTAAACTTTAAATACTCAGCAGAAGTAAGATTTTTGAAGAGATTCATTCTGAAGTGAATCAGATACTACTACTACTACTAATATTTTATATCATATTTTCTATGTTCCCGCCACTGTGCTAAGTGTGTACAATTATTATCTCATTTCATCCTCAAAACAACCCTAGTGAGGCAGGTAATATTTTCACCATTTCACAGTTGGAGAAACTGAAGCAGGGGTTAAGTAACTTTCCCAGGTTCACAGAGGTAGTAATCATCAGATGGGATTTAATCTCAGGTTTTCTTATCTCCCTCTCCAATACTCTACTTATTGTATGCACTAGGTACAATTATATCCTACTCTTTCCTTTTGGGGGTATGCCTGAATCTACCCTAGGTTTTAACTCAATCAAATTCCAACTTCTCGCTCTCATTGATAGATAACACATGCAGTGCCAATGGTTTCATTTCCAGAAAGCAACTGTAAATTATTTGTTTTCTTAACGTCCAGGAAAGCAGAAAGAGATGAGTAAGTTCTCTATACATATGTGAATCCTAGAAATTGTTGATATCTGGCTAAAGGAAGAAATTCAGAGCTTAATCTACAAACTGAATGGTTATAATTATAATGGTTATCGTGATAACCATTATTTGCCTTCTATTAAGGAGGTAAATTTTTCATGACAAAGAAGACATATATTTGCTCAAAGGAACTGTATGCTCTGTAATGCCATCATTTTCAAATTTTATGGATGGTTCTGATAAAAAAAAAGAAGACAATATGAGTATGTATTTTCAAATTCCATTGCCCTTCAGTGTTTTCAACTTCCAGCTTTCAAATTTCCTTTCCTTAAAAAAAATGGTTACCATATTACTCAATTCATTGACATAATCACTGCTTCAAGGATAATGATTCTCCATAAACACAGGTATCTAAGGATGCACTTAGCTTATTAAGTAGTAGCCTCAATTTTGGAAAGAATTGAGTATGTCCCCTTAATTGACTATTCTACTACCAGTGACTAATGGAGGTAGAGGGGATTACCAATATTATTATGTAAATACATAATGTTATTTTCTACTAATTTGTGTTTATACTTTGAATGCACCTAATACTAAAAACTGTGTTCTATTCACTCATGGAAATGTTGTTTCTGTAATTATGTTTTAACTATCTTCTTACAAATTTAATAAGGAAAACAAATTATTCCCCACAATTACATCTCATTTTTGTTGCATTCTTTAAATGAACAGCACGATGATAATGGAAATTTAATTAAGGTGTCTGGATCACTTAGCATAATGCATATTAGTTTTAAAAATAAACATGTCAATTTCAGTCCATTTAATTTTTATAATTACATTTTTCAGATATAACATGCTGATGAAGAAGATATTGAAGTATATTTTCAATACTATTCTTTTATCTTAAAGTTGATTGGGGGTGCTAATTAACTTATCATTTTAAGAATTCATTTTTAGAATGATTGGTTTCTTATTACATGAATCTTTCATCTTGCCAATGTTCTAACTAATGATGATGTAGATGATAATGACGATGATAAATGGGAAAAACCAGAAAATTTAAAAAATGAAAATGTTTGTTATTCTTCATATTTATTAACTATGAAAATTATATATTAGATTAAATTCAAAAGTGACATAAATTTCTATCCACAATTCATTATTACATTTAAGTATTGAAACTGACTACTGATTTTTAATTGATTAAAATTAAAGTAATTGATAGTGGGAGAATTGCAAGAAAAGTGCTTTTACAAGGTCAAAGAATAGAGAATGCATCTAAAATTTTGATGAGACACATGGACTCTACTTTATATTCTCTTTTAGCTTTGAGCCTGCAATAAAAAAAATCATTGACTAAAATCTTCTTGCTACTTCCCTGACATTTACTGATATACCTTCATTTTTTGCCACTTGTTTCTACCCAATGGGACTAACTAAAAATTTCAAAGCAAAAAGCAAGGCAAAACAGAGCAGAGCAAATCAAAGAATTAAAAATAAATTAAAAATTTATTTTTATAATTATTAAAAATAAAAAATAAATTAAAATAAATTCTGCTTCCAAGAGGATCTGCATTGTCCCCCTACACTAAATAGTTGTACCACAAATCAAAGATGATGAGTGTTATCCCACTGCACAAGTAAACAGAAGATTATAATGATTAAATGATTTGATTTTCCAGAAAAGTTATCTATCATTGTATAGTACATAATATACCCTATTCTGTTGAATTCTTGTGCAACCTAGACATGGCAGGATCCCACAAACATAGCGGAGGATGGTAAAAAGGGATAAAGTCAAATGCTGGACCTGAATATTCCTCTCTTTCTGGGTTGACTCACATTCAACATGGACTTACCCTGATATAATGTCAAGCAAATGCAAGTTCCCAAGGTTCAAAATACCAGCATAGGTGCTCTCCATTTTATTCAGTGACAAATTAAGAACAGATAGAATCAAAATTTAACATCATTCAAAATACAGCATTTACCAAGTGTGATTCAATAATCTCGAAGTACTACCCCACCCCTGGACATTACATTTATTTAATCAGTCACAAAGTCTGTCTTCTAAATACTATTCCACCACTAGGCTGTACCATTTAGTCCATCACAAAGCCCCTCTTCTCAAATGGAGATTAGTTTCCAATCATAAGTAAAGTACATTCATTTGTTTAATCACAGACTGCAAAAAGGTCAAAAGTTCCCCACCCTTGGATCAAAATTGATTCTGCCCCAGAGTTACAACAAGCTTAAGCACAGCATTTAATACCCAAATGGAGGTCTTTTATTCATCTTGAAGTGAGGCAAGTTCTCAGCAATCTTTGTTCCTGGGGAGACAAAACTTAGCAAGGCCACAAGACACATTGCCAGTGTCTTCATTAATTCATTCTGTGTCTGCAGAACAGTCCTAGGACCCCTGAAAACATTAGCAACATTCTCTTCCAGGATTTCTGTAAACATACAACAAGAAAATCCTTCTTCAGGGCTTCTGAACCAACAGCAAGGTTCCAAGACCTCTGCAACAACAGGACTTTCTTTCACCAGTGGACAAATCTTGCAAAACAACATCAAAACAGACAGAAAAAGTACCAACATAAGAGCGATGTCTCCTCAGTCCTTGGCTGCTCTGGGTGGCATCTCTCAAAAGTCCTGTGCAATTCAAAGTGGCCCTCAGCAATCCTCTCGGTCTCTTTCTGCCTCTAAGGTGCTGCTTCCAAAAAATTCTTCTGCCTCTCTCTTGTGTCTCGCCAAATCTATGTCACCAGTTCCTCCCAGTTCAGCCCTATCTTTTCACATCAACAAGTCCATTCCACAAGTGGGATTCACAAGCACTGGGTTTCCACACAATCAAACCAAAAACCAAGTCAATACAGGGGGATCTTTAAATTCAATTACTATTATACCTGATTAGTTGGGAAAATTATTTTAAGTGAGGCCAACCATAGCCACTATCTCTTGACTCGAACTCAAAACTCTTATGGTACATGCATAAAGTTTTCAGTGATCCAAAAATGTTCACGGACACAAAGTCAAATCTTATTAATATCAATATTATTCTGGGAATATAATATCACTTTGACTCATGAAGCAAATGATGTTGTTCTTTTTCCAAATAAAATTGCTTTAAAAAAGCAAATAAGAATATGTCTGTTGCACATAAGTAAAGAACAAGGTGCTACTAATCTCATTTACTTGACACAATTCTTATATAACTGAGAAGATGAATAATGAGAAAAAATGATAGCCAGTCATTGAAAGAGTGATATTCAACAAATAGATAACAAAGTTAAACTAGTAAGTGTCTCTAAGAAAATAAGTTACACAAGAAGGTCTTACAATGCATTAACTAGATAATTTATATATATAGAAATTATCTTAGTGTAGAATTTAGGCTAAGGAGAAGGTTCCAAAAATCGCACTCCATTTTCTATCTTTTTAAAAGTTAAAACTGTAAAACAATTTGAAATATCTTAATTTTTCTCTGATACATTACTTGTAAGCCTTGGAATAAAGAAAGAAGAAAAATAGGGGAGAATGAGGAGGAAGGTAAGGCAATTAGGGAAAGAGAAAGGGAAGAAATAAAGAAAAGAAACAGAAAGAAGAAAGAAGGGAAGGAGGGAAGAAGAGAGAGAAGTAAAAGGAAAGGGTTTGGGAAAGGGAAGGAAAAAGAAGGGAGGAGGAAGTAAGTGAAGAAAGTGTTTATGACTAGAGACATTAAAAACAATGAATGTTATATCACTTAAAAGAAATTGTAGAAATCGATCAAGATATCTATGAGATATCACATTGAGATATATAGAGACACATGGCTAAGCATATATGCTGACTAAAATTCTGCTTCTGTGAAAAGAATTTGGCATTACTTGCATGGCACATAACATTTGCAATTTGTTTTTGAGGGCAAGTTGAGAAGTTAATGAATCAAGGAGTTTCTGAACATGAAAATGATGCATTTCAATTGCATGGAAGTAATCATCAGACCAGTATTTTGTCAATTTAGATGTAGTGCCTAAAACAACTTAAACTCTAATGTTTAAAGGCAACCGTGTAATAATATTTGTAAAATTCTTATTTTATATATTTTATGAAAATGGGAGGTCTTCCTTAGTTTTCAATATGTTGAAATTGTTTTCTCAGAATAAAATGAAAAAAATTATAACTGGTGTGTGGTTTATGAAAATTGTCTTTCATCCTTCGCATGATGTCTGCTAGATCTCTGGTTAGAAATGGCAGCCCTTGATTTCTAAATAACTTCCATGAAATCTTGCACAACTTGGTGAAATATTTTAGGTTTTTGTGAAAATAATTGGCATGCTTCTTTCAAGCAGATCAGAGTCCTTAATATGCAATGAATATAATGCATGTGAAGCAGATTGTTATTGAATGTGACCATAGCTAAATGGATGGCATTCAATTTCTCAGGAACTGAAAAAGAAATGTACTTATGTCTTAATTACTTCATAGGAATGTTTGTCACTCTTCTTCTCTAGGCAGAAGAGATTCAGTTCAATCAGTCTTTGAGTTTATACTACTGTTTTTAGGCAAGTAGTATGATAGAATGGAAAGAACACTGGTTCTAGAGTTAGAGGACCTGTGTTATAATGGTTTTTGGTGCTTAGCTTTTTGCTTTGCCTTTAAGTCATTTAATCTTATCAGGATGTCACTATTCTGAACTATAAATGTGAGGAGAGTAAGACTAGAAGCCAAGGTCCCTTTCAACACAATGTCTATGACCATAGAATCTCATACATAAGATTAGGTGATGTCTGATAAAATTAGGAGATATTGTGCCTGTCTTTTACATCATTATTTGTCTGAAGAAATGAAATTGATGTTTATGAAATGGTTAAATTTCAAAATGAAGAAGCATAGGATTTTGTACCAAAATATATGACTCATCACATTTTAAGCCTTTCATCATGCTTCTTCAGCTACCTTCAAGACCTAATTTGTTCCTTGAACAAAGGGTCCTCTGAAAATATGAGATGATTTTCAACATCTTTGTCCATCAAAAACTACAATTGTGATGGCTACATCATACTCAGAAAACCCTTGATTTCAAAAGATTCCTTAACCCTGAAATAAATTTTGGAAAGTACCCTCAGGGCCCCCCCCCCATAATCTCTCCCTTTTATTTGGTGCTTCCTGCTAGAATTTCTATTTAGAAAGGACACCTAAGAAGGCCATCTCTTTATTTCTCACCAATCTGCTGTCTGGACTCTTTCATCATACTCTGCTCTTGTGTCAGATGTTTCTTTCCCACCACCTTTATGGCTTCATTTTATACAATCTCTCCCTCTGTTAAAGTATAAGTTTCAGAAGGACAGGGACATTGTTTATTTTTTTATATTGGTATACCCAACATTGCTACAGTGCTTGATATGTAATTAATACTTGTTAAGTGTTTGGCTGGATTTTTTTTCCATTTACCATACTAGAATAAAATAATGCCTCTTCAGAAGGAGACTAAGAGCTCAAAAGCTTAACTACCGATATACAATAATGTCACAAGTCCAGTCTCTGGCTTTTCCTTGAGAGAAATTTATTTTTATTTCCTTTGCTTTCTTAATACTCTTACATGACTTCTTGCTCAAATTAGATTTCAATACATTATCACTCTTTCTTTTTACTCACCTTCACTTGTTCTCTTCTTTTATGAACCCTAGCTGACTGTCCACATAGAAATAAAGCCTTATTAACCTTGTTTTTTTTTTCTTTGTTGTTTGTTTGTTTTTCCCCTAGGAATAATTACCTACACTTAGTTCAATGGCCTATTCATAGAAAAAGAGTTCAGGGAAAATAACTACTTTAATAAAATCATATTCAATGACCCTTAAGAAAAGGGAGGCAAACAAAATACTCCAGAGAGGGGTTTCAGATATACTTCCACAGAATCATAAAAAAGGTCTCTATATGCTCCTTCTTGAAAGGAACACCTTAATGCTCCTACCACATTATTCTGGCATAAACTTCTTTACAATGAAATTTCATTGTAGATGGTTATACTTCCACTCTAGTATAGTTCTTCATCATGGAATTCCTAGGACCAATAATCTTAAAGTATTCCAGATTGAATATCATTTAGACAAGTATCAATTAATCAGTGAAAAGACTTTATTCAACCTCTACCTTGTGCCAGAAAGTATATACACATATATATATATATATATGTGTGTGTGTGTGTGTGTGTGTGTAAATGTATACATGCCCATAGTATATATATGAATATGTATGCATATCTATGACTCTCTATAAATATATATGTGCATATATAACACATACACACATATGTGCATCTATAAATATCTATATTTTTTTCTGGGAGAACAACTGCAGGAATCAGGAAAATACTTATCTATTAGATGACATTTTAGCTGAATTTGGAGGAAACCCATAAATTATAAGAGTTGTAGGTAATGAAGTAATGAACTTCAGGTAAGGTGGCCAGGCCAACTTATATAAAGGTAAAAATATTAGAAATGAAATGTTATGTTTGAAGATCCATGAGAAGACAAGTTCATAGGGAACATAGGGTGCATGGGGGGAAAAAAAGCTGTAGTATGTCTTGGAATGCAGGTTGGAGTCAAGTTGAGCAGATATTTAAATATGAAAGAATTTGTATTTTAACCCTGAGGTGATAGGCAGCATTTAAAACTTTAAATATAAAAATATCAAGGAGTGAAGATTATATTTTATACTAGAGGCATGAAGAAACCACAGGAAATTCTTAAAGAAGGGCTGTCTTTGTTGGTCAGACATGTATTTTGGGATATCATTTTGTCTTGTATAGGACGTGAAGAGAGTTCAAATGAGTAATGAGTGCCATACTCACATTAAAATTTTTCTTCTACTAATCCTTAATTTGGGAGACAGAATTGGAGTATGCCAAGTGTGCTGCATTTGGGATCAAACAACTTCAATTCATATGCTAGTTTTACCTCTTAGTCACTTCCACAAATTTGGACAAGTTAGGTAACATATCTAAGTCTTAATCTCTTCAGTTTAAAAATTCCAAAATTAGAAAAGATGTCATTGAAGTTATCTTCCAACTCTGAAACTATGAAACAGTACATTTCTAGCCCCATAAGAATGGTATATCATCAGACTGTGGAAATGCAGTTGTAATTTCTGATTTGCATTTTAAAAATTTATTTTACCTACATAAGAATTAATTTTCTCTTTAAAATATATTTCTTTATTTTTATAAATATTGCTCAATTATGTGTGAACATTTTAAAACCACTTTTAAAAAATTTGAGTTTCAAAAATTTTCCCTCCCTCCATTCATCCCTTCTCCCTGAGAAGGCAAAAAAAAAATTATACCAATTTTTATAGGTATTTATATATTTCACATATACATGTGAAATCATAAAAGCTCTATTTCCATATTAGCCATGTTACAAAAGAAAGTAATGAAAACAAGAAAAATAAAGTTTAAAAAAGTATATTTCAATCTGCTTTCCAAATTCATCAGTTTTCTTTCTAGAGGTGGACAGAATTTTTCATCATGTGTCATTTGGAACATGACTTGCTTGCATGATTGTCTGGATTAGAGTAGCTGAGTCTTTCACAGTTGATCATCCTTACAATATTGTTCTTACTGTGAAAAATATTCTCCTAGTTCTTTTTCTTGCACTTTGATGAGGCTGTATAAATATTCCCACCCTTTAAAAAAAAAATGCTTCTCATCACTACCATAGAATTAGTCGAATACAAGCAAATACCACAACTTTTTTCAAGCAAATACCACAACTTGTTAAGTCAAATTGATGGGCATCCTCTAGATTTACATAGCTTTGCTAGCACTAAATGATCTCCTATGATTTGTGTGTGTTTGTGTGCAAATAGGTCATTTTTTAAATCACTTATAGATACACACTTATTAGTGGTATGCAAATTGTTTTTAGAATCATTAGACTAGATCAGAACTCTAACAAAAATGCATTAGGATCTCAATTTTCCACATCCCTTCAACAATGTTTTCTGTTAAAGTTAGTTAATCTGCTAGGTTTAAGATGGTACTTCTGAGTTGTTTTAATTTTCATTTCTCTAAGCAGTAGTGATTTAAAATATCTTTCTGTGATGGCAGATGGCTTTGATTTCATCTGGAAATTCATGTTCTTTGATCATTTATCAACTGAGCATTGGCTTTTTTTTTACAAAGTTAACTCAATTCCCTATATATTTGTAAAATGAATCCTTTATTTTCTTCCCACACAGAAAAAAAAGGAACCTAACCTTATTGAGTACTTCATGATTTTTTGTGTGTTTACCTTTATATGCTTCTCTTACTCTTCTTTTTCTTTTATTGTTTAGTAATTTCAAAATTAAAATCAAACATAATTAACATGTATACAGCACAAGATGAAAAGAGGATTCAATACAAAAATATAAGTTTTAATTTCATGGTGTTTACTATTATTAAAAAAAAAACTATGTCATAAATACCACACATTCTTTTCAAACTTACACTTTCCTATATTTGCTTCTAAATGTTCTTTTTTTCTCTGTTGTGAATTTCCATACATGATTAGTAATGATATTACTCCATTTTCAGTGGTATCTTTTAGCTGCTGGTGGCTGGGGCTTTGCAGGTATCTGCGTATTCCAATGGTTGTAAGTAGTCAAACCTGGGATTCTGGTTTTAGCACTTGCTGTCTTAATGCCCCTGGGCTTCAGGATCTCCCACTGGCCAGCTGAGATGGGACTTGTTGAGTCACCTCCCACCCTGTCCTTTTGCCTGAACACCACCACATCCATGGCCTTCCTCCAGGAATCCAAAGCCTGCTTCTGGTTTTACTATTTCAGAATTTTACACTTGACAATATTCTCTGGGTTTTCAGAATCAGAAGAGGGTTGGGAACATGGATGGTTTATTCTGCCATCTTGGCTCTTAGAAGATCAGGTAGGTGATTTTTAAACATTCAGACTGTGGGCTGATTGCCCTAGGAATAGCTAGTGTCCCTGCATCAGGCCCTGCACTTTCCTCTTACCTAGCTCTCACAGACCCCTGCCCTTTGGTGAGAGGCCTGGGAATCACCCATGGGCAAATCAGTGTGCCCGGCTTCCTCCAGCTCCACTAGAGTTGGGTGCATGCCAAGGCAGCCTATGAGCTCTGCTCACTCTCCCCCCACCCAGCCCAGAAAAATACTACCGTCCCCACTTTCCTTGCCTAGAAATCTGCCACACTCTATTTCACAATGGATTCTCTCCCTCTAAAATCCATTCAGATTTCCTTTTAAAAAGTTAATGAAGGAAATCATGGGGAAGTTCAGATGACTTCCTGCTTTCACTGCCCATCTTGACTCTACCACTCCCAAGTCCTTTTTTACACAAACAATTTTGTATCTCTTTTACCAAGGTATTAATTGCATTTCAAAATTTTCTTCATTGCTTTAATTTTTTAGCTATTTTTTTCTCTACAACTCTTTTTTATGTAAAAATATTATTTTTGTGTTGAATTATTTTGTTTTTATTAATTTGTTTGTTTACTTTTACTTTACAAGCTTCAGTCCCACAATCCCTTCAGTTTCAAATTTTCTCCCCCTTCCTCTTGCCCCCCCCCTTGGTCTCATGTAGTCAAGTATATGATGTACAAATACATCCACATTAGACATTACTCAGGTTATAAAGGATTGTAATTGGTGTTATGAACAATGGGAAAGAGAAAACAAAACCAAATAAGAAAAAAAAGCAGTTAATTGGCTTCAATCTGCATTGAAACTGTGTTCTTTCTAGTTCTTTCTCTGAATGTAGACATCTCTCCATCATGAGTTTTTTGCAGTTATCTTATAACCCTGCATTGTTGAGAAAAGTCCAGTCTATCAAAGTTGGTCATCACACATATGTTGTATCTGTAATTGTGTACAGGTTTCTCCTGGTTCTGCTCTTCTTACTAAGCATCATTTCATATAAGCCTCTTCAGGTAAATATGAAGTCCATCTGTTCCTCATTTCTTATAGCACAATAGTATTCCATTTTATTCAGATTCCACAACTTTTTTAGCTGTTCCCCAATTGATGGGAATCTCCCTAATTTCTAATTCTTTGGCAGCACAAAAAGAGCTGCTATAAATATTTGTGTACATATGGCTCTTCCTCCCACTTCTATGAACTCTTTGGGATACAATCCTAGAAGTAGTATTGCTGGGTCAAAGGGTATGAAAATATTTATAACCCTTTGGGCATAGTTCCTGATTGCTCTCCAGAATGTTTGAATCAGTTCACAACTCCACCAACAATGAATTAGTGTTCCAATTAGTCCACATCTTCTCTAGCATTTGTCGTTTTCCTGTTTTGTCATCTTAGTTAATCTTACTAGTGAGATGTAGTACCTCAGATTTGTTTTGATATGTATTTCAATAGAGATTAAGTACATTTTTTCATATGTTTACAGATATCTTTAATTTCCTCCTCTGAAAACTGCCTGTTCATATCCTTGGACCATTTGTAAAATGGGGAATGACTTGTATTCTTATATATTTGACTCAATTCTTTGAATATTTTATAAATGAGACCTTTAAAAGAGATATTAGTTGTACAAATTCTTTGCCAATTTACTACATCCCTCTTGATCTTGGTTATATTGGATTTGTTTGTACAAAAATTTTTCAATTTAGTGCAATCAAAATTATCACTTTTGCATTTTATAATGTTTTCTATTTCTTGTTTGGTCATAAAGTCTTCCCCTGTCCAAATCTGACAGGTAACCTGTTCCTTGCTTTCACAGATTGCTTACCGTATCAGTTTTTTACACTTAGATCATGCACCCATTTAGACTTGATTTTGGTATATGGTGTTCGATAATGGTCTATTCACAGCTTCTGCCATACTATATTCCAATTTTCCCAGCACTTTTTTTTGTAAAATTCCATTTAATAAATTTTTTCTGCTTCCCAGGGAGCAGTGAAGAATGCACTTTATAAACCATGAGGCAATATAGAAATGGGTTATTGTTGTTGACTATTAATAATACATTTTCCAAAAAAAAGCCTTTATATTCAATATTTTAATGATTTCAGAGAGGCAGGGAGGAATTGAAGAAAGACAGAGATACAAAGGAAGACATACAATCCACCTTCTGTGGATTTTCATTATGAGTTATGGCATTCCAGAATATTTCTGCTAAAGGCTTTTAACAGTTGTGTTGCCTTTTTGAAGCTATAGGCATTAATGAGGATGTCACCTCTTAGGATCCAGCAGAGATCTGATGTGTTTTACCAGAATTGCAAGAGGAAATCCGAGTCACTTTCTTACATCCCGCTTATCTTTTAATATCATCAAAACACTTCTCTTCAATGTTTCATTCTCTCAGGCAAGTTTAAGAGTAGAGGGAGCCTTTACAGTAATCTGTTCCTAATGTTTTACAAAAAGATTCTGATAATTGGGCTACATTACATTTGATTATGTTACAACTCTGTGTCTCTTTCCTGGATTAGGATAGAATTAAGATAAAATTGACAAGAACTGATTGACCTCAGTGATGGTCATTTGCCAAACATAATGAGCATTTCCTCATTGAAATGATGATGGATACCATTACCTCCTTGGAAAACAAAGTAAATAGTCCCGAAGAATAGTCGAGCCTAATACAGAGGGTATAGGTAGTCTATCTCAGCTATAAACCTGCCTATGAAAGATGGGGTTCCAACTCTCAGGTCTCAGAAGCCTTCCTTGTGCTCCTCCTTTGACCCTGGTCATGCTGACACATGACTATGTGTGATATCTCATGTATATGGATAGTCTCTGCATATGCGGAATGAGAAAGTACTTTAAAGAAAAGATGGTGTGTTGTCTAAAGGTATTTCAAAAGAGTTGGGAAACAGAAAGAGTTGGTATTCTTCATGGTGAAAATTTAGCACAGGAAGGAGTCAGTTAAATATAACAAACTGGCATTCACGATCACATGTTTTGGAATAGCAACACAGTTTTGAGTCTTTCCTACCACAGGTACCAAAAGAAAGTGGTTCTAACATACTAATTAGAGACCTGAAGAATTGACAGGAAAAGCTCAAGAATCTGATGTATGGATGTTATTAATTAATTGACACCAGTAGTGCCTTTCTTCGGTGATGGGAAACTATTTTAGTTGCATAGGCCTTAAACAGATGAAAGGAACTTTTTTATAACATTTGACAGTGCTGCTGAGGAAGTCAAAGAATTGTCCACTGATAGCTCTCATTTTCACACCAGAAAAAAAAAAACATTTTCAAACACTTCTTGATTTCATTAGCTTGTTAAAATTGTTATGTCTTCCAGGATGACTGTTCTCCCACAAGTAAACTTCAGCACTTTTTGGCAGAATCTTGAGAGATGGTTACTAACCTGGAACTTAGCACTCTGCTCCCTGTTAGCCCTAGCAATCCAAACCACAGTGTATGTTCATTTTTCTCTCAACTAAGTTTATAGTCTCTGAATGCTCTACTAAGTATAGAGGTGCAGACTGATCTCTGGGGAGGCATGAAAAGCTTCTCTGATGTACCTGCAGGGTGCAGGGAGCTAAAAGATGCCCCTGCTTCCAAACTGTTTCTAAAGTGTGATACACTTAACATGTGGTGGGGGAAACTTAGTAATATAAGACTTCTTTCACAAAATGACCCCTTACTTAACCCTCTTAAGTCAGTGTATTGCACTTTTGGATAAATCATTTGGTAGAAAGTTTCTTCTTACATTGAGCCTAGGTCTGTCTCTTCACTACTTCCACACACTGCTCATGGTTGTACCCTCTGGAACCAAGCAGAACAAGGCTAATCCTCCTTCCCCATGACAACCCATCAAATACTTGAGAGGCTATCTACCTGGGATCGTGTGGTTGTTCATCTCCAAACTGAACACCACCAATTCCTTCAAATAGTTCTTATATGGTGTCATCTCTAGTACCCTTGCTATCCTGCTCACCTCTGCACTTATCAGTGTTCTCACTCCACATTGGACACTGTCATACAGATGTGGTAGACTAGGACAGAGGTGAGCAAGACATGTGTCATCCCTTTTCAACATGCCTCTCTCAGCTTTTCTTTTGGCTAATGTACCATGCCTTTGACTCCTACTGAAATAAATTGAAAATCACTAACTTTCCTTCCCCAGATCCTTTTTTTTTATAGGAACACCTTCCCATAGTGTACTGTGATATTTATTTTTTGGGTCTCTGTGTAGAACTTTACATTTACCTATTTTAAATGCCAATCTTACATGATTTGGCCCATAATTCTTTCCTGTTGGGATGTTTTTGGATCTTGATTTTATCATTCCTAGATTCATAGAGTCTCAATGTTGGAAGGGACCTCAGGGATCATATAGGCCAGATCTATACATGATTTGTTACATTATGCCTAATTATCCATCCAGCCAACCTTTGATTGAAGACTTCTACTGAGGGGGAAATATTGCACTTCCCAAGGAAGCTCATTCCTCCATATCTCCAACTGTTAATGAAATATTTCATTATATCAAGCCTTGATATAATGACTGCTGACCATTTTCAGCCATTGCTCCTAAATTTGATCAAGGTGTCTTCTGTGCCTTCACTCAAGGTATTCATAAAAAAAAAAAAAATTAAAACACCCAGGTGCCTGGGGCATTCTACTTAGAGACCTCTCTACATGGTGACACCAAACCATTAATGGTTTTCTCTGTAGAGGAAATGGTTTTCTCTGCATTCAGTTCAGCTTGTCCAAAAAAATGAGAGGCTTTGTCAGGGGCTTTGTTCTGATTGAATATGCTCTGTCTAAAGCATTTCCCTAATCTACCCCTTTTTTTTCCCAAATTCTTTATTAACTTCTGATATACATCATTCATTTATGCCAGATTTTCAGTTACAAATTTTCTCCCCGTTTTCGCCCTACCAACTGCCCCAAAATAGCAGTTCCACAGAATACCCCTTCCTCCAATCTGCTCTCTCCCATATTTACTCCCATACCCTTTTCGACAATTCCAGTGGATCTCTATGGCCCAGTGCCTAAATATCTTATTTCCCAATTACATGAAAATAGTATTAATAATAGTATATATATATATATATATATATATATATATAATATAAACACATACACACATGTATATGTATGTATATATGCATATATAGAATGTATATATACATATTTATATATCTTTTAATATTTGATTTTAAAATTTTGGATTCTAGATTCATTCTCTTCCTCCCTTGTCACCCACCCTTACTGGGACGATAAGCAGTTCAGTATAGGTTGTACATGTATGGCTAATGCAAAACAATAACATAGTAGATATATTGTAAAAAACTGACTTTATTTCCCTTCCTCCTATCCCACCTCCCACTTGTTCTATTCTCTGCTTTGATCCCTATCCTTTTCAAAAATGGGTACTTCCAATTTCCCTCCCCTCCAGCCTGCCCTCTCTTCCATAATCCTGCCTCTCATCCCCTTCCCCCCTACTCTCTTGGAGGGTGAGATGCCCTATTTATTGTGTATTTCATTCTCTCATCAAGCCAAATTCAATGGCAATAAGGATGACCTATTCCTTTTTGTTTTCTTATTCTTCACCTCCATTGTAATTAATTTCCCTTCCTCATATATCTTCCATATGAGATAGTTTACCCCATTCTGTCTCTCCCCATCTTCTCTCATTATATTCCTCTCTCACGTCTTCATTTCACTTTTTAAGTATCATCCCTTCCAGTTAAATTGGTCCTGTGCCCTCTATCTATGTATACCTGTAAGGATAGATACACATATTCACATATGTATTCATATGCCCATATACCCTCATATATAGACTTATATATAAATTTCTATTCCCTTCAACTACTGAGAAAAGGTTCATAAGTTACGATTATTGTTTTTCCATGTAGGAATTGTAATAGTTCAAATTTGATAAGTTCTTTATGATTCATTTTCCCTATTTACCTTCTCATGATTCTCTTGATTCTTGTATCTGAATGTCACATTTTCTATTAAACTCATTTTTTTTAGCAAGAATGCTTGAAAGTCCTCTATTCCACTGAATGACCATATTTTCACCCGAAACACGATACTCAGTTTTGCTGGGTAGGTGATTCTTGGTTTTAATCCCAACTCCTTTGACCTCCAGAATATAATATTCCAAGCCCTGAGATCCCTCAGTGTAGAAGCTGCCAGAACCTGGGTTATCCTGATTGTTTTTCCACAATATTCAAATTGTTTCTTCCTGGCTGCTTGGAATATTCTCTCCTTAATCTGGGAATTCCAGAAGCTGGCTATAATATTCCTAGGACTTTACTTTTAGGCATCTTTTTCAGCAGGTGATCAGTCGATTCTTTCAAACTCTATTTTGCCCTCTGGTTCCAAAACACCAGGGCAGTTTTCTTTGAGAAATTCCTGGAGGATGATTTCTAGGTTCTTACTTTGATCATGGCTTTCAGTTAGTCCAATAATTTTTAAGTTATCTCTCCTGGATCTATTTTCCATGTCAGTGGTTTTTCCCATGAGATATTTCATATTGCCTTCTATTCTTTCATTTGTTTGGATCTGTTTAACAGCATCTTGATTTCTCATAAAGTCATTAGCTTCCATTTGCTCTAATCTAAGTCTGAAGAAATGATTCTTCTCATTGAGCTTTTGAGATTCTTTTTCCATCTGTCAAATTTGGCTTTTTAAGGCATTCACCTCCTCATTGCCTTTTTGAGCCTCTTTTGCCATTTGAGTTAGTCTATTTTTTACAGTAGTATTTTCTTCAGTCAAACTGTTGACTTTCATTTTGTAATTTTCTTGCATTGTTCTAATTTCTCTTCCCAATTTTTCCTCCACTTTTCTTATCTGCTTCTTAAGAGCCTTTATGGACTGTAACCAGCTCGTGTTTTCCTTGGAAACTTTTGGTGCAGGTGTTCTGACTTCACTGTCATTCTCCTGTTCCATGCTTGGCTCCTTTTTGTCCCCAAAATAGGAGCCTAATTTTGGAATCTTCTGTCTGTTTTGTTTCCTTTTCCTGGTCATGTTGCCCCTCAGTCACTTGACCCCTGGGCTTTTTGACACAGTAGGACTCTGCCACCAGACAGGGGAGTTTGGTCCCAAATGCTGGGGTTTTCTCTGCTGCCAGAGATATTTTATGGGTGCCCTCTCTGAGGTCTCCACATGCTCTGGCAAGCGGGACATACAGTCCAGGATCTCCACCCTAGACTGCAATCCATATTCAAGCAGGTTAAAGCAAGAGGGATTACCCCTCAGACTGGAGCTTGGTTCCCATATATTCTGCACACCAGGAGCTGACAGTGTCTCCTGGTGCTGGCTGGCTATGCTGACATCTCCACACACTCCCACTTACTGGGTCCCAAACTCCAGCCTGCACTGACCTCTCACTTTGTCCTTTGCATGTATGTGTTGATAAATCTGGAAAGGGCCACAGCTGCTGCTGATCTGGAATCCCTCCAGCTGGCGGCTGGTCAGGTCCATCCCGGGGTTAAAGCCTCTGGTGTGGGCCTGGGCTTGGCTCCCAGAGCACTGTGTTGGCTGATTCCTGCTGGCCTGCCAGGCTGTCCTCAGAGGGACATTAGCTTCTCTTTTTCATTTTGTGGGTTCTGCAGCTCCAAAGTTTGTTTAGAGTCTCCCTTTTTACATGGATTGTGGAAGGTGGAAGCTGGAGCTGCAGGGAGGTCTTGTTTCTACTCTGCCATCTTGACTCTGCCCCCCTCCCAGCAATTTTTATCTAACAGTGAGTTCTTATCCCCAAAACTGGGGTTTTTGGTTTTATCAAACAGTAGATTTTTATAGTCATTGACTTCTGAGTCTTCTCTACAACTCTTATTTGATTTTGGAAATATTTCTTTAATTCTTCAACAATCTCTGGGATTGTATTAAATTTGTATTTTTGAGATTTCATTTGGAGGTTTTTTTGTTTGTTTGTTTTTACTTCATTATATCTCCTTAATTTGTGTCTTCATTATTCCTGTCACCATATTGGTCTTGTATAGTCATGTTCTTGTTTTGTTTAACTTTCATTTTTCTACCTTTTTAATTTTCAGTCTTATATTAATACTGGACTTAATTCCTGGTCTTGAAGGAGGAGAGCTTATCTATCTCAAGCTTCAGGCTTTCCCATTGCTGTTTTCAGAGCTAGTTTGAAGAGTTTTGAAATTTTTTTTTTGCTCTTTCCAAGGAGGTGCAATCTGAGTAGGGGTGTGGTCATGGTTCTGAACTGCACTCTGGTTCTTACCCAGGGAGGTCCCTGATTACTTGGGGTTACAATTGATATTCTTCTTCAGTGCACCTGCTCCTTTAGTACCAGAAGTGATACTATTCTTTGGTGTCCTGATCCCCTGGGACCAAAAGCAAAAATTTCCATTGGGGCTTCTGCTCCATCTTGACTGCAAATGTTTCTCTGTGACCTCAAACTAAGATGTAGATTTAGGAATTGCTAGAGTCTTGCATCTTGTATTAGTACAGAGATCCCCTATAATCTCCTTCTGACCTGTTGCCAGATCTTTTTACATTCTCTGATTTGCAAGCTCCCTAAGATGCTACTGTTTCTGTCACTACCAACTTATAATTCCAGTCTTACAATTATGTGGATTCTGAATTAGACTTTGCCCTGTGTCACAGATATATTTTCAACTTCGTAAGTTATATTGGTCTGGAACAATATGTCAGTCTGTCACCCCAGATTTTGATTTGAGGAGTTATTTTAAAGTAGTTTGGAGGGGAAAGTTAAGAGAGTAAGTTAGCTGCTTCCTCTACTCCACCATTTTTGTTCTTCCCCCAGAAAGACCCACAAGAATTTATCTTCTCTTTCTCATTGCTCTATATCAAAACCAAGAGCAGGGTAGGAAAAGGAAAAACAATTTCATGACAAAAATATGTATAATTGAACAAAATAAATATCCATCTTCATCATATGCCAAAATGTTTCATAATCTGCATATTTCAGTTCATTGACTCTCTGTTTCAAGCTATATAGCATTCTTCATATTTATTCTCCATAATTTTTGTGGCTTGTTGCATTGCTTATAATTTTAATGGTGTAAATTGTTAATTTTGCTTCTTATTTCAATATAAATTGCATTCTGGGTTCTCACTTTACTATTCATCAGTAAACATGCTGTCTTATGTTTCCTAAATATGATTCTTTTCATTATTTCTTATTGCATAATAATATTTCATCACAATGCTATAACTTTTTGTTTTCTATTCCATGTAAATACATAACCAGGAATGCTTTTTTCTACCCAAATCACTAAAAGGAAAGATCAAAATTATCTTATCCATGAAGATGTCCGTAATTTCTCATGGCTTTCATTCTAGGCACCCATGAAAGTTGAAAAACTCACTAGATTATTCTCACTATAATGACATGTTCTGTATGATAAACTTTTCCATCTGAGAATCCTTCTAATACTTATACTCTTAACCAAACCACCTAGAACTTGATTGTATTATTTCCTCTCATTATTTCAGATTGCAATAAATTTATCTACTTTTAAATACAAAGATTATTTTTAAAATATTCAGTCATAACTAAAATAGTGGAAGAAATATGATTGGTATTCAAAATTAGCTGTTGGTTAATTTACTTGCAATGAATCTTTACTTATAGTTGTAATGAGGTATATCTTTATCTCTTAAGAAAGAGGCCCCCGGGCGGCTAGGTAGCACAGCAAGTAAGAGCACCGGCTCCAGTGTTGGGATGACCTGGGGATTGAATCCTGGGCTCAGACACTTAGCACCCACCCAGAAATACCTGGCCATGTAACCTTGAGCAAGTTACTTAACCCCAATTGCTTAGGGGTGGCCAGGTGGCTCAGCAAGTAACAGCACCAGTTCCAGTGTTGGGATGATCTGGGGATCAAATCTGGCCTCAGATACTTAGCACCACACCCAGAAATAACTGTCCATTTAACTTTGAGCAAGTTACTTAACCTCGATTGCTTTAAGAAAAAAAATTAGAAATAGAAAATAAAATTAAAATAAAAAAAGAAAGAGGCCACCATGTGGGAGATTCAAGAGACTTGGCTTCTGGGAAATGATATTTTTATTCCTTTGCCACATGAATAGGAACAACCTCCTTCCACTGACGGTGCAGTCTAAAGAAACTGCATCTTGAAAACTACCAACATTGGGAGAATTTCTCTCTTCCTAGCAACATCCAGGATCTAGGGGTTCTGCCTACCTATATGATGAAAAAAATAGCCTGGGCTGTATTTGAGGTAATGCTACCTTCACCTTTAGACATGTGGCCCCAGAATTGATGTGGGAGGTTTACTGTTTGTTGTTTTCATCCTCCTCCTCCACCTCTTCATTTTTTTATCCTTTATAATTCTAAGCATAGGACCTAAGCCCATTCATAGAAAATGGTGCTCCCTAGATTTAGGCAATGAAGTTAGTGGCCTTGGAAGCAGTATATTAGGGTAGAAGTTTCTGCCATGTCAGCAGGGACACTCTGAAAAGTCAGTGTTAGGGGTGGATTTTAAAACTTTTGGTACTATGCTATATTTGAAATTAGTTATGCTATGAATCTGATATGCCTGTAAGTTTTGTTGTGAACCTGATATACCTTCCTACCCCAGAGGTGAAGGTAGCATAAAAAGCAATTAGGTAATTTTTTGTATTATTCTTGTTACACCTTTGAAGGAGACAAATTTGTGGCACAGTAGATAGAATTGTGGGTCTGAATCAAGAAGATAGTTTCCTGAATTCAAATCCAGGCTCAAACATTAGCTTTCTGAGCTTGGACAAGTCACTTAAGCATGTTTACCTCAGTTTCCTCATCTAAAGAAAGAGCTAGAGAAAGAAATGACAAATCACTGTTTCATTGCCAAGAAAATCCCAAATGAAGTTGTGAAGTGTTCAGACATGACTGAAAAACTACTGGATGCCTTTGAAGTAAATGATTATTTTTAAAAGTGATCTGAATATTAAGTGGTTAAATTTAAGTAATGTACAGAAAACTCCTAAAATGGAAAGACAGTCATCTTGAATTGAAAACCCTGTAGAATCTCACCCCTGATTCTCATACTTTTCCAGTCTTTTTATACCTTATTTCTTGCCACATATTTTTCAATCCATTGAAACAATGTTTCTTGCTTTTCCGTATTTAAGACATTCTATCTCTCAACTCTGGCTCCCATGATTGCAATGCTCTTCTAATTTGTCACCACCTCTTGGAATCTTTGGTTTCCTTCAGGTCCCACATAAAACACCCTTTTCTACCCAAAGTCTTTATCAACCTTTCTTTATCCTACAGTTTTTCCTCCCTTGTTTCCTATTATTCTTATATTTAGCTTATTCGTGCATATTTGTTTACTTGTCTTTCCTATTAGATTGTGAATTTCTTGAGGACAGGGGTTGTCTTATGCTATTTTTTGTATTCCTGGCATGTAGCACAGTACCTTCCATATCATAAACATTTGATACTTTATAAAAGTTTATTGACTGGTTAAAAGGCATTTTTGCTCATGTATATTCAATGCCAAGAGCTGTTTCTGCCACATAATAGATGTGTAGAATATATGATAAGTGATTGATTTCCCATCTCTGTGCTTTGGTTTACTCATCAGTCAACTGAGAGGCTTGGACTTTGACATAGACCTTGGCCAAGCCCTGATGAGACTCACACTCAATACCAAGTGTCTTCATAAATCCACTATAATGAAATACCCTCTGGGTGGCAATACAGTGAAACTTTAAACAAACCAAACAAACAAAAAAAAACAAAGAAGGATGGGAAAAGATTGAAACTACATTAGAAAAAGCCATGAATACTGAGTATTGGTAGTTGTACAAGCATCCCAGTGAACTACTGAGGATAAAAACAATCAACTGGGAAATGAGTGTTGCTCTTATGACCTGGTCTTAGCCTGACCTTTTTTTGGACTCAACATGGAGACTAAGTTACATACCTCCATGAATAACTAAAGAAGTCACATAGATTTGGAGCTATATGTTACTGGATTTGTGTGTATGTATCTGAGTATATACACATTATATAGGTTTAAAAAATAATGCTACTAAAAAAAATCATTTGAAAACACTTTAAAGGTTTCTGAGTAGAAATGGTTGGTTCAGTTTGGTTTAACCAGACAGAGAACCATCTAATATACCTTATTATACAAATAGTTGTTAAATATAAAGTAATTTACTTAATTTTCAGATTTAAAAAAGAATAAAACAAACCCTGGGCTCTTAGTGTACCAGTATTTAACTGTTTAAACTAGAATCCCCTGTGAAAATGAAGAGTACAACAAAATAGCTCTCAGTGTCATCTGTAACATTACTTCCCCTCAAATCATTCTGAAGAAAAAAATATTCCTGGCATTACCAATATTGTTACTCATAGCCCTTTTTTTCTTTCAAATAAAATATAACCCACAGGTCTTGAACTCTTGGAACTAGCATGGCTACTTTAGCAGAAATAGGGATATTAAACTTCAAGTTCTATACAAATTTCCCCAAAGTATTTACTGTGCATGCTGCCCTTTCTAAATCCCTGAGTAGATTGAACTGAATGACATTTTTTTTTCCCAAATAGTCATATAGCATTACATTTTACCATCAGTGAAGAAATTCTTATTAACTTCCTTTTGTTGCTAACAGACCTATGCTGATCAGGAGGAGTGTCTTCTGGGCCAGTTTTAGGCATACCTGGACAATGGACCCTAATTGACCCCCTAAAAATTCCCCAAATCAGCTCCATCATAACTGACATTATTTTTATTAAGGGACATAGTTTTTCATCATGGAAATAGAGAAAGCTCAGACAATACAAATGCTCTTGGGATATTTAACATATTGATTTGAATTGACTGAGTTATAAATGAACAAATTTAGCTCCTTTACAGAGAGGTTGTTTAACAGAAGGAAAGAGAGAGAGCACACAAGATTACTGCTGAACAGGAGAAGAAAAGAAAGAGGAGAGAAATGACAATGAAGGAGGGAGAAAGTCATTTGGAGATAGAAAACTGAGCCTAAAGACAAACTTGACCTGCTGGAAAATATTGGATTGTGCTATTTATTCAATTCAAAAAGACTGAAATCTCTGTCATTAGAGGGATTGCCCTCTGATAAGAACCACACTTTCAATGAAGCATTGACATTTGTAACATACAATTGCAACAGTTACTTTGTTTTAACTCTTGGGACAGTGTAATAGCTCCTAAAGTCCACTGAGATCCCAACCTTTGAGTTTAGAGAACTCAATTTAGATGAGAAATTCTGTGTTCAATCACAATTACACACACCACCACCTCAGTTCCTAGATGTGAAAACTGTAACATTTAGCTAGAAGTTAAGTTCTCTGCCTAACTTTGAATTTATTTATTTATTAACCCATAGCTTCCTTACGGTTTAGGTAAAATCCCATGTACTAGAAAAAGTTTCAACCACAAATCAGCAGATACTATATTATGATGTCTTTGGAGAGGTAGACACTGGGCTGTCAAGCTGGGGGAAAAAATGATATTTCTTGAACTTCTTGGTCTCTTCTGAGAGGCATATAGAAACAATATATTTCTAGAAATATCTATCTGCTATGACTCTGGTATCCCTTTGCTCCTCAGAGGTATTTAGAAAGGCAATTCTTGCTTCTGTATTTCAAATTCAGCATTCAAATTTTCTCTCCTGAGTTCTCAGATGGCTTTTTCCTCTCATACAAATTGCTTAAGGGATTGCTCAGTCTGGCATACATTGACTTTGATTAATTAATTAGTATACCAGCAGTAGTCATACTTTCTGTTGATTGAGTCTTCCATTTTTTTTTTTTACAAATTTTACTTTGAGGTGGATAAGGCATAAGAAGAAGAACTTCTATTGATATTAATCATAAAGTGAAATTAGTTAGACATAGTAACATAGCTGGAATTTAAAAGCATGACTAAGAATTTATCAGGTCAAAGCAGGGAGTATCAGGAAGTTTAAGGTAAAAGAAACATGAGCAAAACAAACAAGGTGGAAAACCACAGAGCATGTGAAAGAGGCATATTTTAGCTTCACTGAATTGTAAGTTTGGAAGGAAAGACAATATTTTGATGTCAGATACTTAAAAGAAAGCAGTGTGAGGAAAATAACCTGTTGTTTTTTTAATGGAGTCATATTTTAAGAGAAATTGAGTATACTGTGACCCTTCTAAGTTGTTGGGTTTTTTCCCAATATGTTATACTCACTTCTTTGTATTAAATTTTGTTTTACATTCAAAAAGCAGAACACAATTATAGAAAAGAGATAAGAAACAAAAACATATTTAAAACTTAAATATTGGAACTTATATGCAAAGTAAGAGAAAGGGGAAGCATGACATTTGCAGAACAGAACATGAGAGGATTCAAAATGTATAACAATAAATTTTCATTTCATAAAACCTGTATGAAAACACAAGTTATATTGAGAGTCATCCATCTTTGCTTCCTTCCAAGTTTTCTTTTCTTTTCCACATACACTTAAAAAATATATATTTTCATTTTTAGTTTACAACATTCATTTCCACAAGATTTTGAGTTACAAATTTTCTCCCCATCTTTCCCCAACCACCACCTCAGAAGAGTGATCCCACTGAATACCCCCTTGCCCAATCTGGTATCTCCTGTATCCTCCCCAATTTTTCCTCCAACTTTCCAGTAGGGCAAGATGGATCGGCATACCTCAGTGCCTGTTTATCTTATTTCCAAATGCATGTAATATATACATATATATATATATATATATAGTTTTAAAATAAAATGTTTAAAAATTACATATAAACATACAAACATATATACATATATTTTATTGAAATGTTTAAAAATTATCTATATATGTACATACACACACAAACACACATATATACTAAACATTTGATTTTAAGTTTGAATTCCAGATTCTTTACCTTCTTCACTTGTCCCCCACCCTTACTGGGAAGATAAGCAATTCAATATAGGTTGAACATGTGTAGTTACACAAAACATTTCCATAGTGGATATACTGTGAAAGACTGACTATATTTCCCTCCATCCTATCCTGCCCCTCACTTGTTTTATTTTCTACATTGACCCTGTCCCTTTTCAAAAGTGTGTGCTTATAACTACCCTCCCTATCAATTTGCCCTCAATTGTGTTTTACCCCCTCTTATCCCCTTCTCCCCTACATTCCTGTAGGGTAAGATACCCAATTTAGTGTGTATGTTATTCCCTCCTTAAGCCAATTTCAAGCAGAGTAAGGTTGACCCATTCCCTTTCCCCTTCCTGTTCTTCTGCTCCATTGTAACAATTTTCCATTGCATCTTTTATATGAGATAATTTATCCTATTCTGTCTCTCCCTATATTCTCTCATTATATTCCTCTCTCACCTCTTAATAATATTTTTAAAAATATCATCCCTTCCTATTCAATTGATCCTGTGCCCTCTGTCTATATATACCTGTATACACATATATACACCCTCACATTTGTAATTATATGAAAATATGATCTATATATATATATATATATATATATTTATATTACTTTCATCTATCCTCATACTGAGAAAAGTTTCATAAGTTACAATTTTCATTTTTTCATGTAGGAATATCAACAGTTCCACTTTGACTAGTTCCTGATTATTTCTTTTCCCTGTTTACCTTCTCATGCTTCTCTTGCTCCTTGTATTTAAATGTCAAAATTTCTATTCAATTCTGTTTTTTTTTCATCAAGAATGCTTGAAAGTCCTCTATTTCATTGAATGACCATATTTCCCCCTGAAACATGATACTCATTTTTTCTGGGTAGGTGATTCTTGGTTTTTATCCTAGCTCCTTTGAGCTCCAGAACATCACAGTAAATGCCCTTTGATTCCTTAATGTAGATGCTGCTAGATCTTGTGTTTTCCTGATTGTGTTTCCACAATATTAAATCTGTTTCTTCTTGGCTTCTTGTAATATTTTCTCTTTCATCTGGGAAGTCTGGAATCTGGCTATAATATTCTTAGGATTTTCCTTTTGGGGATCTTTATCAAGAGGAGATCAGTGAATTCTTTCAATTTCTGTTTTGTCCCCTGGTAATAAAATAACTTTGCAATTTTCCTTGAGAAATTATTGAAGGATGATTTCTAGGGTTTTGTTTTTATCATGACTTTCAGGAAGGCCATTCATTTTTTTTCATTATCTGTCCTGGATCTATTTTCCAGTTCAGTGGTTTTTCAAATGAGATATTTGACATTCCCTTCTATTTTTTTCAATTGTTTGGATCTGTTTAATAGTATCTTGATTTCTCATAACGTCATTAGCTTCCATTTCTCCAATCTAATTCTGAAGGAATTATTCTCTTCAGTGAGATTTTGAAATTCTTTTTTTCCATCCAGCAAGGTTCTCTTTTTAAGGCATTCTTCTCCTCATTGGCTTTTTGAGCCTCTTTTATCGTTTCAGTTAATCTATTTAAGGTGTTATTTTTTTCAGTCAGGTTGTTGACTTGCTTTTCATGACTTTTTTGCATCATTCCTTTTTCTCTTTCTAATATTTCCTCCTCTTCTCTTACTTTGTTTTCAAAATCCTTTTTGAGTTCCTCTATGGCCTCTAACTAGTTCATATTTTTCTTGGAAGCTTTTTGTGTAGGTGTTCTGACTTCATTGTCTTCCTCTCATTCCATGATTTCATCCTTTTTGTCCCTAATAAAAGAATCTAAATCTGGATTGCTGTGCTTTCTTAGCTTGCTCATGTTGCCACTCACTTACTTGACTTTTGAGCTTTTTGCCACAGTAGAACTCTGGTTCCAGCAAGGAAAGCCTTGACCCACATCACTGGGGTTTTCACAGCTGCTCAAACTATTATTTGGGTGCCCTCTCTGAAGCCTCCACAGGCTTTGGCACCTGGGCACACACCCCAGGACCTCCACCAAAGACAGTGATCCAGATCCAAGCAGGTTAATGTGAGCATGATTACCCCTCAGGATGGTCACTTGTTTCCACTAAAATCTTTAGGTCAGGAGCTCTAGAAACAGCCACATGGAGGTGGCTGCACAGCTGCAGCACCTCTTCCACTTCTTGCCTTCTTATCCCAGTGGAAGAAGCTAGAGCACGCTCATGGTCCCCCTGTTCCTACAAAGTCCACACTCCCCTTTTACTTTGCATTTGTCATGTATGTATTGATAATTCTGGAAACCACATCAGCTGCCAGTGTGTTCCAATCTCCCAAAGTCCTCTCCAGATACTGCTGTTTGGGGCCACCCTAAGGCTAAAACCATGGGCTCACATAGGGTTGGCTGTGGCTGCCAGCATGCTGTGATGGACCCTTCCTGCTGGGCTGCCTTCAGCATGAGAATTGTTTTCTCTCTGTCATTTTGTGCATTCAGTAGCTCTAAAGTTTGCTTAGAGTCATATTTTATAGGTATTTGAGTTGGTTATGGGGGAGCTCACCGAGTTTTCCTGCTTCTATACCACCTCTTGTCTCTGTCCCCATGTTTCAAACACCATGCACATTTTTACTTTGTTTCCCCCTCCTTCTCTGCCCCCAGAAGGCTACAATTAAGTTTGGTTATAATTATTTATAGCTATAGATATATACATACACACATATGTATATGTATGTATATTTTCCCACATTCTATGCTTGATTTCTGTTTTTATGTCTGTGCATACCTCTTGTTTCCTATCCATCCTTCCTTCTCCTCCCATTCCCCTAAATCTAAACATTATTCTCTAGCACCCATTTACCTATTCCCTCACTGCGCCCTGAACATCCCTCCCCTGTCCTACCCCACCTCCCTATCACCTTAATGTTAAATTTCTTCTGAATTTAGATGACTTTTATAATCTTTTAAATATATACATATTGTTCCCTCTGAAACTCATTCCTGATTAAAGTAGATTATTAGAATGACCAGCCCTCCTCCCCCACCTAATTCTTCTCATACCTCATTTGTATAAAATAATTTCTCTTTTTAATTGTTACTAAATGGTTTTATGGTTTAACCTCCCTCCTCTCCCTCTCCCTAAGATGGAGTGCAATCTGATACAGGTTCTACATATACATTCATATTAAAACTAGTTTCCCATTATTCATGTTTTAAAGAAGAATTATTGACAGTGGAATGAACCATGAGAAATAAGAAACAAAACAAAATAAAAAAGAGAGAGACCAAATAGAGCAATCTGCATTCACACTTCATAATTCTTTCTGTGAATGTGGATAGCATTTCCCATCATGAACCTTTTGTAGTTGTCTTAGAGTCTTGCATTTTGGAGAAGAGTCAAGTATATCAAATTTAGTCATCACACAATGTGACTCTAACTGTGTCCCATTATCTCTTTGTTCTACTTACCTCACTCACCATCAGTTCATAAAAGTCTTTCTAGGTTTTTCTGAAGACAACCTGCTCCTCATTTCTTACAGAATAATAGTATTCCATAACATTCATATAGCAAAACTTTCTCAGCCATTCCTCAATTGATGGGCATCCAATTAATTTCTAGTTCTTGGTCACCACAAAAAGAGCTTCTATATAAATATTTTTAGTGCATATGCCATTCCACAGTAAAGCTGAAAAAGAGTCTCTTACCCAGAGACTCATAGAGTGTACAAAAGAGACTGGACTCCAAGAATGGTGGAAAACAGAGCTGACTTAATTATCCTAAGCAAAAGGTTTTACAGAGCCATAAATCTTCTTCCTAATTGTTTTCCCCTGAGAACAATGTGCACTTCCTTGTTCCCAGGCTGGGGGTGTATACCATGCCTATCATGAGAATATAATGCTCACACCTGTGTATTTGAGTTCCTTCCTGGGGGTTGAGGAACCAATTCAGGGCCAAAGCAGGTTATTCAGATGAGAGGACTTATTCAGCTATCGGGGTCAGATTCCCACAAACCTGTGGTCCTCTATATTTTTCCCATTTGTATTATCTCTTAGGGATACAGTGCTTGAAGTGGTATCGCTGCATCAAAGGGTAGGCACATTTTTATAGCATTTGAGCATAGTTCCAAATTGGTCTACAGAATGGTGAGATGAGTTGATAACTCTACCAAGAATGTGTTAGTATTTCAATTTTCCTACATCTTCACAGCATTCATAATTTTCCACTTTTGTCAAGTTAGCCAAACTGACAGGTGTGAGTGGTACCAAGAGTCATTCTGATTTGCATTTCTCTGATCAACAGTGATTTAGAGCATGTTTTTTTTCATGTGACTATATCGTGGACATGTAGTTGCTTGATATATTTTGTCAGATATATCCTCAAATATTACATAATGTCTGCAATAACTTTAAATGACAGTTTTCTTTCTATCTTCTGTTATGAGATTTAGTCATATATATATATATATATATATATATATATATATGCTGGTTTATGTGGATTTATTTACTATCATGAAACTTTGCTAATGTTGTTTATTATGTCAAGCAGTTTTATTTTATATTCTTCCCTAGGATTCTCTTAGTAGATCAGCATATCATATGCAAAGAGTGATAGCTTTGTTTCTTCTTTGTCTATTCTAATTCCTTCACTTTCTTTTTCTTCCCTTATTCCTAAAATTTATATTTCAAGCACCATATTGAACAACAATAACATATTGAATAACATAATGGACAAACTTGTTTCCACCCTGAACTTATTGAGAATGATTCTAAATTATCTCCATTATATATAATGCTTGCTGATGGTATTAGGTAGATGGTACTAGCCATTTTAAGGAATGATCCATTTATTCCTATGCACTCTAGTGTTTTTAATAGGAATGGGTGTTTTATTTTGTCAAAAGCTTTTTTGCATCTATTGAGATAACTGTATGGTTTCTGTTTTTTGGTCAAATATGCTGAAATTTCCCTTACATTGAACCAGCCCTGCATTCCTGGTATAAATCTTCACTGATCAAAGTGTATTGTTATCATGATAAGTTGATATAATCTTTTTGCTAACATTTTATTAATTTTTTAATCAATATTCATTATGGGAATTGGTCTATAATTTTCTTTCCCTGTTGTAACTCTTTCCAGTATAAGAATAAATAGTACATTTTTATCATGAAAAGACTTTGGTAGTATTCCTCCTCTTTTCCAAAATAGTCTATAATATGGGAATTAATTTTTCTTTATATATTTAATACAATTTGCTTGCAAATTTATTTCATGTTGGATATTTTTTTAGAAGGGACTTCATTGATGTATTGTTAATTTTTTGTGAAGGGGTTATTTAAGTATTTTACTTTCTTTTCTAATGATCTTGGAAATTTGTTTTTTTGTTTTTTGAAACATTTATCCCCTTCACTAAGATAATCAAATTTATTGGCATAAAGTAGAGTAAAATTACTTCAAATTCACCTTTTTTAATTTTTATAGTCATTTGGTTTTCTTCTTCCTTTTTTTCATGAAATTCACAAAAGGTTTATCAATTTTATTGTTTTATTATTCATAAAACAATCTCTTAGTTTTATTAATTCCATTGTTTTCTTAATTTCAATTTTCTTAATTTCTCCTTTGGGTTTTCATATATCTAATTTAGTATTTAAATTGGGATTTTTCATTTCTTCTATTTCTAGCTTTGTCAGTTGCCTGCCTACTTCACTGAGATGCTCTTTCTCTATTTTATTCATTTAAGGATTCAGAGATATAAAACTTAGCCTACCAACCACTTTTGCTCAATTCTACAAATTTTCTTTGTTGTCCCATTACAGTAATTCTCTTGAATGAAGTTGTTGAGTTTCTAGGATTTGTTGTCTGAGCCACTAATTCTTTAGGATTTAATTATTTAGTATTCAATTAAATTTTTGTCTTTCCTTTGATGGTCCTTTAGTAATATAATTTTTATTGCATCATGAGCTGACAAGTATTCATTTAATATTTCCACTTTTTTGGTTCGGATTGTGAAGTTTTATACCTACATAGTCAATATTTGTGTAGGTGCCATGTACCACTTTTAAAAAGGCATATTACTTTCTATGCCCATTCAATTTTCTCCCAAGTTATGCAATATCTATCTTTTATCTGCCATATATATTCATCTCCTCTACTACTTTCTTGTTTATTTTGAGGTGAGATTTAGCAAGTTCAGAGATGGGAAATTTGAGATCTTCCAATAGTATGGTTTTGCTGTCTATTTCTTCCTGAGACTCCCTTAACTTCTCTAAGAGATTGGATGTTATACCACTTGGTGCATATATGTTTGGTAATGATATTACTTCATTGTTTATGGTGCCTTTTAACACGATGTATTTTCCTTCCCCATTTCTTTAATTATATCTTTTTTTTTTGATTGGTCTGAGATTAGTATTGCTACTCGTGGTTTTTTTTGTTTTGTTTTCCTTCAGCTGAAGCATAATATATTCTACTCTATCGTTTTACCTTTACCCTGTGTATATCCTCCTGTTTCAAATGTGTTTCTTCTTAACAACATATTGTATGAATATCTTTTTTTAAAATGCATTCTGCTATTTGTTTCCCTTTTACGGGAGTGTTCTTCTGACTACTGTGTCTTTCTCTCCATCTTCTTGTGTCTCCCTTCTTTATTCATTTATTTTCTTTAAAACTGTGTGGCCACTTTAGTGATAATTTATTATGTTATATCATTATGAATACTCTGTACTTTGGTTTCTGTGAATGTTTTACCTTAGTACATTGTTGAATAAATAGAGAGTTCAATTTACTATGTGATCAGAACGTTAAAGCTTTCACTGTAGTGATCCTCTGGAAAGCTGCTCATGCTTGAGTTTACATACTAGTAAGTATTAGAGATTCTATTTGGATTTTGGTATTCCTAAATTCCAGTCCAAAACTCTATCCATGGTGGACAGGGTGAGGAAGGGGAAAAGGAATATAGTTTTAGGGTGTTATCTGTGCCAGACAAAATGCTAAAAACTTTACAAAAATTACCTTATTTAATCCACACAACAATCCTGTGAGATGTCATTTTTTTTATTGCCATTTCAGAAATGAGAAAACTGAGATAGGAAGACATTAAGTGAATTTCCCTGGTCACACAGCTAGTAAATGTTTAAGCCTAAATTTTAGTTCAGTTCTTACTTCCACCAGGCTCAGCACACTATCCACTGAGATACCTAGAACAGAGACAAAAATAATAATGGAATTCTATAAAGTTAAATAATTTCTAACTACAGTTACTATAAGAGGCAGGAAGGATGAAATAATTGATGAATCAGGCTTGAAGTAAGCATTGCAGGCAAATAAATATGGAGAGAGAAAGGGAGGGAAGAAAGGAGGGAGGGAGGGAGGGGAACAGTGAAAGAGAGACAGAGAGCATTCCAAATATATAGAAGAATTTGAGCAAATGAACAAAGGCATTAGAGCACAATATCAGAGATACTAACCTAGTCTTTCTGCTCTAGGTTCAGAACATTATCTACCATATTACATTACCTCTTAGATTCAAGAACATAAACAAAATAATTTCCAACAAAATAAATCAATATAGAGAGCATTGTGGCAATATAAGCCAGCAGGTTAGAAAATTCCAAGTTCTCAAGATTTTCTACCACAAAAGAGAAAAAAAAAAACACCTTAGGGAAAAAAGTGTGGGTAAAAAGAAATAAGAATAGGGTAACAGCAGGGGTCTTCCTGGGACAATTTGAGAAGATCAGAAGAAAAATTCCAGGAGCAGGTTTGGTCCCTGTGAAGAGTAAAGCCTCCAGGCTAGGGTCCACTTTAACAACACTCTACAAGCCCTTGGGCTTAGCTGATTTGAGAGGTTGCCTAGAGCGCACACACAGAAACATTTGCTACTAGGATAGTAAGAGGAATTGGGTATCTGAGTCTGGAAAGTTTGAGGGAATGTCAGCTGACAAGGAATGCCAGACCCAGCTATGAAGTTCAGAGTCTCCAGTCTAAGTTAAGTCCTTTGCAGTTTCTGTTTCTGGGAAGACAAAGCTTAACAGAGCCAAAACAACATTCATGATGGCATGCCAGTGTCATCATCAATTCACTATCTGCCTGAGAATTCAACATAAACACACAAACAAGGTCTGAGAATTCAACACAAATCATCAGTATAGTCCTGGGATCTGTGAAGTCCTCCAGGATTTCTGTAAACACAAATAAAGAAAATCCTCTTTCAGGGCTTCCAGTAAGTTCCCAGGATTTTTGTGCAAAGTATCACAAATCAACACAGACCGAACGGATAAGCAGAGTGACAGAGACCACAAGTTTTCTCCTTTCACTCTCTCCCAGCTGTACTGGAGCTTTTTATTTGTCATTAGCTCCTCCCTTTTCTGCCCACGCCTTACCTCCTTCCTGTTTTTTGTGTTTGGCAAGTCCTTCCCATTGTGGGATTCACAGGTTCTGTTTCTTAACAAAGACTTGATATAATCAGCGCAAGGCTTAAAGACATTTGAACTGAAACAAGGGGCTAAATGATTAAATAACTGTAACAAAGTGCTAAGTATCCCTTTAGTAGTCATTACATAGTATTAACCCCGGCATTTCTCTTAACATCTAAGTGACTTAAGCAACTCCAAAAGACTATTTGCTGAGTTTTGAATAGCCTGTGATCTACGCTGTTGGGAAGAATTCCTCATAAGGATTCATCCATGATGGCCAAATCATAAATCCTGAATACATTTCTAAAATAATTATCATGAAATATTTTATATTTCATCTTATTCCCCTACAATAATTAAAACTTTTTGTGGGAAGCATTCAGTATTTATGCTGACTTTGTATCTTCTTCACCACAATATACATTACTCTGTATTTAAAACTTTTCTGTATTATTGTATTTGATATACTATGTAATATTTCAAAAGGGATTTTCATTAGTATGTAATTGAGCTTTTGGATCATGTCCAGATTGTATAAATTTGAGAAACACAAGGATGCTTGCTAGGGTGTGCCCAAATCTTCTAAAACGGTGGCATTCTGAATCTATCCCCTGCTTTTTTTTTTTTAACAGATATAGTCTCTTTTTATTGGCTAAGTACCTAAAATGAACTGTGTCTTTAAAATGGGCTAAACTGAAACTCTCTGTCACTCTTTCTGCTCCCCTTCTTTTACAAACAAATGATCTTTTGATCTTTCTTGTTGTGTCCAGAATAAAAATTACAGTTTGCCCATAGGATGGGCATCATGAATTGAACGAGTGAGAAGGGAAGAAATTCCTTCCCATACTTCCCCTTAAATTTACCCCAATTGCAAAAAGTCGTTTGAGAGTTGTTTGTTTCTCTTTGATTTATTTTTCCTCAGTTTAATGTGTTAGTCACATGTGAAAAAAATTAAGCCATGACAACCTTGAAGCCAAGGTTACATTGGAATGGTGTATTCAACCAGTATGATAGAAAAGACTTGAGAAGCCCTGATATGTGCAACTGGAACCTTGAAGAGCTTTTAAACTTCTAACTTAATTTGGGATATATAAGATTTGAGCTAAGCTATAAACTTAGTCCTTTTTCTTCCCTAAAGACTGAGGTAGTACAATGTAGAAAGAAAATTATACTCCACAAGTTGGGAGTAAATTTGTACATTTCTAATTATAATTTTAAGGTAAATATTCCTTTTAAAAAGTTAATTTGACTGCTACTGACTAAACTGAACTGGGGTGTAGTGTACTCTACCTATACTTCAAGGAATATTGTTGTTAAAGCCTAGAAAATTTGAAAAAGAGCCAAGCAGAAACATATTACAAATTCCAGAAATGGTATCAGAGCCTCCTGAGGAGTGGTGAGATACAATATACCTAGCCTTAATGCATTAGCTGTTATAATTGTCATTTTTTCAAATAGTTAGGTTTCTAAATTATTAGAAACCTATTTGAAAAAATGACAATTATATATGAAATATATATATGAAATTATATATATATATATGAAATATATATGTCATATATATTATATATGAAATATATATGAAAATTATATATGAATATATATATGAAAAAAAGTAGCGTATACAATAGGAACTCTCATTTGGTTAAAATCATAAAATCACAAATTTAATGAATTCTAATCTATACCCAAATCAAGGATTCTCCCTGCGATATTGTTGCTCTTCACTTATTTTTGAAGAGTACCAATTCCTTTAAGGGGTGATGCCTTGACTTGCACATGCATTGCATTTAAGTAATACAGAGTCACACAAAGTCATCAGCCTCACTTTGTCTTCATTTGTCATCATATCCCAGTGTTAGGACAAATTTTAAGGTGACTGGCAATGATGTGGCTCTAGGTTCAACTGATATAGACCCACTTCTTGCAAATTACAAAATTAAACAAGAGAAAAAAGAAAATGGACAAAAATTATAAAATCAATATATAAATAAACAGCACAATTAAAGCATTAAAATGCTGATATTTTGGCACAATTGAAATAAAGGTATGAGAACAGAATGAGATTGTGTATGAATAATCTTGTCAGTCATATTTCAGTTTTACTTCCTTTTGAAGAAAGAGTTGTGTGTGTGTGTGTGTGTGTGTGTGTGTGTGTGTGTGTTGAGGGAGGGTATCCTAGATGAAATCAGTAGAGAGAAATGGGAGGCAAGTACAATACCATTAGCTGTCAGCAGTTCCCTTTTATCAGGTAGGGGTCAGAGTCACAACTGAATGAGTATGTAGAACACATCTCCCACACATCAAACAACCTTTCTTTAATATGTTTCTTTAATAGCTGTCTACTCAGTTGGAGAATGTCTACAGATGTTTCAAAAATGGTGGTAAACATGCCTTGTTTGATAACCATGAACATTTTTCAGTCAGTAAAAATAGTTTTATTCTCACAGCTGGAGAAAAAACTAATCAATCAAAATACCATATATAGCATTGGATATTAGGGAAATATTCTTCATTTAAAAGAAAAATTGGTGATTTTATTTCAGTTAAAGAAAAAAAAATATTAAAAGGAAGGGGGCCAGGTGGCCCCGGCGTTGGGAGACCTGGGATCAGTTCCAGGCTCAGATACTTGGCACCCACAGAAAATAACTGGCCGTGTAACCTTGAGCAAGTTACTTAACCCCAATTGCTTTAAAAAAAATGGTAAAAACGATAAATTATGATGACTTCATATATAGAATTCCTTCCACTCTAATATTAAAAAAGGGTGATATCCTTATAATGCATTTGTGAACAACTTCATTCTACAAAGAATTAGGGTAAATGGAAATATATCCCTATCCTTCCCTCAAATTCGACATGTCTGAATAATATATTATAAATATTTTCTTTTTATTTTTTTTCTAGGCCACAAACTTGGATATATGATATACAGTATTTCTATTTTTCTCTTATTATAAATACTCATAAATTTTATTACATTGGTGACTTGCTAAAAACTAGATTACACTTGGTATTTTCATATTCAATAAAACTTATTAAACTAATTGAAATTAATCCTTTCATATCCATAGGGATCATGATTTCTATAGGATTTCTTTTGAATATTTAACTCTGTTACCTGAGAGTTCTGCACCAGATCTGCTTGTTTTTTACCTCTTATTCTTACGCTAGTATTTATTATAGTACCCAGAGGGTTTTTACCAAAGTACCCATAAAGAGAGAGTCAATGTCAAGTGTTTGTAAGAGTAACAGACCAAGAGCCAAGAAGAACATGTGTGTGACCTGGAGCCAATAACTTAATTTCTAAGTTCTCTAGCTAACTCTGTAAGATTGTGAGTTACAGAAAATGTGGGAACCTAAAGCATTAGAGAAAATTACCACCATGTCCATGAAATTGCAGGCCCAATCCCTATCTTTTAATCCATTTTTCTGTCCTTATTTAATAAGAGGAAGTGTGTCAGAATGGATAGCAAGCAATAACTCTGTGGTATATACTCACAGAATGATTCAAAGTAAGTCATTTAATCTCCTCTGCCTCGGGCAACTATTTTAAGTCCTTAAATACAGAATAATTGTTGCTGATCTGAACAGGAAAAGAGAGTTTCCTTACTATAGAAGAGTTCATATCATCAATTAACCATATATTCACATCATAAAATATAGCACTCATTAATATGCAAACACATAATCCATGCATTCATACTTTCTGGAAATGCATGTAATGCACACATATAAACATATATACATATGCATATATAAATAATGTGAAATAATTTAGAATTCTGGAATGCCATTTATGTTGTTTATGTGTTGAAACATTGGCAATGAAAAAATATATAATCAAAGAAACATACATCATAGATTTATAGCTACAAGGGACTTCTGAAGCCATATTATCCACATTACCACCACCCCACCTTTGATAGTTGAGAAAACAGAGGTGTGGAGAAGCAAAATGCATTGTTCAAGGTAACACACATATTACCAGGACAAAATCTGAATCATAGGCTTCTGATTCCAGACCTAGTGTTTGTTTGTTTGTTTTTTCCCAAAATGTCATAGAAATTTGACTGATTAAAAAATAAAGAGGATAACATGTAGTAAAATGAGACATGTCAAAATTACAGACAATATGCTTCACTGGTATCTGAGAAATAATATTTTAAAAGCTGTGCTAAGAACTGGGGAAACAGTGAGAAAAGCAAGATAATTGCTTCTACTCAGGAACTTATATTCTAAGGGAATTAGACTAGAAATGTGGAAGAGCCTAGATACAGAGTATATGGAAAAGATCAGTGGCCCATTGGACACAGTGATGATAGATCTTGTTGGTGTCATTTTCATTTATAAAAGTTTCAGAAGTAAAATACTTTGACAGTTTCTTTATTTTATACTAACAGCAATATTGTTGTTTATTTTTAAATTTTTAAATGCTTTATTAAATTCTTATTTACATCATTCATTTCTGCCAGATTTTGAGTTGCAAATTTTCTCCCCATTTTTCTCCATCCATTGCCCCAAAATAGCTGTCCCACAGGATATCCCCTCCTCCAATCTTCTCTCTCCCATATTCCTTTCGACTTTTCCAGTGGATCTCTATGTCCCAGTGCCTGTATATCTTATTTCCCAATTACATGTAAAATAGTATGTGTATATGTATATATATATATATATATATATATATATATATATTTGAATATTTGATTTTAAAACTTTGAATGCCAGATTCATTCCCTTCCTCCCTTGTCACCAACCCTTACTGGTAAGATAAGCAGTTCAATATAGGTTGTAAATGTGTGGCTAATGTAAAATAATAACACAGTAGATATATATTGTGAAAGACTGACTACATTTCCCTTACTCCTATCCCACTTCCCACTTACTCTATTATCTATTTTGATTCCATCTCTCCCTTTTCAAAAGTCGGTGCTTCCAATCTCCCTCCCCCCCCCAGCCTGCCCTCCCTTCCATCATCCCACCTCTCATCTCCTTCCACCCCTATTCTTCTGGAGGGTGAGATACTTTCTTTAGTGTGTATTTCATTCCCTCCTCAAGGCAGATTCAATGGGAATAAATTTGACTCTTTCCCTTTCACCTTCCTATTTTCCCCTCCATTGTAAGCATTTTCCCTTGCCTCTTCTATATGAGATATTTTACCCCATTCTCTCTCTCCCCATGTCCTCTCATTATATTCTTCTCTCATCTATTAATTTCACACTTTAAGTATCATCCCTTCCTGTTAAATTGGTCTTGGGCCCTCTATCTATGTATACCTGTATATATATATACATACATATATATATATATACATACACACACACAACATTCACATATATATTCATATGCCCATATACCCTCATATATAGACATATATATATATTTCAATTCCCTTCAATTATTGAGAAAAGTTTCAAAAGTTAAAATTATTGGGTTTTTTTTCCATTTAGGAATGTTAATAGTTCAACTTTGATAAGTTCCTTATGATTTCTTTTCCCTGTTTACCTTCTCATGCTTTTCTTGCTTCTTGTATCTGAATATCAAATTTTCTTTTCAAATCTGGTTTTTCAGCAAGAATTCTATTCTGCTCTATTCCACTGAATGACCATATTTTTCCCTGAAAGATGATACTCAGATTTGCTGGGTAGGTGATTCTTGGTTTTTTGGGGGAATATTTTTCAGGAGGTGATTGGTGGATTCTTTCAACCTCTATTAGGCCCTCTGGTTCTTAAACATCAGAGCAGTTTTCTTTGAAAACTTCCTGGAGGATTATTTCTAGGTTCTTACTTTGATCATGGCTTTCAGGTAGTTCAATAATTTTTAAATTATCTTTCCTTGTTCTATTTTCCAGGTCAGTGGTTTTTCTGATGAGATATTTCACATTGCCTTCTATTCTTTTATTTGTTTTGGATCTGCTTAATAGCATCTTGATTTCTCATAAAGCTACCATTTGCTCCAATCTAATTCTGAAGCAATAATTCTCTTCATTGAGCTTTTGAGATTCTTTTTCCAACTTGCAAATTTGGCTTTTTAAGGCATTCTTCTCCTCATTGCCTTTTTGAGCCTCTTTTGCCATTTGAGTTAGTCTGTTTTTTAAGGTTTTCTTTTCCTCAGGCAGGCTGTTGACTCTCATTTCATAATTTTCTTGCATTGTTCTCATTTCTCTTCCCAATTTTTCCTCCACTTCTCTTATCTGTTTCTTAAGTCTTAAAGTCCTTTATGGCTTGTAACCAGCTAATATTTTCCTTTGAAATTTTTGGTGCAGGTTTTCTGACTTCACTGTCTTCTTCCTGTTCCATGCTTTACTCCTTTTGATCCCCAAAATAGGAGTCTAATGTTGGAATTTTCTGTTTGCTTTGTTTTCTTTGCCTGGTCATATCTCTACTCAGTCACTTGACCACTGAGCTTTTTGCCACAGTAGGACTCTGTCACCAGACAGGGGAGCTTTCATCCCAAATGCTGGGGTTTTCTCAGCTGCCAGAGGTATTAGATAGATGCCCTCTCTGAGGTCTCCAAACACTCTGGCAAGCTGGACACCCACCCCAGGACATCCACCCTAGGATGCAATCCATATCCAAGAAGGTTAAAGCAAGAGCGATTACCCTGAAGACTTGTGCTTGTTCCCCCTACGCTCTGCAGGCCAGGAGCTGAAGCTGCCCTGTGGTGCTAGCTGACTGTGCTGTGCTCTCTGGCTTCTCACCCCATGGCAAAAGCCACGCACTCCTACTTATTGGGTCCCAAAGTCCAGACTGAACTGACCTCTCACTTTATCCTTTTCATCTGTGTGTTGATAAATCTGGAAATGGCCACAGCTGCTGCTGATCTGGAGTGGTTGCTCATCTGCAGTCCCTGGCCTGTGGCTGGTCAGGCCTGCCCTGGGGCTAAACCAAGGCATGGGGCTGGGCTTGGCTCCCAGAACACTACACTGGCTGATTCCTGCTGGCCTGTCAGGATTTCCTCAGTGGGTGGTTAGCTTTTCTGTGTCATTTTGTAATCTCTTTAGGAGGTGATTGGGGGGTTCTTCAAGTTCTATTTTAACCACTATTTCTAGAATATAAGGGCACTGTTCCTTTATAATTTCTTGAAAGATGATATCTAGAAAATTTTTTTCATGGCTTACAGGTAGTTCAATAATATTGAAAATTCTTTCCTACATCTATTTTTCAGGTCAGTTGTTTTATCCAATGAAATATGTTACATTTGTATTGTTTTTTCAATCTTTTGTTTTTCTTTAATTGTGTTTTGAATTCTCATAAAAATTCTCATAAAATTTTCAATCTTTTGTTTTTCTTTAATTGTGTTTTGAATTCTCATAAAGTCATTGCCCTTCCATTTGCTCTATTCTATTTTTAAAGGTATTATTTTCTTCAGTGAACTTTTGTACCTCCTTTTCCATTTGGTCACTTCTTCTTTTTAAAGAGTTATTTTCTTTCAATGAATTTCATGCTTCTTTTTCCATTTGGCCAGTTCTGATTTTTAGATATTCTTCTCCTTGTGGACTTTTTGTACCTCTTTTACCATTTTGCCTAGTCTGTTTTTAAGGCATTATTTTCTTCAGAATTTTATGTCTCCTTTAAAAAGCTGTTAACTTCTTTTTCATGGTTTTCTTGCATTATTCTCATTGTTCTTCACAAATTTCCCTCTACCTTTTTAACTTGTTTTTCAAAATCCTTTTTGAGCTCTACCATGGCCTTTGACCAATGACTTTTTTGTTGATTTTGATGTAGGACCGTTAATTATTTTTTCTTCTTCTAAGGGTGTGTTTTGATCTTCTTTGTCTCCATAGTAACTTTCTATGGTTATATTTTCCCATTGTTTGCTCAGTTTCCCAGATTACTTATTGACTTTTTTCTCTTCACTAAAGTCAGACCTTGCTTAAATGGTGCACTGTCACTAACTTCAGGGGTTTTGAGGAGAAATTTTTTTAAAGCAATTGGGGTTAAGTAACTTGCTCAAGGTTACATGGCCAGTTATGTCTGGGTGTGGTGCAAAGTGTCTGAGCCTGGATTTGATCCCCAGGTCATCCCAACACTGGAGCCAATGCTCTTACTCGCTGAGCCACCTGGCCACCCCTAAGCAATTGGGGTTAAGTAACTTGCTCAAGGTTACACAGCCAGGTATTTCTGGGTGGGTGCTAAGTTTCTGAGCCTGGATTTGATCCCCAGGAATTCCGGACACTGGAGCCGGTGCTCTTACTTGCTGTGCTACCTGGCCGCGCCTTGAGGAGCAATTTTGAGGGAAAACTCTAGAGATCTATAAGATTTCATATCTTCCAATGTGTTATTATCTAAGGAGAGATATTTTTATTGCTCTTCCACACTGTCTGTGAGCAACCACAAGTACTCTTTTCTGAATTGGAACTGTGATGAGGTTCATAACTCCACTGTGGCCTCAAGCACTGCTCTGTTAGTCTGCATCCTCATCTCAGTTCTGCACACCCAATAGATAATCCCGGGTCAGAGTATGAGGAAAGTAACATGATTCCTGCTTCAGTGCTTATAAAAAGACCCTTATAATTTCCTTCTGATCAATTGGTTGACACCTTACTGTCTTTGGGAAGAAAGCTTCAGAAATAGTAAGTGCTGTAGCTGATTCAGTGGCTTCAAAGGCCTGTTCTTGGTTTTGAGGGCTGGTACTCTGTTTCAGTCTATTCTGGTCTGGCCTAGGCTGAACCATGCTGCACTCTCAGTTAGGTGTGACAGATATTTCCTGCTGACTTTCTTACATTGCATTTGTTTGACAAATTATTTCATTTCACCCTTTTGCAGGTTCTGCTCCTCCAGGAATTCTTTCATGACATTATTTAAATGTGTTCTTTTAATTTGGGGGAGAATTCAAGGGACTTGCTGCCTTTTCTCCACCATTTTGTCTCTACCCCTAACTTACTGTCAGTTGTCCTTCCATTTGACCTCTGATCTTTGCTTTAGTTCCCTTTATTTGAAAAGTACATTTTGCATCTCAGAACTCATGATTATTTGGTTAACAATGCTACATCGCATATACCATTTCCTTCAATTTTAACTAGTAAACTTGACCTCAAATTTTATTTTCCCATGTATCTTTACTATAATAATTGGTTTTCCTATAAAATTTTCACACATAATTCACTTAAGCTTTTAATGATAGGCATTCAGGTAATAGAATTTCTCAATTTTAACCTTTTCATTGATAGGCTTAAGCTGAAATTCTCACATATTTCTCTAACATATTAAGGACTGATATTTTTTTTTTGGGGGGGGAGGTATTCTTTCAACAATGCTAACTGCAAATATTCTATAAAGTAGGAGAACTATGAAAGTTGCTATATCTGACAAAGCAATTATTATAGCCACTTGGGAAGTATGCTTCTCTGAACAAAGCTAGACTCTAGAAGAGTAGCTGATCAAGTCTGTACTCGAACACCTCCTAGTTTGGTAGAACTAGAACTTGTGCTCTTTTGGCATAACTTTTGAGGATTCCGTATTTATTTTCCCTTTGCTATTGAGGCATTGGAATTGAACTTAAGTTTTCAAAAGATTATATTAAATAAACCATTGTTATTTCTTGATATAAATGAAGAAATTTTAATTTAACAAATCTCAGGCATTGTCTAGATTCTTTGTTTTCAGATTTTAACAGATTAAAAAAAAATACTGGTATTCTTTTTTCTTTGATTTTACCTGAGGCAAACCACATTCAGTCATCATTTGAAGCGCAGTGTTAAAGTGAAATTAAACTGCAAAGCTCAAAGGATTTTTTAGGTTTAATAGCTTCTTTGGAAATAGACATGCAAAGGGGAACTTGTCTATGAGATACCTAAATTGAAAAGGTTAATTATAAACCCATAAAATGACCTTGAAAATATTGTATCTATCTAGAGATTGAAGACAGTTTGACTTTTAAGAATCCCAAAGCGAAGCTTAATTATGATAATAAAATTTCATATTAAGCTGTTAGGTACAATTTTGGTTACTCCCACCATCTACTCTTGTGCTATAAACATTAATTAAAATTTTTACGTAACTTTGACTTTCTTTCCTCAAAAATTATTAACAGTTAAATAGAATTATCTTTCACTACCACTTAATTTTTTTTTTATTATGTATGATAGTTCTATATTAGGGATCTCAGAACAAAGCAAAATTATAATTTTGTTGCTTCATTCCTAGATTATCAGGAAGGTATCATATTATAATACATTTTAGAATAATAAAGTAGAGCAACATGTTGCAATGGAATTTTTCATAATTTATAAATTGCCCTGTGTGCTTTTATTTTGTAGGTATTATATTATATTCAATGTTATAGAATACATACATAATATAGAAATTTATGTTATTTTCTATTAATAATTAGCAAAATAATTTATTATCTCTGCAATTTCAAAAACTTTGAGATCTATGCACCATTTATAATATCTTAATATTTTTTGATTGTCTTTCTTTGTCTGCTGATTTAATTAAATTAGTTTGCTCTCAGGGAGAATAGAAATAGTTTCCTTTTACAAAACTTATTCCTTCTTTTTATTTTATCTTCCTATCACTCTGCCTATAGATGATAATTTCATATGTTTATTTACTTACCACCAGTATGTTTTTCAAATAATAAAAGTTTTATAAAACCACTTTGTCATTTACAGGTATTTTAATATAATTTAAAATAACAACAACAAAAATAAACCTTAAAATGGAATAATAAGGATGAGAACTCAGGGAAGATGATAGAGTAGTTCAAAAAATTCCAGGCTCTGCATGGCTAGGTGGCACAGTGAATGAAGCACCAGCCTTGTATCATGGAGGACCTGGATTTGAATATGGCCACAGACACTTAACGCTTCCTAGCCATGTGACCTTGGGCAAGTCACTTGACCCCAATTACCCTGCCTTCCCCCTGCAAAACAAAACAAAACAAAAGAACAATCCAGGCCCTTCAAATTCCATCTACACACAGAATTTCAACTCAAAATTAACATAGAGTCCCAAAAATAAAGGTAGTAAAGCATTTATACTTGTAAGACAATTTAAGAGTACCTCAGGAAAGATACAAATTCCAGCAGCCTGAGTAAAGTTAAAAAATCTCCAGGCTGATTCTTCTGAATGAACAAATAACAATTCCTGGTGTCCTGATGGGTCTGGAAACACTCTAGGCCTCAAGAACTTTTCCTCATGAATTGTCACCTAAGGACTTGGAACCTGGAGAATCTGACAGTTGAGTAGAGGAAGATTGAAGGACTCCCTACAGTCTGCAGATATCAGAACTACCATGTTTTCCAAACATGACCTCAAATTGAGCCTAAATGGTAGGAAGAGGGATCACACACACACACACACACACACACACACACACACACACATTCACACACAGCAAATGTGGTAGTGCAGGTAATGAGAACATTTTCTGGACAGCATGACTGGGGGAACTAGAAGTTTAGCTGAGTTTATAGCAGCTCCCAAGGTGGCTCCCTTCAAAAAAGAATTCAACAAATAACATTGAGAAGGGCCTGAGGCCTAGAGCACCATCATCAATAAGAGAACCTGATTGTAATGTCAATAGTAAACCTGTATGCCTCAAAAACTATGGGGTTTAACTTCTTAAAAAGAAATGTTAAATGAATTATTGATGGAAATAAATAGAAGTATAATAGTAGGGGACTTAAACTTCCCCAACCAGAACTAGATAAATATAATAAAATAAATTAGTAAGGAATCAAGGAAATGATCAGAATTTTAGATAAGCTAGATGTAATAGATATCTTGAAAAAATTGAATGGGGAGAGAAAAAAAAATACAACTTTATCTCAAAGTTTCATGATATCTTTATAAGTAGTGATCATATAAAAATCATAAAAAGTTTTATAATTAAAGGCAAAAATTGAACAGGCCATAAATGAGCTTCCTAAGAAAAAAGCACCACAATCAGATGGATTGACGAGTCAATTCTAGAAACATGTAAAGACCAATTAATTCAAATATTAAATACGTTGCTTAGAAAAAAAAACTCCTTTTATGAGACAAATTTGATAGTGATAACTAAACCAAGAAGACTAAAACAGAGAAATAAAATGATATACCAATTTGATTAATGAATATGGATGAAAAAATCCTAAATCAAACAGCAGCTAAACGATTACAATATATTACAAAAGTTAGAAATTACAATTATCAATCAGGATTTAGACCAGGAATGTAGAGACTTGTTAACATAAGGAAAGCTACTATAATAATTGATTATATCAATAATAAGAGGGACAAAAATAATACGATTATATCAGTAGTTGCCAAAAAGCTTTTCTTCCAGTATAATTCATATATATAACAACTTGAAAGCATAGGCATAAATGAATTCTTTAATTTGATTTAAAAACACAGATCCTTTCATCTAAAACCACAAGGATGCATTCTTTTTATAGGAGATAAACTAAAAGCCTATCCAGTAAGGCCAGGCATGGAAAAAAAAAGGATATCCAATGTCATGACCTACTGAAAATCTCATCAATAGTAATAAGAAGAGAAAAAGAAATAGAAGGAATCAGAATAGAAAATGATAAAAAATAAATATCTTTTGGCAGACAATATGATAATATACTTGGAAAATACCAAAGACTGAACTAAAAAGTTAATTGAAATAATAACTTTAGCAAAGTAGGAGCATATAATTTAAATCCATAAAAATAATTAGTATACCTATATATCACAGGAAAAAAAATCCCTGCAAGAAGAGAACGAAACAGATATCTTATTTAAAATAATTTTAGACAATACAAAATAGCTGAGATTTCACCTCCTAAATAAACCAAAGATCTATATGAAATATCTTTTTTTAAAAAATATTCAAATAAAAGGAGGTTTAATTAATGGGGTAAATATTAATTGTTAATGGGAAGACAGCATCAATATGATAAAAATGACAGTTTTACCTAAACTATATACATTCAATGCCATCCTAGTTAAATTATCAAAATATTTTTTTACCACATTAAAAAAAATAATTACCAATTTCATTTGGAAGAACAAATTGTCAAGAATATCAAAGGAACTAATAAAAATTGCAAACTTGGGGCAGCTGGGTGTAGTAGTAAATAGATAGAATAGGCCCTGGAGTCAGAAGGACCTGAGCCCAAACCTGACATCAGACCCTTAACAAAATAACTAGCCATGTGAGCTTGGCCAAGTCACTTAACCCCAATTTCCCTACGTTTCCCCTTTAAAAAGGAAAAAAAAATTACAAAAGAAGGAGTTTTAGCAGTACATGATCTTCAACTATATAATAAAGTAGTAATTGCTAAAATTGTCTGGTACTGGCAAATAAATTGAAACATTGATCAAATGGAAAACAGAAGACAAACAATTTGCAGCATTAAATGATTATAGAAAGCTTGTTATTCAAAAAATTTAAAGACTTAAGTGTTAAGGATAATGACTCATTATTTGGTAAAACCAAAATATATTCAGAAAACACTAAGGCAGAAACTGGAAACAAACCAACATTTTATGCTGTTTACCAAGATGAAGTCAAAATGAATACAGGACCTACATATCAAATTAGTGCAAGGAAATGTGAAGAACATGGAATGCATAATCTATCAGTGTTATGCATTGGTGGAAAGAGAGAGAGAGAGAGACAGAGAGAGAGAGAGACAGAGAGAGAGAGACAGAGAGACAGAGAGAGAGAGAGAGAGAGAGAGAGAGAGAGAGAGCAGTGTTTAATTTACATTAAATAAAAAATGTCCAATTAAAGAAATATAACAAAGATGAGAGAGAAAGTAGAAAGTTTTATGGGGAGGGGGGCTAATAGTTTCTCAGAAAAAGGTTTCATATCTCAAATATGTAAATAAATTTCTCAAATTTATGAAAGTACATATCATTCTGAAATTTATTAATAGTGAAAGGGAATGAACAGTCAGTTTTTTAATGAAGAAATAAGAATAATTTCTAGTCTCATGAAAAATGCTCTAAATCATTATAGAAATGCAAACTAAAACAACCTTGAGATAATAGTTTACACTTATGAAATTGGTTAAAATGATTGAATGTAATAATGAAAATTGTGGAAAGGACTGTGGAAAAATCAGGGCACTAATTCACTGTTGGTGGAAATGTGAACTGATACAACATTTTGAAGAGCAACCTTGAATTATGCACAAGAAATTATTAATCTAATTACAACCCCACAAAAATTTCCCAATATGATTAAAGGAAATACTCTATATGTTCTTAAATATTTATAGCAATTCTTTTGTTGTGGTAAAGAATTAGAAATTGGTGGAATGCCTTTCAATTGGGGAATGACTCAACAAATTTTGGTATATGATTGTGATGGAATGCTATGCTATAAGAAATGATTGAGTTCAATGACCTTTAGAAAAATATGGATAGAATTGCTTTAAATAATGAAGAATGAAATGAGTAAAAGCAAGAGAACATTGCATGAATAGAAATATTGTCTTTAAAAAAATTACATACTGAGGGATATTGAAGCTAGCAGAACAGCAACATTAATAATGTCCAGTATATATGTGACATTTGAAGATTTACAATGTTCTTATCATGTATTTCTCTTCTAGAAATAACTGGATGACAACTTGCCAATTATTTCATAGAAGAAGTTCCTTCATAATGGGATGGACTAGATGACTGATGAGGTCCCCTCCAACTCTTAAATTGGATAATGCTGTTTTCCTTGTAAAACCCTGAGAGGGACATATAATTATCAATCCATTTTATAGATAGGGAAAGTGGGGCCAAATGAGGTTTAAGTAACTAGAGCAAGGGCACTCAGCTAGTAAATTTGGAGGGAGGGAAAAAGGAAAACCAAGAAATTCCTGATACCAAGGTAAACACTGCACTCACTACACAAAACTAAACCTAATAATAATTAATATTTACAAGGATATTGAAGATTGTTGTGGGGAGCCAAGGCAGCCTGATTCAGGACTCAGATAAAAATCTCACTATGTTCCTTATAGAAGGCCCATATCGGAATGGCTTTTTGTTAAACTGCTCCTAAGGCCTTTTGATATGGGTTACACTTAAAGTATGTTGTTTGAGTTCTGAGACAAATAGGCTCTACCACAAGACTTTAGTTGTTCAAAACCTATATATTTGATTCTTAGGTGGTCAGTTCCTATTCAGAAGTCCTTGATAATGCAGCTTTGGTTTCCAGCCTTGAAGCCAGCTCTAGAGAACATCCTTTGTTATGTGACTGCATATGAAAGGAGTTAACTGACTCTTCCTAAGACTTTCTGGCAGCTAGATCAAATTACCTAATCTATGCTACTTCAGAGATATGACAGACTAAGATAATGATTTGAATACATGAATACATTTTTTGTCTCATTCCTTTATAAAAACCTTGTCCCAAGAATCAATTAATGGAGTTCATGGTTTTTCCTTGAACTACCCACATGGTCTGGTAACTTAATGTTCACTACTCTGATCATTCTTAATGCTGGACCCTGAGCAGCCCACGGCAGATTGTAAAATACTGCTATTATAGTTGAGTCTCACAACAACCCTATGAGGTAGCTTCAGGTATTATTCATGCTATTTTACAAATGAAGTTCAATGAATTTAAGTGATTTATCCAAGCTTGGTTACCCAGTTCAAGAGAGTTATCAATCAGTGAGCCTGAAGTAGGCAATGGGTGGAAGCAAGGTAAGCCTGAAAAACAAAAGATGCCCTAAATACAGATAAGGTAATACATAAAACTCCTTTAAATTATTAAACTCTTTGTAAAAATAAAAAAAAAATCTTGAGTCTTTGGCAAATAATTATTCATAGTAAGGTGTGAATATCTGTGATAGTAATGGAATATAAAGATCCCCTTGTATTGGCTTGGTTTTTGGTTTGATTGTGTTAAAACCCAGAGTTTGTTAATCCCACCTGTAGGATGGACTTGTTGACTTGAAAAAAGAGGGCTGGACTGGGAGGAGCTGGTGTCATAGATTTGGAGAGACACAAGAGAGAGGCAGAAGAATTTTTTGGAAGCAGCACCCTCTTGAAGGCAGGGAGACTGAGAGGATTGCTGAAGGACACTTTGAATTGCCCTGAACTTTTGAGACCTGCCCCCGGAGCTGTCAAGGACTGAGGAGACATGGCTGTTTTGCTGGTACTTTGTCTGTCTGTTTTGATGTTGTTTTGCCAGATTTGTCCACTGGTGAAGTACAGTGCTGTTGTTGCAGGGGTCTGGGAAACTTTCTGTTGGTTCAGAGCTACTGAGACTGTCCTGCAGACAGAGAGTGAATACTGTCCACTGGTGAAGGACAGTGCTGTTGTTGCAGGAGTCTGGGAACCTTTTTGTTCATTCAGAAGCCCTGAAGAAGGATTTTCTTGTTTTATGTTTACAGAAATCCTGGGAGAGGGTTTTGCTAATGTTTCAGGGGTCCTAGGACTGTTCTGCAGACAGAAGATGAATTAATGAAGAGACTGGCAATGTATCTTGTGGCCTTGCTAAGCTTTTTCTCCCCAGGAACAAAGATTGCTGAGAACCTGCCTCATGTCAAGATGAAGAAATGACTTCCATTTGGGTATTAAGTGCTGTGCTTAAACTTGACATAACTCAGGGGTAGATTCAATTCTGATGCAGGGGTGGGGAACTTTTGACCTTTTTGTGTTCTATAATTGAACAAATGAATGTACTTTACTTATGATTGGAAACTAATCTCCATTTGAGAAGAGGGGCTTTGTGATGGACTAAATGAAGGTACAGCCTAGGGGTGGAATCTTATTTAGAACTGGGACTTTGTAATTGATTGAATGAATGTAAGGTCCTGGGGTGGGGTAGTACTTGAAGATTATTTAATCACACTTAGTAAATGCTGTATTTTGAATGATGTCATGTTTTGATCTTCTCTGTTCTTAATTTGTCACTCAATAAAATGGAGAGCACCTATGCTGGTATTTTTAACCTTGGGAAGTTGCCTTTCCTTGGCATTACATTACAATATCCTTAATTAATATGCTTCTAAACAAAAACCTAGGTAAGATCATTTTAATCAAGAAAATGGGGGGAATTATTGGAATGTGGAGTGGTTTTAGAGCATGAAGTTGACAAGAGAAAAGCTGACTTGTTTAGGGTCCATGAGTAAGTGACTTTAGATGTCCAATTCAAAAACTCGATCCAATAAACATATATTAAACACCTATTATGTGCCAGGTTGAAGTTACAATTGATAAATTAAAAAAAAAGACAGCCTTGGCCACAAATAGCTACAATCTAACAGGGGAGACAATAAAGAAAAAGAAGCAAGAAGGGAGTTAAGGCATGAGCAAATACATGTTACTGTGCATTTTATTCCACAGAATTGAAACCAGTCAGAGAATAAGATGCAAGGTGGAGTGAGATGCAATGCTCTCTTAAGAATAGCTTTAAATGACTAAGTCTTTCAACTTTTTAAAATTTGTTTTAATTTCCTCTTTTCTATTTTTTTTATTTTTAATTAATTTGTTTGTTTCCTTTTAGTTTACAGGATTCAATTCCACAGTACCTTGAGTTTCACATTTTATCCCTCTTCCTCTCCTTCCTGCCATGGTGGCATATAGGCAAGAATAGGATCTGCAAATACTTTCACATTATACATTAGTCAGGTTATAAAGACAGATTGTATCAGCTGGAATGGAAAATGGTAAAGAGGACATAAAACTAAATAAGAGAAGGAAAAATTTCAGGTAATTTGCTTCCACCTGGATATAAACTCAGTTCTTTCTAGTTCTTTCTCTGTTTGCACATATTTCCTTCCATCATGAATCTTTTGGGATTGACTTATATCACTGCATTGGTGAGAGGAGTCCAGTCTATCAAAGTTGGTCATCACACATACATTGTGTCTGTAATTGTGTACAAATTTCTCCTGCTTCTACTCTTCTCACTCAGCATCAGTTTGTATAAGCCTCTCCAGGTAAATATGAAGACCATATGTTCCTCATTTCTAATAGCACAATAGTATTCCCTAATATGCATATAACAAACATGTTCAACAATTTCCCAATTTATGGGCACCGCCTTAATTTCTAATTCTTTTCCACCACAAAAAGAGCTTCTATGAGACATTTTTGTACATATGTCTCTTTCTCCCAATTCTATGATCTCTTTGGGATGTAACCCTAGGAGTGGTATTGCTGGATCAAAGGGTATGAAAGTATTTATAGCCATTTGGGCATAATTCCAGCTCGCTCTCCAGAAAGGCTGGATCAGTTCACAACTCCACCAGCAATGAATTAGTGTTCCAATTTGTCCACATCCTCTCCAGCATTTGTCAATTTCATGTTTTGTTATCTTAGCCAATCTGACTGGTGAGATGTGGTACCTCAGAGTTGTTTTGATTTGCATTTCTCTAATCAATAGTGAATTAGAGCATTTATTCATGTCCTTATAGATATCTTTAATTTCTTTCTCTGAAAACTGCCTGTTCATATACTTTGACCATTTATCAAATTGGGAATGACATGTATTCTTATAAATTTTACTCAAATCTATATATATATATATTTTAGAAATTAGTCCTTTGTCAGAGAAATAGGTTGTAAAGATTCTTTCCCAATTTTCCACCTCTCTCTTAATCTTGGTTACATTGGCTTTGTTTGTACAGAAGTTTTTTCAATTTCATGTAACCAAAATTATCCACTTTACATTTTATAATGCTGTCTAATTCTTGTTTAGTCACAAAGTCTTTCCCTCTCCACAAGTCTGATAGGTAAATTCTTCCTTGTTTTAGGAGACTGCTTACAGTATCAACCTTTATACCTAGATCATGCACCCATTTAGACTTGATATTAGTATATGGTGTTAGAAAATGGTCTATGTACAGTTTCTGCCATACTATATTCCAGTTTTCCAGCAGTTTTTGTCAAATAGTGAGTTCTAATCCCCAAAACTGGGGTTTGGGGGTTTATCACACAATAGATTACTACAGTCATTGACTTCTGAATCTCATGTGCCCAATCAATTCCATTGATCCACTCTGATATTCCTTAGCCAGTACCAAGTAGTTTTGATGACTGCTGCTTTATAATACAGATTGAAATCTGGTGTATCTACTCCACTTTCCCTGGCATTACTTTTCATTAATTCCCTTGATATTCTTGACCATTTATTCTTCCAAATGAATTTTGTAACTATATGTTCTATCTCTATAAAGTAGTTCTTTGGTAAATTAATTTGTATGGCACTAAATATATAATTTAATATAGGTAAAACTGTCATTTTTATTATATTACCTCGACCCAGGCATGAGCAAATGATATTATTCAAATTAGTTAGATCTGGCTGTATTTGAGTGAAAAAGGTTTTGTACTTGTGGTCATAAAGGTCCTGGGTTTGTTTTGGCAGGTAGATTCCCAAATATTTTATAATGTGTACAGTAACTTTAAATGGGATTTCTCTTTCTATCTCTTGCAGTTGAATTTCATTGGAAATATATAGGAATGCCAAGGATTTATGTGGGTTTATTTTATATCCTGCAACTTTGCCAAATTTATTTTTTTTTCTCAAGTAGTTTTTTTACTTGCTTCTCTAGGATTCTCAAAGTATATCATAATATCCTCTGCCAAGAGGGATACCTTGGTCTCTTCTTTACCTAATTTGATTCCTTTGATTTCTTTTTCTTCTCTAATTGCTACTGCTAACATTTCTCTTTTTTTTAAAGCAATCAGGGTTAAGTAACTTGCTCAAGGTTACACGGCCAGTTATTTCTGGGTGTGGTGCTGAGTATCTGAGCCTGGATTTGATCCAGGTCATCCCAACACTTGAGACAGTGCTCTTACTCGCTGAGCAACCTGGCCACCCCTAAGCAATTACGGTTAAGTAACTTGCTCAAGGTTACACGGCCAGGTGTTTCTGGGTGGGTGCTAAGTGTCTGAGCCCGGGATTAGATCTCCAGGTCTTCTCAACACTGGAGCCGGTGCTCTTACTCGCTGTGCTACCTGGCCGCCCCAAACTGCTAACATTTCTAGTACCAGATTGAATAAGGGGGGTGATAGTGGACACCCTTGTTTCACCCCTGATTTTATGGGGAATGCTTCTATCTTCTCCCCATTACACATAATACTTGCTGATGGGTTTAAATAGATGCTACCTATTATTTTAAGGAAGGCTCCATTTATTCCTATATTTTCTAATGTTTTAATAGGAATTGGATGTTGTATTTTGTCAAAAGCTTTTTCTGCATCTATTGAGATGATCATGTGGTTTCTGCTATTTTTATTTTTGATATGATAAATTCTATTGATGGTTTTCCTAATATTAAACCATCCTTGAATTCCTGGAATAAATCTTACCTGAACAAACTGTATTATTCTTGAGATAACTTGCTGTAGTCTTTTTTCTAGTATATGATTTAGAATTTTTGCATCTATATTCATGAGGGAGATTGGTCTATAATTTTCTTTCTCTGTTTTATCTCTTCCTGATTTATGTGTCAGTACCATATTTTTGTCATAAAATAATTTGGTAGGACTCCGTCTTCACTAATTTTCCCAAAGTGTTTGTAGAGTATTGGAATCAATTTTTCTTTAAGTGTTTGATAGAATTCACTAGTGAATCTGTCTGGCTCTGGAGATTTTTTCCTAGTGAATTGACTGATGGCTTGTTCAATTTCTTTTTGTGAAATGGGGTTATTTAAGTAATTTGCTTCCTCTTCAGTTAATCTGGGCAACTTTTAGGTTTGTAAATATTCATCCATTTCCCTATGATTTTCAAATTTGTCTACATACAATTGGGAAAAATAATTCCTAATTATTATTTTTATTTCTTCTTCATTGAAAGTAGATTCACCCTTTTCATTTTTGATACTCATAACTTGAATTTCTTTTTTCTTTTTTTTATCATATTCACTAAGTGTCTATCCATTTTGTAGTTTTTTTTTTAATAAAACAAGCTATTGGTTTTATTTATTAATTCAATAGTTTTCTTAATTTCACTTTTATTAATCTCTCCTTTAATTTTCAATATTTCTACTTTAGTATTTGATTGGGCATTTTGAATTTGTTCTTTTTCTACATTTTTCAATTCAATGCCCTATTTGTTGACCTCCCTTTTCTCTAATTTAACCATTTATGCACTCAGGAATATAAAACTTCCCCTAAGAACTACCTTTAATGTATCCCATAAATTTTGGTATGTTGTCTCATTATTTTCATCCTCTTGAATGAAATTACTGATACTTTGTATAATTTCTTGTTTGACCCACTCATTCTCTAGGATCAAATTTTTAAAATTTCCAATTAGTTTTTTAATCTGTCTTTTTCTGGCCCTTTATTGCATATAAATTTTATTGCCTCATAATCTGAGTAAGATGCATTTAATATTTCTGCCTTACTGTATAGAATTGTGAGGTTTGTATGCCCTCAAAGGTGGTCAATTTTTGAGAATGTGACATGAATCACTGAGAAAAAAGTATATACTTTTTTTATCCCCAGTCAGTTTTCTACAGAGATCTATTATAACTATCTGCTCTAAAATCCTGTTCAGCTCCTTAACTTCCTTCTTGTTTATTTTGAGGTTAGATTTATCAAAGTCAGAGAGGGGGAGATTAAGGTCTCCCACTAGTATAGTTTTGCTATCTATTTCGTCCTCTAATTCCTTTACCTTTTCCTCTAGGAATTTGGATGCTAAACCTCTTGGTGCATATATGTTAAGTAATGATATTGCTTCATTGTCTATGGTGCCTTTTGACAGGATATAGTTTCCTTCCTTATCTCTTTTAATTAGGTCAATTTTTGCTTTTGCTTTATCTGAGAAAAGGATTGCTACCCCTCCTTTTTTTTTTTTTACTTTAGCTGAAGCATGATATATTTTACTCCAGCTTTTTATCTTTACCCTGGGTGTATCCCTCTGTTTTAGATGTGTTTCTTGTAAACAGCATATTATAGGATTTTAATTTCTAATCCATTCCGCTATCCATCTCCGTTTTATGGGAGATTTCATTCCATTCACATTTATGATTGTTATCTGTTTCTTTCCCTCCATCCTATTCCCACCGCTTTTAATGTTCATACCCCCCTTCTCTTTCCCCCTCTTAATAGTTTTTTCTTTTGTCCACTGCTTCTCTCAGCATTCCCTTATTAGCCCCCCCCTCAATTTTCTTCCCCTTTCCCCTTAAATCTTCCCTCCCTACAAATCACTCCCACCCCCGTTTCTTGGCCTTTCTCACTCCTACTGCATGTAGGATATTTTTATACTTAATGAAGTATGTTATTTTTTCTTTGCACCAAGAGTGACAGGAACAAATAAATCCCATGCAAAGCTCCTCTCCCTCCCCTCTTTCCCTCTAAAATGATACTTTTTGTGTTTCTTCTCCATAGAGTCTTATGTTGTTTAAATTGTTTAATTGTTAAATTGTTTAATGAATGCTTAAATTGTTGTCATTCCCTCCTTGTACCAGAACCAATGAGGGAAAAGCTCATATGATTCCCATCTCCCTCCATTCTTTTCCTCTGCTATACAGTTTTTATGCCTCTATGTGTGGCATAATTTACCCTTTTCCACTTCATTCATTCCCTTTCTTCCATTGCAATCCCTTTGTAGCCCTTAATAAGATTTTTTTAATTGTCATTTTGTTTATTTTATGCTGATACCCTCTACTTGTCTATAACCAGTTTGCTCTTATCAAATAAATAGCAGGGTGTGTGTGTGTGTGTGTGTTTTCCTTGTTTACCTTTCTAAGTCACTGCTGCATCTCGTAATTGGAGGTTGAATTTTGCATTGAGTTCTGTCTTTTTTATCAAGAAGGTCTGGAGCTCTGTTATATCATTGAATGACTATCTCTTTGCTTGGAAGGATATGTTCAGTCTTGCTGGCTATGTGATCCTTGGTGGTAACCTGAGCTCTTTTGCGTTCTGGAAAATTGTATTCCACGGCCTCCAATCTTTCAGTGTAGAGGCTGCCAAATCCTGTGCCATCCTCACTGTGGACCCTCGATATTTGAATTGTTTCTTTCTGTCCACTTGAAGTATTTTCTCTTTTATGTGGTAGTTCTGAAGTTTGGCCACAACATTTTGAGGACTTTTCTGTTTGGGATCTCTTTCAGCAGGTGTCTGGTGGATTCTCTCAATTTCTATTTTACCCTTAGGTTCTAGTATCTCAGGGCAGTTTTCCTTAAGGAGCTCTTGGAAAATGTTGTCCAGGCTCATTTTTTCATCATGATTTTCTGGTAGGCCTATGATTCCCATATTATCTCTTCTTGATCTGTTTTCCAGGACAGTTATTTTTTCTTTGAGGTATTTTACCTCTTTTTCTAATTTTTCATTCTTGTTGTTTTGTTTGACTAATTATTCATTCATCATATAGTTATTTGTTTCCATTTTGTTTATTCTAGTTTTTAGCAAATCATTTTCCTTGGTTAATTTTTGGAGCTCCTTTTCCATATCATACACTTGTCTTTTTAGAGAGATGTTTTCCTCATTATAATGTTTTTTTTT
>NW_027186315.1:3939525-3949074 GCF_028583685.1 Petaurus breviceps papuanus | reverse complement strand
CTGGCCATGTAACCTTGAGCAAGTTACTTAACCCCAATTGCTTAGGGATGGCCAGGTGGCTCAGCGAATAAGAGCACTGCTCCAGTGTCAGGATGACCTGGGGATCTAATTTGGCCTCAGATACTTAGCACCACCCCCATAAATAACTGGCTGTGTAACCTTCAGCAAGTTACTAACCCCAAATTGCTTATTAAAAAAATCTATATCATGTTCCTAGATTTCCTAACATAGAATTATTCTTGCCTTCCTAGAATTTGTAGAAACTGTGTGTAGCATATAATCCCGCCTTTCTTTTTTCTAATTTGCATATTTCTTAGATTTTTGGACATCAGGAGTACATTTATTTTGACAAATATATAATTTGTTGTTTATTTCTCAAATTAACTCCATTATCTTTATCTTTAGGTATTAAGATGTTTTGCCATTTGGTGCATTCATACTGGTAAATACCAATATTACATTAATGTCCAAAATGCTTTTATGCATTGTATAATTTCTCCTCTTTTTTTTTAAACCATGTTCATTAAAAAAATATATTTCCTTGCCTGAAATTACAATTTATGGCAAAGTTTTTTTTGAGTTTGCCTGAAGTAGAGTTAATTATGTTTTTGGATTCTGTTTTCCAATCTCTTCCCCTATCCTATTTTCTTTTCTGAATGAATTCATTCTATGTAAATTCATCCTGTTTGGAAAGGGGAGAGTAATCAATGAGCACAAATTAAAAGGTGTACCATTAATTTCAGTCATTTCTTATTAAAACAATTTATTTTGTCAAGTCAATAAGCATTTATTAAGTTCTTATTGTGTTCCAGGCACAATCTTAAGGGATAGAAATTCCAAAAAATACAGAGAAAGAAATTTCCTGTTCTCAGTTTTTACTTTTGTTGTGCAACACTATGGTTAGAGTGTCACAAGGGATAGAATGCCAAACTGGGAGTCAGGACGACTTGTCTTCTGTAGATCAAATCTAACCTCAGGTACTTCCAGTTGAGTGACAATTGACAAGTCATGTATCCCTGTTTTCTTCAGTTCCTTCATCTGTACAATGAGCTGGAATAAGAAATGTCAGACCACTCCAGTATCTTTTCCAAAAAATACAAAATGGGCTAATAAAGAGTGAGATTGACTGAAATAAATGAAAATGACAACAACAACAACATGTGCCAGGAACAAGTGCCAGGCACTTTATTGTGATGAAAATACAAATAAAGAAAAAAAAAATCTTGTTCTCCAGAAGTTTTTATTCTAATGGGAAAATAACATGAAGATGAGTAGAAAAGAAGGAGGTCTCCCTATAGGACACAGAAGAGAAAGTCCAGAGCCAAGAATGGAACCTGGGGATGAATAAAGGCATTCCTAGACTAGGTTATTTCATTAAAATTTAAAAAAATCCAAACAAAATTGTGTGTGGATCATTTTCTACTGCTAAAGTTGTGATGGGGAAGGAGGTCAAACAGAAACAATAAGTTTCCTCTTGCCTCAATCTCAAATTGGAGCAGGTAGAAGGAGGTGCTAAAAAGTTAGGGGAACTTAAGTCTATGGAAATTGAAGTAAACTTTTTCCCACTAGGTCTATATCTTTGCCCTCCTTTGGACACATCTTCCTGAAACAATGCCCATAATTCCTAGCCAGGGGCATCCCTTGTTGATTATCTCTGTCACCTGCTCTCACACTCTGCCCTCCTGCATCAGATCAAGAGCTATGTAAGGGGTGGGATGGGAGGGAGCTCTTGTTGCTATTGTTGCCTCCACTCAATATATGCAAAATCAGGGGCAGAAGAATGGCAGAACATGAAATTTTAGGATCTTATTTTAATCTTCATATCTCTATCCCTATGCTCTACTCTTTCCCCTTTACCACTAACTACTAGTTGTTACAATTCCTTTTTTTCTCCCACCTTTTACTATCCATCCTCTGAAAGGAAAGTATATTTTGATTATGACTTCTCTCTACAACCCCATATATTCCATTTTAAATCTTATGTACTCCTTCCCTATTTCTGCCTATTTCCCTGTTGAGTTCAATATATTACTACATGAATTTATGTGTTTATGTGTGAGTATATATGAATATGTATGGATCCCTCCTTTGTTTTGTTCATGTAAGAGTGAGTTTCATTTGGTACTCACTCCTTCCACCTCTTCCTTCATTTTTGTATACCCTTCATTCATTTATGACCTAAACAATTTCAACACTCTGGTCCTGATTTCTTCCCTATTCCAGTATTTCCTTTCCACCACTTTTCTTTCCTCTTTCTAGATCAATGCAAAAACCTAAATCCTTCTGTATTTTTAAAACTGACTTCTCCACTTGCTAAGATAACCCAGGAAATATATGCACATAAACACAATATACTTTTCACACAAATAAATTCAGATCTAAATAATTGGAAAAAATTCAGTTGCTCATGGATAGGCTTAGTTAATACAATAAAAAATGACAATTCTTTCTAATTTACTTTCTTAGTGCCATTACAAATTACCAAAAAACATTTTGTTGAGGTAGACAAAATATTAATAAAATCCATGTGGAAGAAAAAAAGTTCCTGAATATCAAAGGAAGTAATGGAAAGAAATGCAAGGGTAGGTGACATTAATAAACCAGATCTAAAATTATACTATGAAGCAGTTGTCATCAAAACTACTTGGTAGTGGCTATGAAATAAAGTGTTGGATCATTAGAATATGTTAGGTACACAAGACAGTAGTCAATGATGATAGTAACCTTCTCTTTGATGAACACAAAGACTATAGCTTCTGGGATAAGAACTTATTATTTAAGAAAAACTGCTGGAAAACTGGAAATTAATATGGCAGATATTAGGCATAGACCAACATCTTATACTCTTTAGCAAGATAAAGTCAAAATGCTTGCATGATTTAGCCATAAAAGATGGGACTATAAACAAATTAGGAGAGCAAGGCATATTTTGCCTCTCAGATCTATGGAGAATCGAAGCATTTATGACCAAACAAGTGATAGAAACCATTATGAAATGCAAAATGGATAATTTTAATTATATTAAATAAAAAGGTTTGCACAAACAAAACCAATGCAACCAAGATTAGAAGGGAAGCAGAACGCTGGAAAACATTTTTTACACAGTGTCTCTGAAAACGGCCTTAATTCTAAAATATATAGAGAACTGCATCAAATCTTTGTAAGCATAAAGTCATTCCTAATTGATAAATTGTCAAAGGATATGAATAGGCAGTGCTCAGAGGGAAAAAAAAATCACAGTGTCCCAACATTACAGTCATTGTTTAGGATAGTATTAAAGCACATGGTCCAAGAAGGAAGGGGAAAATAATTCCAAGATATAGTTAATTTAAATTTGTGAAACTTTCTATAAATTACATAATTGAGTTTATCAGATATTTAGAGCATTCCTTTGACTCAATGAAAATTCAATATTCATTATTCTCACTTAGCCAAACAATTACAAGGTAGTCTAAGCAACCTGTCTTAAATCTGGTACCAATTCCTTAGCAGGCAGAGCAAGGAAAATGGTGTATACCATTAAGATCAATAGAGATGTTCACTTTAAACATTTGGAGTTTTCCTACACAAAAACCATATGACCCAAAAATTTAGAGATGAAAAGGGACCTAAGATATCATCTAATTCAGTATTTTCTTAATACACATGAAGTAAACGAGATCTAGTAAGATAAAATGACATATATACCAGCCCCCCCCCCCAAGTCATTGGGTTGGTGTTTGAGCTTAGTTCATCTGACTCTTCACCTTTCCCCACTGCACCATGCTGCCTCTCCACTAAACAAAACCAAAATTATCTTCTCAAATAATGCATATACACTAAGAAAAGTTTTGGTTCAAAAACATTATTTTTCATTTGATCAATATCATTTTTGAAGAATAACTGTATTAAGAAGAAAAAATACATCTCTATTACTCTTGAAAAAAATAAAATAAATTAGGCTTGGAGCAGTCTAGTCTCTGCTAGAATACAGACTTTTTAAAATAAAGAAATATAATGTTATCTTGGAAATGTTCATAAAATATCAATGAAAGGATACTATTGATACTATGCTATTTATGACAGTGGAATTGAATTCACCTTTTCCCAGATGACACTTTCATTATTGGACAAACAGGAGGGGAGATTTTTCCATTACAAAAAAAGATTATTGACTCATATTTAATTGTCCTGGGCTATGAAATTCTGTAATAATGGATTTTGTCTATTACATTTCCCTCAATTTTAAAATTGAAAAGCAGATTGATCAACAAAATTAATTTAATATGTGTTCTATCTAAGTTCAAAGTTGATTTTTATTCATAAAGTTTTGGAAATTTAGGAAAAAATAGTTATTGGAGCTTATTCTTCTCTAATAGACAAAAAGTAAAGATTTTGTATTTGAATTCAAAACTATGATTGAGCTATATTTATAGGAAAATTAAGAAAATTTTGAAAGGGTTTTCATGGAGTTGTAAGGCAGGTGAGCATAGACTTCCAATAAACTATGATATGTATTAATGATTTAATAGCCTTCCAAAATTTTCGGGGATTTATACTTTGGAAGAGCACAGAATAGTAAGAAATTTTTATTCATAAGTATTTTCAACACTCTGCCCCAGATATGAAGCAAGCAACTGATGAAAGTAAGTCTTATCTATTTTTTCTTTATTGTTTATCTCTCAGAAGAAAGAGCACCCAAGTTCAGCTGACCTTTGTTCATTTTTCTGCTTCTCTTCTAGATAATCTTGTGTGTTTCCTCTTCATTTTCCTAATGATTAAAATGACAATTGAAAAATCTCTGATTTGTCCATGCTATTATATATGAACAAGAATCTGCTCAAAAATATATCCAATAAGTGATCCTTCAGCCTATGTCTAAAGGCCTCTTTTGAAGGGGAGACTTTTACATAGTTAGTCAGTGCACTATACTTTAGAATAGCATATTTTAAAGGAAAATTTAATTATAGTAAGCTTTAATTTCTCACTTTATAACTTCTATCTGTTGTTTTCAGTTTAGTCCTCTGGAGTTAAAACAAGATATGTGTAATTTCTATTTGATGTATTTCTTCCAGGTCTTGAAATACAATGTTTTCATTTCCCTAATGTCTTCACTTAACTAGACAAACATCACCAAATCATGTAAATGATTTGGTGGCCTGGTTCTTATAAGCCATTTGTCAAGTTTACTACATTTATTTATGTGTCTTTAAGCACGTTGCAATTCATTTCCCCTAGAATTAAATAAAACCCAGTGCCTGCCTATTATTTTTAAGGGCCAAATGGAAACTTATCAGTTTAATAATTAAAATTCTGCACAGTCTGGACCGGCATCATACCTTTCCACTTGTCTTATCTGTAGACCTTACCACATCCTCCATAATCCAACAATACTGTACAGTTTGCTGTTCCTCTAACATGAAGTTCTCTCTGCTCTGACTATTTTCCATATCTGGAATGCTTTCCCTCCTTGTCTCCACCTTCAACCTTCTTTGGTTACATTCAAAATTTAACTTAAATTCCACCTTTTTCAAGAGATTTTTATCAATACCCCTCTCTACTACTCCCTTCCTTCTAAGATTACCTTAGAATTATACTACATATATCTTTTTCATATACATTGTTATTTATATGTGGTCTCTAAATTCCTATGTGACTTTCTTGAGAAGAAAGACCATGTATTTGAATTTATTCATATTTCTAGTGCATAGCACACATCTGGTGCATAGTAAACATTTACTAAATACTTGTTGACAAACTGGTTTATGAATAGCCTTTCTAAAACAAGGCACCAAAAATTGAAGAAAAGCTTTCTTGATGACAATCAAGTCTTTAGTGATGGTAGGAAGTTAGTTGGATTTTGCTGCAATGTGCTTTATTTTTAATTAATAATACTCATTACACTTTAGTCCAAAAAACAAAATATTTAGAGTTAAAATGGACTTGAAGAACAAAGAATAAAAGGCCTGTTTGACACGAGACTGAGATTTCATTTTAGTTTTATGTGAATTCCTTAGTGGAAAAAGGAAACTAAGGTAAAGTTAAAAGACCATAAAGGGATGTCAGAAATATGATGATGAAGAGTTGGAAAGATTAGAAAAGGGACTGTAAGTTGTTATTATTTTTTTTTTATTTCTACATGAGATCCTTTCCTATAAAACAATTGAGGGAAGTTTGTAGCTGTACTATGATTTTGGTAGTAATTCTAGATCAAATACAGAAAAGAAAATATCTCAAGTAAAGCATTATGAACAAACAAAACTTATGATTTGTAATGAGTTAGCCACACAATTTATAATTAAAAATTGTGAGAAAAGGGAAAAAAAAGTCTTAAATTCTAAGGACAAGGTGTATTTCGTAGTAACCTCTACAGAATGCTCTGTTTGTGTTTATGCCTGATAAGCAACAATTATGTATGCACAAAATTCAGTTTGATCTACTTTCTATTGAGAAGGTAAAAGAACTGAGGAAGTACCTCTATACTCTCCAGCTTAATGGAGTTACTGAAATATTCTTTGAAATAATTGGAGAAAATTCCTTCAAATGAGGTAATAATAGTTACCTATTTTTTACAAGTGGTAAAATTAATGGATGTTTCTGGAAGATTACACCCCCAGAAACCTAATTTTTTTCATTTAATAATTTTCATTCAAAAAGTTTTTCATTTACTAGTTTTTAATATGTAGATCCTTTGGTGCCTGGCAAAAATTCCATTCACAATGATCCAAAAAAAAAAAAAAACTTGAGGCATTCAGAAAGTGGAACCCTACATTTTTATAATATACAGAAGGATATACTGCTTGAAGACACCTTTTAGGACCTCTGAAGTTATAACTTGATTACAAACACACTTAAATAAACGGTAATTGCAGGAGACTTACTCAACAAGAACAAACAAAATACCACATAGGTTGCTATCGGTAGAAGCATGGTCACCGTAGGGTACCAGATATCCATGTCAGACTACATAATCACTTGACTCCCTTTCTTCCAAATCAATTTTCCTGACTTCAACTCTGAAAAATATACTTGATTTCATACTGTCAAATAAGATTGCTTGCACTGAGCCTTGTCTAGTCCAGATTAGTTTAGTGATTCAGGCTCAACATTGAAATACAATGAAATATTAATAGGCCATAATATTAAATTAATATTATAAATGAATTTGGTATATAGTATATCCATATTATTCCAATTATAATTCCAAATGTTAAATTCATATATGTATGTATATATATGTATTTGTGTATATCTCTATATATGTGTATTTATCAATTTTTTAAAAATTCATAATTCCTAATCACATAAAGATAATGATTCTTTCTTTCACAGCATTCATCATGTCAGCTGTGCTATTTCAGAAAAAAAAAATCCAGAAAGGTAGTAGGACTTCTGCCAAACCTTTGGTCAACCAGGGCTCCACATGTTGAGATCTTTATGCTTCAGGTGAGAAGTATCAAATCTTAAGGAAGGCATCCTATGTAAAATAGACATAATATCTACCACAAGTAGGGAGTCCTAACCTGTTTCAGGATGTCAGGGAAGAGACGTTTGAGAGAGAGGGAGAGAGAGAGATAAATAGTTAGATACATAGTTAGATACATAGATATACATAGATAGATAGTAATAGAAAATTTAAGTAAAACAAAAATAAACATTCCAAGTCTTACAATAGATATGAAGATTATTATTCACAACTTGGGAATGAAGGAGTACTTATAAAAAGTAGCTTTGTATGCTACAGAGACTGATGATGTGATTCAACAGGTACTACCAGGAGATAGTTAATTCAGCATTTGTCAGGGAAAACAGAGACATGTAGTAGTGCTTAATCATTTTCTCTCTCAAGAATTCTGAAGTAGCCATGTATCAATCTGACATGAATAATAGGTTTGATTTTTTTTTTCCAAACGGTGTGCAGAAAGTGACAGAAAAACTCCTGAGACTTGTGAAGCTTGATTACTACAAGGAACTTCAAATGATTAAAATAACAACAAATAATTCTATCAGTAGAAAACTTGAGAACCGTTTCTAAGAATTTTGAAATCCTAGACAAGAAAGTGAAAATCATATCTCCATGGGGGAAAACAAACAGATAAATAAAATTATTTTCTATTTAAAATATGCTATCTATAGAATAATATCAGAAATATTAAATAAAAACGTGAAACATTCCAGGGTAGCAGTTTAAGCCCACCATGGTTGCATGCAGCTTTCAACCAATTATCATCAATCCTGAATAGAAGTGGATTAATTTCAAGATAGAATTATATTAAAATGTATTAATCACTGGTATATATATATAGCATTAATTTATGCAGATTCAATTAAAAAAAACCCAGCTATTTCCTCACATGGAAACTTCCTCCAAAATAGGAAAAATATCATTTTGAATTAAAACAGCTATTTTCTATTTAATGAAATGAATTAACTCTATTTAGTGGTCATATTACTCAAATTGTCATATGTTAGAATTTGAAGATGCTTAACTTGAAGCCAGAGGTAGAATTAAAGCAATGAATGACTAATCAAAATCAAAATACCAGTGTCTTTTTCAGACAAAATTTATTGAGCATAACTCTACAAGGAAAAAAAGATGGGGGCAGCTCCTTGGTGCAGTGAGTAGAGTGCTGGCCCCAGAATTAGGAGGACCTGAGATCGGATTGGCCCAAGACACTTAACACAAACACAAACACACACACACACTCACACACACACACACACACACACAGAGAGAGAGAAAACCCAGCAGTCTAACCTTGGGCAAGTTACTTAACCCCAATAGCCCTCCAAAAAGCAAAAAAAAAAAAAGGAAAAAAGAAAAAATAATGAGACCATATGTAAGAAATTGATTGGTCTCCTGAACTCAAAATTTAAATGAAAAGCAAATTTAGTGAAAGTATCATCTGTGAATTATCAGTCAATGCATATTTTCAGCCAGCTAAAATATCTATTAATAAAAGTCATCTAACAAGGAGAGAAAACTTTCTTTTTTAATGAATGATAAAGCATTTAATAAGTGCTCACTACTTATCATGCACTACATTCAACACAGGATTAAAAATAAAAAAAAAAATACAAGATAGTCAGTGCCCTCATGGCGTTCACATTCTTTCTTTTTAAAATTAATTTAATTTTAGTTTTCAACATTCATTTCCTCATGATTTTGAATTTTAAACTTTCTCCATCTCTATCATCTCACCCACCACAAGATGGCATGCAATTTGAAAAAGCCTCTACATATATATTCCTGTTAAACATATTTTCACATTATGCATGCTGTAAAGAAGACTTAGAAGGAATGGTAGAAAAACTAGGAAGAAAATAACAAAACAAAACAAAAAGAGAAAAAGAGCAAATAGTACTCTTTGATCTTGATTCAGACTCCATACTTCTTTCTCTAGATGTGATTAGCATTCTCCATCATGACACCCTTGGAGTTATCTTATATCCTTGAATTACTGAGAAGAGTTAAGACTAGCAAAGTTAGTTGTCACACTATGTGGATATTATAGTATATAGCATTCTCCTGTTTCTGCTCATTTCATTTGGCATCAGTTAATTTATGTC
>NW_027186315.1:3907481-3936525 GCF_028583685.1 Petaurus breviceps papuanus | reverse complement strand
TTGCCTAGCATTTCTTTCCATTTCTTCCCTTGATATTCTGGACTGTTTATTCTTCCAAATGAAATTTGTTACTATTTTTTCTAGTTCTATAAAGTATGTTTTTTTTGGTAAATTAATGTGTATGGCACTAAATATATAATTTAATTTAGGTAGAATTGTCATTTTTATTATATTTGCTCAACTCAGCCATGAGCAATTGAGATTTTTCCAATTAGTTAGATATGACTTTACTTGTGTGAAAAGGGTTTTGTACTTGTGGTCATATAGTTGCTGGGTTTGTTTTGGCAGGTAGATTCGCAAATATATTATAATGTCTACAGTAACTTTAAATGGGATTTCTCTTTCTATTTCTTGCTGTTGAATTTCATTGGAAATATATAGGAATACCTAGCATTTATGTGGGTTTATTTTATATCCTGCAACTTTGCCAAACTTATTTATTGTCTCAAGTAGTTTTTTTTTACTAGATTCTCTAGGATTCTCTGAATATATCATCATATCATCTAAAAAGAGTGATAGCTTAGTCTCTTCTTTGCCTAATTTGATTCCTTCGATTTCTTTTTCTTCTCTAATTGCTACTGCTAACATTTCTAGTACCAGATTAAATAAGAGGGGTGATAGTGAAAACCTTTGTTTCATGCCTGATCTTATGGGAAATGCTTCTAGCTTCTCCACATTACATATAGTATTTGCTGATGGCTTTAAATAGATGCTACCTATTATTTTAAGGAAGGTTCCATTTATTCCTATACTTTCTAAAGTTTTTAATAGGAATGGATGTTGTATTTTTTCAAAAGCCTTTTCTGCATCTATTGAGATGATCTATTGAGATGCAGTTTCCGCTAGTTTTACTGTTGATATGATCAATTATACTGATGGTTTTCCTAAACCATCCTTGCATTTCTGGAATAAATCCTAGCTGATCAAAGTGTATTACTCATGATATAAGTTGCTGTGGTCTTTTTGCTAATATTTTATTTAAAATTATTGCATCTATATTCATGAGGGAGCTTGGTCTATAAATTTCTTTCTCTGTATTTTCTCTTCTTGATTTAGGTATCAGTACCATATTTGTGTCATAAAAATAATTTGGTAGGACTCCTTCTCTAATTTTCCCAAATAGATTGTAGAGTATTGGAATAAATTATTCTTTAAGTGTTTGATAGTGAATTCACTAATAAATTTATCTGGCCCTGGATTTTTTTCCTAGGCTTGTTGACTGATGGCTTGTTCAATTTCTTTTTCTGATCTGGGTATATTTAAGTAATTTATTTCCTTTTCAGTTAATCTGGGCAACTTTTATTTTTGTAAATATTCGTCCATTTCCCTAAGATTGTCAAATTTATGTGCATACAATTGGGAAAAATAATTCCTAATTATTGTTTTGATTTCCTCTTCATTGGAGGTAGATTCACCCTTTTCATTTTTGATACTCATAATTTGGTTTTCTTAATTCATTTTTTATCATATTGACTAAGGGTATATCAATTTTGTTGGTTATTTCATAAAACCAGCTCTTAGTTTTATTTATTAATTCAATAGTTTTCTTAATTTCACTTTTATTAATCTCTCCTTTGGTTTTCAATATTTCTACTTAATATTAAATTGGGGGTTTTGAATTTCTTCTTTTTCTAGATTTTTCAATTGCATTCCCAATTTGTTGAATTCCCTTTTCTCTAATTTAATTATGTATGCACTCAGGGATATAACGCTTCCCTAAGAACTGCCTTTAATGCATCCCACAAATTTTGATATGATGTCTCATTAATATCATTCTCTTGAATGAAATTGCTGAGTTTCCAGAATTTCCTGTTTAAACCATTCATTCTTTATGATTAAATTGTTTAATTTTGAATTGGTTTTTAATCTGTCTTTCCATGGCCCTTAATTTCAAAGTATATATCTTTTTATCCCCACTCAGTTTTCTCCAGAGATCTATTATACCTATTCTCTCTAAAACCCTGTTCACCTCCTTAACTTCTTTCTTGTTTATTTTGAGCTTAGATTTATCAAGGTCAGAGAGGGGGAGATTGAGGACTCCTACTTGTATAGTTTGCTATCTATTTCTTACACTATTTACTTCACCTTCTCCTCTAGGAATTTGGATCCTATACCACTTGGTGCATGTATGTAAAGTAATGATATTGCTTCATTCTCAATGGCGACTTTTAGTAGGTTATAGTTTCCTTCCTTATCTCTTTTAATTAGGTCAATTTTTGCTTTTGCTTTATCTGAGATAAGGATTGCTTCCCCTACTTTTTTTTTCTTTACCTGAGCCTTGATATATTTTACTCCAGCCTTTTACCTTTACCCCGTGTGTATTCCTCTGTTTCAGATGTGTTTTTTGTAAACAGCAGATTGTAGGATTATGATTTGTAATCCATTCTGCTGTCTCCATTTTATAGGAGAGTTCATTCCATTCACATTTACACTTATGATTGTTATCTGTTTCTTTCCCTCCATCCTATTCCCACCACTGTTAATGTTCATACTTTCTCCCCTTCTCCTTTCTCCCCCTTATTAGTTTTGCTTTTGACCACCGCCTCCCTCAGTATTCACTTATCACTCCCCCTCCCTTTTCTTCCTCTTTCCCCTTATTTCTTTACTCCCTAATAACCACCCCCTCCCTTTCATAAACCTTTCCTCCTCCTACTGCCCGTAGGATAATTTTATGCTTAATGAAGTATGTTATTTCTTCTTTGTACCAAGAGTGACAGGAACAAATCTCTTGTGAAGATCCTCTCCCTCCCCTCTTTCTCTCTAAAATGATACTTTTTTGTTTTTCTTCTCTATAGAGTCCTATCCTTAACTGGTTCATATTCCCTCCTTTCAATAGAATCAATGAGGGAAAAGCTCATATGATTCCTATCTCACTCCTTTCTTTTACTCTGCTTTACAGTTTTTATGCCTCTTTGTGTGGCATAATTTAACCTTTTCCATTTCATTCAATCCCTTTATTTTCATTGCAGTCCCTTTGTAGCCCTTAACAAGACATTATTTTAATCGTCATTTTTTGATATTTTATACTCATACCCTCTACTTGACTATAACCAGTTTGCTCTTATGAAATAGCAGGGTGTGTCTCTGTTTTCCTTGTTTACCTTTATATGTCACTGTTGCATCTTGTAATTGGAGGTTGAATTTCCAATTGGTTCTGGCTTTTTTATCAAGAATGTCTCGAACTCTATTATGTCATTGAATGACCATCTCTTTGCCTGGAAGAATATGCTCAGTTTCACTGGGTATGTGATCCTTGGTTGTAACCAAAGCTCTTTTGCCTTCCAGAAAATTCTATTCCACTGCTTCCAATCTTTCAGTGTAGAGGTTGCTAATCCTGTGCAATCCTCACTATGAACTCTCCATATTCGAAGTTTTTCTTTCTGGCTGCTTGATATATTTTCTCTTTTATCTGGTAGTTCTGGAGTTTGGCCACAACATTTCGATGATTTTTCAATTTGGGTACTCTTTCAGCAGTGTCCGTTGGATTCTCTAGATTTCTTTTTTTTCCCCTCAGGTTCTAGTATCTCAGGGCAGTTTTCCTTAACAAGCTCTTAGAGAATGTTGTCCAGGCTCATTTTTTCATCATGATATCTGGTAGGCCTATGATTCTCAGATTATCTCTCTCGGATCGGTTTTCCAGGTCAGTTATTTTTTCTTTGATGGATTTTACCTCTTTTTTTTTCTAATTTTTCATTCTTGTTGTTTTGTTTGACTAATTCTTGGTTCCTCATAAAGTTATTTGTTTCAATTTGGTTGATTCTAATTTTTAGCAAATCATTTTCCTTGGTTAATTTTTGGATCTCCTTTTCCATATCATACACTTTTTCTTTTTATAAAGATGTTTTCTTCATTATAATGTTTTTTCTAATCATGCTATTTAGGTTTTGAGAGAATTATTCATTTTGTCTTCGATCTCTCTCATTTGGTTTTCAAAGTTCCTTTTGAGCTCATCTAGGAGGGCTTTCTGTGCTTGGGACACATTCCCAGTTGATGTTTCAGCTGTGGATGTGGAGTCCACATTGTCTCAATCTGAGTTTGGTTTCTCCATTTGAGGATAGTAGGACTCCAGAGTCTTTACTGTAGGAGGTTCCACCCTGGGTCAAGGGTTACTGTTTTCTGGGTAAGAGGGGGAGAATTGGAGCAAGTGAGGTTCACTTTGTCATCCTACTCTTTGGAGGTCCTGATAGGTGCCTTTTTGAAATTTCTTGGCTATGAAGTGCTAGCCCCAGGAGTATTTGCTGTCCAGGTCAGGGGCCCCTGTATTTGGTCCTTACCTTGCTCTTTCCAGTCCCAGACATTTGGTGATAGGCCTGGTAGTGGCCTTTGTGTTTGGTGAGACGATTTGCGCTCCAAGTTGATCAGGCAGCCAGGTGGCTCAGCGAGTAAGAGCACCAGTTCTAGTGCTGGGATGACCTCGGGATCAAATCTGGGCTCAGATACTTAGCACCACACCCAGAAATAACTGGTCGTGTAACCTTGAGCAAGTTCCTTAACCCCAATTGCTTAATAAAATAAAATAAATCAACTTGTGAATCCCACAATTTTTGAAAGCTAGAACTTGTGAACTCCTGCAACAGGAAAGGGAGGAGCTAATGACCATGTATAAGGAGATGCCCAGGATGGAAAGAGCAGACCTAAGAAGGGAGCTCTTGTGGTGGAGAAGGATAAAATTGTTCTATCTCTGAACTCTGTTTGTCTGTTCTGTCTGTGTTAATGTATGTGATACTTCGAATAGAATCTCTGGGACCCTACTGGAAGCCCTGAAAGAGGATTTTCTGGTTATCTGTTTACAGAAGTACTGGAGGAGGGTTTTGTAGGTCCCAGGGATTTACTAATGATTTTTATTGACCGCTTGGATCTTGCTTGTGAGTCTTTGTTGATTTCTATGTTGATTATTTGTGTTGATCTCTTGGACCTTGTTGGTGGGTCTTTTTTGATTTTGCAGGGAATTGATTATGGTGCTGGCAATGTGTAGAAATGTTGTTTGGGCTGTGTTAAGCTTTGTCTTATCAGAAACAGGAACTGTGAAGGACTTGAGGTGCACTAGACACTGTGAGGTTCAAAATAGAAGGGGAACTGGACAAAGAACTGGACAAGGAACTGGAAAGGAACTGGGAGATGCCTGCCTTAGAACCATGTACCAGTTGTGTAGATTCAGGCTTGAGCTGGAACCATGGAAGAGGAAGTATGGAAGCTGAGAGCCAGCCTTGAGTCAAGATGAAAAGATCTTTTCTTGGGTACCTTATCCTGACTGAGAAGATTATGATTACTATGACATAGGAGTGGAGAATTTAGATTTTTGTACTTTGTGTCCATTAAGGAGACAAGTCTCCTTAAGGATGATTGAATCAAGGATTTAGTAAATGACTGAGTTACTAAATTAATATACTTTGTTTAAATCTATGTGGCCACTTTGGGGAAAACTATGTGGCTATTTTAGTGATAAGTTGCTTTGCCATAACATTGTGAATGCTGTACTTTGATTTCTATGAATGTTTTGCTTTAATTTACTGCTAAATACACAGAGTTCGCTATACTATGAAATCAGAACCTTTAAGCTATTCACAGCAGCAGTCCTATGGAAAGCTGCTCATGCTTGGCTTTTCAGGTGGCCACATATTCTCAAACAAAACATATAATTCAATAAGTCACTATATCCTCAATCAATATAAAGTGTCCATCTAAATTGATTTTTGATTCTTTCATATTGATTAGAAATGGGCTTACAATTTTCCTTAAGTTGAACATCCTTAAGGGAGGGGTAGAGGAAATTACAAAAGCCATCCACCCCTAGGTCACAGTAAGTCATAAACTCACCAGTCAGTATTAAGTAGCCAAGTAAAGGTCCTTTCTTCTTAACTCAAGGTTGATTTCCAAACTCCATGGCTCCTCTTCCATGCTCCTAGCTCCTGCATGGATTTACCAGACTGTTGTTTGGATTAGTAAGTAGGTAGCTTTCTGATCACAGCTCATGGTGATTAGTATACTAAAAATTCTTCTCACTTTCTTTTTCTGGGAAAACAAAGCTTAACAAAGCCACAACAATATATACACACATTAGGCTTAGTGAGTTACATCAATTTTCACACACATTGCCAGCATTATTATCTCAATTCACTTTCTGTCTGACAAAGTAAAACAAACCAACAGACAAAGCTTTTCTCTGAGAAATCAAAAACAAGTTGGCTGTAAAGTCTCAGGACTTCTGTAAACAATTGTAAAGCCCTCTTTCAGTACTTCTCTAAATAGCAGTAAAGTCCTTTCAGGGCTCCTGGATCAGCAGAAAAGTCCTCTTCCAGGGCTTCTGGATCAGTAGTAATGACCTCTTTTAGGATTTATGTCAAAAAACAACAGACAAGACTTTTGTCTGACAGACCAATAGAGTGCCAAAATCACAAACATCTTCGCTCTCAGTTCTGCTTGCTCTCAGCTGGTGCTCAAGATTTTGTCTGCTCTGCTCCTTCCTGTTCCACCCTTCCAGTTTAGGTCTTTTGGCAAGTTTGTCCTGCTTATGCTCCCTGTGATGATGTTATGCCTATGAAGGATAGGGAAAGTCTCCAAACTCCCTTAGGCTTATTAAGGGCAACACAGTGCAAACTATTTTCAATACACTTGATATAATCACATAAGGGGCTCAAAGGCACTTAAACAGCTGAAACAAGGAGCAAAGTACTACTTTGCACATCATTACAAAGCCACATTTTCCCCAAACCCTGTTATCACATTATTTGCCTTCTTAATGGGGGGGGGGGAGGTGATGGAGGGAGAGAATTTGGAACTCAAAATTTGAAAAGAAGGAAACTTGAAATTATTTTTCCATGTAATTGGGAAAAGAGTAAAATATTAAACAATAAAATAAGAAATAGTAATTAATGCAGAAGCAGGAAAAAATAGAATTAACTTTAAAAGAGTTTAAAGAATATAGACTCTTTTAGTAGCACAGATTAAATGATATATTGAAAATGTACAACAGATTTCAGTTTACAAAAGTTTTTCATCTACTAAATACCTTCAAATAAATGAGCAGGCCACAGACCATCTATAGAGCAGAATCTTATATAGAATAAAGCTTAATATTCTTTATAAAATAACAGAATTTAAATCCTCAATACAATTATAAAATTTTAAAAATCCTTAAGAAATTGGGAAATTAATTATATTGTGAATAGAGAATTATAAATACAACTATTACAAGTGCACAGAGATCATACTAGTACATAAAAATTTAAAATTAATGGTTTTTATTTATATTAACAAACTGAACAGTCATAATATTCTAATTAAATTATATTGGAAATTCTTGTTTAAAATAAGTAAAAAAAATTAATTAAGGCCACATGGAAAAAGTGCAAGATACATATAAGGCCTGTCTTCCTATCTGCTGTAGACATTATTCCACAGACATTACGTACATACAAATATGTGTGTATGTGTACAAACAGTCATATTAAATAACATTTTATTCACATGTGTAGTAACCTGCAGAAGTTTACAAAACAGCAGGATAATAACTTTTCCAAGGACCACTGCTATGTAAACCTCATAGAAAATATGAGGACAAATTAACAATAATGGCTCACATTTATATTTCTTTCAAGTTTTATATAGTGTATCACATAAATGACCTCATTGTAATCTCATGAATTGTGTAAAATGAATTAGGAGGAAAAGTGGAGACTAACTTGATTATAAAGCTATGCTGTGCATCACTAATAAATCCCAACAGGAAAAGATTGAAAGATCACTTAAATACCAAATAATACTGAATGCATAAAATATATTAGAATTCAAACTACTATGAAACATATATAAACAGATGAAATATACCAATACAGTTACATAAAAAGTTATGGACAGGGGCAGCTATGTGGCACAGTGAATACAGGAATGGCACTAGAGTCAGGATGATCTGAGTTCAAATCTGGCCTCAGACACAACACAAAAACTAGCTGTGTGACCTTGGGTCACTTAACCCCAATTGCCCTACCTTCCCCCCACCAAAATAAAAGTTATGGACATAAAAATAGAACTAAATAATTAGAGGAACATTAATTGATCATGGATAATAACAAACAATATTGAAAAATGACAATACTACCCAAATTAATTACTCTTTACCACTGTATTCAAGGAACCAAAGGATAACTTTGTAGAGATAGGAAAAAAAATAAAACCAAATATACCTCAAGGAGAAAAAAATGTCAAAATACAAAGGGCTATTAAAAAAAGATACAAAGAAATAGAAATAGATATCACAATACATATAGCCACCTTTATTACTTATTACAAAATAAAAAATACAGACAAAGAAACTTTAATAACAAAATCATAAACATAAACTTGGATGAATTCAAGCATAATGCAAAAGACGGTAAATGGATAGAGACCTTTTTCCCCCTCAACATCTACATAGAAATCTATATCTATATCTATATCTAAATAAATTTAAGTTTTCAATTTTCTAGATAATTTGCAAAAACTCCTCAAATTTCACAGAGAAATGGATAAATTAGAGGAAGGAGGAAAAAAAATGCCTGCTTTAGAATGTGGAGGAAGCAATAAGAGGGAATGCTATTTTGGACATGAGATGTAGAAAGGGATTAATTAATTAAATACTTAGAAAATATAATAAGGGGAAGAGTTAGCATATTATCTTACACTTTGGGAGTTTGGGACAGAGAAGAACACATCTCATATTTCAAAAGAATGAATTGCAAAGAGTTTTCAGAACAGATAAATGAAATGAAGTAATTGGAATCTCTCTAAAATAAAGTTTTATATTACAAAATACTCTGATAAAAAACAAACTAACAAGAACTGAAGGGAGATGTTTAAAGAGACACAGGTGAATAATAAAGGTGTTACTGATCAGCTTCAAAATGCAAAATAACAAGTACAATATCTAGAATTTACACACTGGTTTGAAATATTTCCAAAGACAAATGATATGATTAAAATTCTAAATAAACTGTTTAAGAAAACTGATTACAATACTGTGATTATAATAATAGAAGAAATGAAACTTTAATGAAAAAAGGAATTTGTAAGCATTCTGATTTTTTTTTTAAATTATAACTAAAAAAATCTTTGAAAAGCAAATGCAGCAATCAAGAGAAACACAAGAATCACAGTAATGTGAATTACATGTTTTCAATTTGGGAAAATAGATTATTTATGAGTGTGTCTGTGTGTCTGTATGTGTGTGTTTGTGTGTGTGATGAATCACTTATATTACAGCAGAGTTAGAAGAAACAAATGTCCTATTCAAACCTTAAGGCCTTCAAAAGATAGAAATTTTAAGAAATAATAACAAAAAAAAAAGATTGAGCTAGAATTATTTTGTTCTATTTTGATTCTGTATATCACATAAGCATCTGTGTATGCATGTATATCTGTATGTACATATATACAAACCACAAACATACATTCATACATACATGTGTAGGTAGTATATCTATGATGTGTGTGGAGATAATTGATAGTTTTTAGGGTTACTTTCAAAAAATGAATAAATAAAATGCTAGTAATGTCATTGCACCAGCCTTTGACCTTTACAGACCACAAGTTTCTATGTATTCATCTGGTTTATTTAATTTCTTCAGCACATGTTTCTCTACCACATTCAATAACTGTTAGAGAAGCACTGAAAAATAAAACTAGTTTACCAAAAACCATTAAAAATCCTTTTGAGAATTCATAGGAATTTTTCTCAGAGTAGGCAAAAGAATCTAATATATGTGATCTGTTTATTTTGTGTTGTTGTTTTCTTTCTAATCAGTTAAGTTTTATTTATACATCAGATATACCACCTGATTACTTACAGGCAATAAAAAAGTGAATCAAACTAAGGCAAAAATACCAACATCAATGCAAAAAAAAAATTCCTTAATGGCTGTTATGATGATTGTCCTTATAGTATTGTCTTGGAAAAAGCTTTCTTAAAATCCTCAAATATAAAAGTTGATAAATACAATGTAAGTTGAATAATATGGGCAAAATTATCAGTGTGGTCAGAAAGCAGAACCTGAGTCAAAATCAGAACCAAAACTCAATTCCACATACTTTGCAACCAAGGAAGGTTTAAGTCCACCAGCAATACCTATGGGCAGAGACTCTTCTGGAACAAGGGAAAAAAAGGTTATTTAGGTTTTAATTTAAGCAGGCGGTGATTTGGGTATGGGGGACCTTAGACCTGGACAGATTTGTAATTGGTGGCTAGTAACTAGTAAGACTCTTCTTCAGGTTAGCTATCTTAATAGAACAGTCCTTGCTATTTCAACATTAAGCAAGGTTACAGATAGGGTTGGGGTTGCAATGCAAGCAGCATCAGGGACAAGACAGAGGAGTTGCAGACAAAATGGAATTACTTTGCTTTCTCTACTATCCATAATACTTATTAGAATTGTTCATTTAGAAAGTTTATTTTATAATTCCAATACCAGGTAATGGACTATATAATTAAAACAAAATAACAGAAAGAATGTTTTCTACTTGCAAGTCGGTAACTTCATATTACCTTAAGTGAGAATTTGTGTGTTAGAAATATGTGATAAGTTTTTTTTTGAAAATGATTGCCATTGTGAATTTTCTCCATTTTTACTTTAAATTCAATGTACTGCTTTCTTCTATCAATCATTAATTTGTGAAAAGAAAACTGCTCTAATACAATACACCATAGTCTTAAAAATAAAATGTAAAAATATTTCCTTTTTTATTTATCAAGTAGGTGATCCTTTTCTTAGTTTAGCTTTTACTCAATTTTATTTCTTAAAGTTGTATTATCGCTGGAGATAAAGAAGAAATTTTCATTTTAACATATAATAATCAAAAGGTATCACTGGAAAAAATATATCAGTGAAAATAAACATACAACTAAGTGATATCCATTTAATTAACCCTTGGTAAATTTGTCTATATAATTTTAGTAGGATTAATAAATTTACGTATGTTAATTATTTACATAATTCATTCAATGATGCATTTCATTTACTAAATAAGTATCATTTTTGTCCTGAAAAGTATTAAAATTATTTTTAAAAAAATATGTGGTATTGTGATTTTTTGACCAATAGGTTCTGGATGTTTTTCTATTTTTTTAATCTTATTATAGAAAAGAACTTTCTACCTCACTGTTGAGTTTCTTTCCACAGTATTGAAAGAAAGATATATGTAACCAAAAGCACAACTGTCAGGAATACAATTCCCTCCTTGGAAGTAGAATCCATCAAAGATTAACTGCACCATAGATCTATAAAAGGAATCACTTCTTTTTTTCCCCTTCAATATTTTATTTTTGATGCAAACACTAGAACACAAATACAGAATAGAGAAAAGAAACAAAAACATCATAAATTCAAATATTCGATCTTAAATACAAAGTTAAAAATAAAAAAATGACATGTGTATAGCAAAATATGAGAAAATTCAAAGTATTTTACAATAAAATTTCATTACAAGAATGTCTATATAATAAATAATACTAGTTGTGTCGAGAATTTTCCCTATTTTCTTTGCATTTTTGTGAGTTTCCTTTCTGCTGTGCACTTTTTTATTTGTTCTTTTTTATCCCTCTCCCTAAACCCCTCCACCATGATGCCACAATTAAGTTTACAAATGTTTCTCTTTAGCAATGAATATATATATATATATATATATATATATATATATATATATATATATATATCTACAGAAAGATACAAAAAAGTTTAGATGTTTCTCTATGTATATATACATACAGATATACATATGTACATATATAGACAAATGTCTTCCCAAATCTATTCTACTCTTGATTTTTTTATCTACATGCATATCTCTTTTTCTGATCCCTCCTGCTTTCTTTACTTTACTTCCACCTATGACCTTGTCCTTCTATAACTTGTCTAGCACCTTCCAAGTATTCCTCTTCTATCCCCCATTCCCATAAATCTGAGCAACCTTCTATATCCCTATTTAATCTATTCTCTCACTTTCTCTTCTAAAGATCTCTCCCTTGTCCTCTCCCCACTCCCTCTGCTTCTACCATTATATTTCTTCTGAATTTAGAAGACTTCTACACTTTTAAATATATATATTCCTCCCTCTTACACCTATTCCCAATGAAAGTAGGTTCTACTTCCCTAGTAGAAAGAATTATCAGTCCTCCTTCCCCATCTAATTTCTCTGCATCAGTTCCTTTTCTTGCACTTCATTTGTATGAAATAAATACTTTTAAGTTGCCCCTAAATTGTTTTAGTTTTTAAATTAATGTCATATTTAGGTTTACCCAATTATGAACTAACCAATTGTTGAGAATAAGCTTATGTATACATTTTACATATATAAAAAGCAAACAGTCTGTTCTTATGGATCCATTAAAATCACTGTTTGTTATGTGCATCACATTGCTTTTGGTTCTTGTATATCAAATCTTCTATTAAATTTGGGATTTTTTTTAAGTCTTGAAAGGCTTAGAGTTTATCAAATATTCATTTTTTATCATTCAAAACAATTTTATTTGGAGTCCCAGTTCTTTTGCTTTTTGATATGTTGTGTTCCAAGACCTGTGGTCCTTTAATGTCTCTGCTGCTAGGTCTTGAGTAATTCTAATTCTGGCACCATCATATTTAAATTATTTTAATTTTAATGTTTTTAATATTTTATCCTTGAACTGGAGATTTCAGAATTTGATTATGATTTTCCTAGGAGTTTTCCTCATAGGATCTCTTTTAAGTGGTGATCACTGGATTTTTTTCCTATTTATACTCCTCTCCCCCCACCCCACCTTGCTCTAATGCTTTAGGACAATTTTATTTGATTATTTCTTCTACTATTGTATCAAGATTCTTTTTTTTATTGTAACTTTCAGTTAATATTTATATTTTCTCTTCCTGATTTATGTTGTAAATCTGGATTGATAGATGGATTCAGATGAATAAAAGATATTATTAAATATCTTAAAGAATAACATCATAACATATATTACTCTATAATTCTATAATAGAATGTGATTCTGCTGTTATCTTATATATTTTTTTTAAGTTTATTAAATATATAAAGCATTTGAAGTATGATTCTATGAATTGCATTACTTAGAATGTATCTGTGGAAAGACAAAACTTGGTGGTGATTAGGTTGCTGAAATGACCTACGGATGCACAAATGCGCAGAATTGTTTGGTGTCATCAGACTCACATAAGCATAAGTGGATATATATGTAGAGGAAAACAATTTGAAATTAAAACTAACAATTAAATATATATTGAAATCTTAGCTATTTCCATATGGTAGATAGTTATGAATAATTCTATGAAATATCTAGACATAAACCATTAACCCAGAATAGTCTTTGAAAGTATGATGTTTTAAAAGTCATTTTGAGCATCAGTTCTGAAGACATGGATTCAAGTTGCATATCTGCTATTCAGTATCTAAACAACTATACAAAGCTAAGAACAAAAGGTGAAAGCAAAGGCCTGGGTTGCTATTTCCCTACTATTTATGAAGAATCAGAACTTAGCCTAAAAGGGCCAGGGTCTCCCATGGCATCCTGGGTCATCACTAGTCATCCTGATGAATATCAGGCCACTGGAGGCAGATGGCTCTGGAGAAGAAATTATGTCTGGTGACCTTCCACAGTCCTCCTTTCTTCACTTCCAAGTCAACTGTAGTCATGTCATCCTCTCCCTGATGTCATGGCCTTCTTTGAGAAGTAAGGGCAAAAACAACAAGAGTAAAGAACATGTATAAAACTGTAGCCTTGTCTGACAACATTGCATAAGAATTGTTATAGTAAAGAAGAAACTGAAGTTGGCAAAGAAAGCTAAGGATAAGTAGAGAGGATGGGGGTGACTGAGGGGCTACATTGCTAGGATAAGACTACTATTCCCCATGAAACCATGACATATATGTATATATCCTTGTTTAGTATCTATATATTCTGAGTGTTTATATTTAGTAAAAGTCTATTTGTTGTTTTAGTCTCATTCCTTTGGTCCATCATAATTGACTAATTAAGGTCATAATCCTGCACTTGGAATTCCTATGCACCTAGTCTTAAAGATTTGGCAGAACTAGTAGGATCTGGCAGAATTAATAGTGTGACTATTCATTACCAAGACAAGAAAAGGCAATAGTAAATGAAAGGAATTATAGAATCCTCCATTAACAGGGTTGACCCTGACCTTGTTCCCTATTATTCAGTAGCACAAGAACTATGGTCTGTGTGTATAAATTCCACAAGTAGGTTTTTATACCCCCTGCCTCAAAGACCCAGAAAGATTGGACTGTTGGTTCTAGAAGGAAATAAAAACATGAAGGCATAAAAACACCATGCACTTCTCTATTTCATAGCTGTCCATAATTTTGTTTATGGAGGTGCCCCCTGAATTAGAATGAGATTTAATAACAAAATAATAACTATGGGAATGCAATATAATTATGTGTAAAAGGATGTATACAAGGATAAATGAAACTAGAATGGGTGGAGGAGGAAATTATATGGTCAGACAAGCGCTTTAATTATTTTTGCAAGTGAGTGGGGAGACATTTCATTCAGGGAGAACTATTTTGAAGGTATTGCAACAGTTCAAGCATGAAGTAAAGAGACCATGTACAAGGATGATAGTTCTGTGAGTAGAGAGAAGGGAATACACAAGAGATGGGATGCTAAAAAACGTTAGCCAAAAGATTTAAAAATAAAATAATAAATTTTGTATTCAATGTAAGTTTTATCTTCATTAAAGTATAAAATCATCTATTGAAAGTTTAAAGCCTTTGACAAGTTTGCTTCTTCCTAATTTTCAAGTCTTACTGTTTAAGTATTTGTTGGTTTCCTTCACATACTTACTGATCCAGAAACTCCTTCCTTCTTGCGATTTAAAACATATTACATTTCATTTTGTGATTTTTGACTTTTCAATAACTTGTCCACTATGCCTGGAATGCTCTCCCTCATCATTTACACCTACTCTTTCCTTGATTATCTTCCGTACTTAACCCAATTACTACCTTTTGCAGCACCTCTTTCCCACTTCCTCCCACTGCCATATATTGCTACTACTACCTTCCATATGAAATTTACCTTCCATCAATTTTGTATCAATTTTTATGTGCAGTTCATTGCATATTTTCTACATCAAAATGTGAATTCTAGAATATTAGAATATCAGAGGCTGATATTGAGCTTTTAAAAAAGGTATTCACAGTATTTAGCCCAATGCTTGGCACATAGTAAGCTATAAAAATGCCTTTTTTTTAACTGACTGACTATTAACTATGGAGACCCCGCATCTTAAGCAACCATTAAGCACTGTAATTTACAGAGAAGATTATATTTATTGACTAGCAAATTATTGTGACACAAATTGATAGACAAAAGTTCTGAAATTATTTTAATGATATTTGAAGGGCTTCTGAGTAATGTTGGATTTTGTTGGATAATTTGGATTGGGTTTTTGGATATTTGGAATATCCAATAAAAATTGGATAAGTTAAACACCATAGCTTTCTTATTTCTCATTTGTCAAATGGGTCATCATAATTAGTTACCCTATTCATAATTTTTTTTTTTACATTTTCATGTAAAGCTATGTTTTAAGAACTTTAAGGCAAGCATGACTTAGGATCTAGGAATTAGGGAAGAAAACCACATTAGTACAGAAAAAAAATTGTTGTCTTTTCTGCTTGCATATCTAACTTCTAGTGACTAATTTCTAGGTCTCAGATAATTAGAATATTATTAGGAAGAAATCTGGAAGAGTGTTACACACCCAGCCAAGGGAACAGGATTGGGGATGAAGCAGGAACATCAACCATGCAAGGAGAATAAAGGAAGGAATGCTATTGTGGTCACTCAGTTAAATAAAGTTGTATTTGGGGCAAAAGCAAAGGATAAAATTGTTGTATACAAATCTCAGTATATCTCTATTTCATAGCCGCAAATTTCACTCTTAACTCACATCAACTACAGTATATTCCAAATAAATATTTTATTTACAAGAGACATGAATTATGAAACCCAACAAAACAAGCAAATGATAGGCACATTTTGAGCATCCACCAATTTAGTATAACTACGCAAGGTGCTAAGCATTGGTGAAACAAAGAACTCTGTAACTTTAAAGAACTTACAACTTTGTGAGGGAATTAGAAGAGGATAATGATAAATATAAAGTAAGATAGAATATTAGACACATTTTGTTTTAATAGAGATAAGATTGATTCCAGAGTGAGACAGGTAGAGATCTTACTTTTTACATTGGGAGCAAAGTAAGAATGTTAAAATGAGAATAAGCATTTTTGCATAGTACTCCCAATGTACCCCTTCCACATCAATACAGAAAATCATTGTCATTTCTATATATGATTAACAAAGCCCAACAGCAAAAGAGAGAAAGAGAAATCCCAATAAAAATAACTGTAGAGAATATAAAAGACGTGGGAGTCTGCCTGCCAAGACAAAAGCAGGAACTATATGAAGAAAATTATAACACACTTTTCACACAAATAGAGTCTTATCTAAGTAGTTTGGAAAATATCAGTTGTTCAGGAGTAGTCTGAGCTAATATAATAAAATGACAATTATAATTATATTAATTTATTTATTCAATCCCATACTAAACAAGAAAACATTTTATAGAGCTAGAAACAAGTAATAATATCATTCATCTTTTAGAAGAAATGGGGAAGATTATGGAAAGATGGCCTAGCCTTACTAGATCTAAAACTGTATTACAATGCAGCACTTATAAAAACTATTTGGTTCCATCTAAGAAATAGAGTCATGGGTCAGTGGAATAGGTTAGATATACAAGACCCTGCTGTCAATGACTATATTGTTATACTCTTAGATAAACCTTAAAACTCTAATCTGTGGAATAATATCTCAGTATTTGACCAAAATTGCTGGGAAAACTATGAAATAGTATGTCATAAACTAAGCATAGACCAACATCTTACACTGTACACCAAGATAACATCAAAAATGGGTACATGATTTTGACATAGAGACTTATGCCTTAAAAAAAAAAAAAACAAGACTGCAAGTAATAGTTTACCTGTCAGATTTATGGAGAAGGGAAGAATTTCTGACCAAAAAAGACTTAGAGAATGTTATGATATGTAAAATGTATAATTTTGATTACATTAAATTACATTTTTCAGACAAGCAAAGTCAATGCAAATAAAGTTAGAATGGAGGCAGAAAGCTGAGAAATGAGTTGAGAAACACAACCAGTGTCTCTGATAAGACTCATTTCTGAAATATATGCAGAACTGAGTCAAATTTATAGGAATACAAGACATTCTCCAAATTGATAAATGGTTAAGTGATATGAACAGAAAGTTTTCAGGTGAAGAAATTAAAGTCATCTAAAGTAATATGATAAAATATTCTAAATCACTATAGATAAGAGCAATGCAGTTCAAAGCACCTCTAAGCTAACACCTCTCACTTATCAGATTAGTTAATATGACAAAAATAGAAAAAGATAAATGTTGGGGAAGATTGGGGAAACTGGAACATTAATGCAGTGTTGATGGAGTTGTGAACTGATCTAGCCATTTTAGATAGCAATTTGAAACAGTGCCTAAAGGACTATAAACTTATATATACCCTTTGATGCAGCAATACAGCTTCTAGGTCTATATCTCAAAGAGAACATAAAAAGGAAAAAGGACTCACATATATTCACTCTCTCTCTTTTATAGATAGATATACATATAAATATGTAAATAAAGGTATATAAATATAGGTACAGATATACAAAGAGAAATACATATAAAGGTATAGATATAATCTGTATGTACATGTGTATATATGTGTGTATGTATCTATGTATATATGCACATGCATATATACTTTGTGTGGGGGCAAAAGATTGAACTATAGAACATGAATGTGGATAAAAGCAAATTATTTTCTATTTTTTTCCCTTGTGTTTTTTTTCTTTTTGTTTAGATTCATTTTTACAACATATGACAAATGAGGTAATGTATTTAATGTGATTGTACATTTATAGCCTATGTTGGATTGCATGCTTTCTTAGGGGGAAAGAGGGGTAAAATTTATAAAAGGGAACATTGAAACCTAAAACAAATTAATTAATTTATTCTAAGAAAGGAATTGCACACCCATTCCTATTAAAAATACTAGAAAGTGTAGGAGTAAATGGAGTGATCCTTAAAAATAATAAGTACCATCTATTTAAAACCATCAGCAAGTATCATATGTAATGGGGATAAGCTAGTATCATTTCCAATAAAAGCAGAGCTAAAATCAGGATGTCTATTAACACCCCTCTTATTCAATGTGACACTAGAAATGTTAGAAGTCACAATAAGAGAATAAAAAGAAAATGAAGGAATCAGTTTAGTTAAAGAAGAGTCTAAGCTATCACTCTTTGCAGATGAGATGGTGATATACTTAGAGAGTACTAGAGAATCAAGTAAAAAATTATTGTGACATTAAATAAAATTAGCAAAGTTGCAGAATATAAAATAAACCCACATACATCCTCAGAATTCCTATGTATTTCTAATGAAATCCATCAATAGAAAATAGAAAGAGAAAGTTACTGTAGACATTATAAAATATTTGGGAATCTACCTGCCAAAAGAAACCTAGGACCTGTATGAACCCAGTAAAAAACATTTTTTTTTACAAAAATTAAGTCAGATATTAGTAATTGGAAAACACATACATCAGTTTCTCATTGCTGGGTTGAGATAATATAATAAAAATGACAATTTTACCTTAATGAATTTATATATTATGTGCCATAACAATCAATCTACCAAAAAAAATTTATAAAGTACGTAAAAAGAGGAACAAAATTTATGTCAAAGAAAAATAAAGGTCGAGAATATCAAGGGAACTAATGAAAAGAAATGCTAGGGAAGGTGGCTTAGCCATAACTGACTTTAATCTGTATTATAAAGCATATAAGGAGTCATCAAAACTACTTGATACTGACTGAGGAATAGAGTAGTGGATCAGTGGAATAGATTAAGTGCACTAGACACAGCAGTCAATGACTATAGAAATCTACTGTTTGATAAATCCAAACACCTCAGCTTCTGGGATAAGAACTCACTATTGACAATAATGTTTGGAAAAGTGGAAAATAGTATGGAAGAAACTGGGTATAGATAGATCAATATCTTACACAGTACAACAAAATCAAGTCTAAATGGGTCCATGACCTAGATATAAAGGCTGACACTGTAAGAAATCTGTGAGAGCAAGAAATAGTTTACCTGGTAGATTTATGGAGGAGGGAAGATTTTATGACAAAACAAGAGTTATAGAGCATGATGAAATGTAAAATATATTATGTTGATTACATTAAATTGAAAAGTTTTTATACAAAAAAGTCAATGTAACCAAAATTAGGAGCGAAGTGGGAAGATGGGAAAGAATTTTTACAACTAGTATTACTGATAAAGTACTCATTTCTAAAATTTACAGAGAAATGAATAAAATCTGTAAGAATACAAGTCATTCCCCAGCTCATAAATGGCCAAAAGATATGAACAAGCAGTTTTCAGAGGAAGAAATTAAAGATATCTATAAACATATGAAAAATTCTTTAAATCACTATTGATTAAGGAAATGCAAATCAAAAACATCTCTGAGGTATCACATCTCACTGGTCAGATTGACTTAGGTGACAAAAGAGGAAAATGATAAATGCTTGAGGTGATATGGAAAAATTGTAACACTAATGCATTATTGGTGTAGTCATGAAGTGATTCAACCATTCTGGAGAGCAATCTGGAACTATGTCCAAAGGGCTATAAAAAAAGTTCATGCCCTTTGACCCAGCAATTCCACTTCCATGGTTGCATCCCAAAGAAATCACAGAAGTGTGAAAAGGAGCAATATGTACAAAAATATTTTTAACAGCTCTATTTTTAGTGGCAAATACCTGGAAATCAAGGGGATTCCCATCAATTGGAGAATGTCTAAACAAGATGTGATATATGAATGCAATGGAATGGTATTGTGCTATAAGAAAGGAGGAGCAGAAGGACTTCAGGATAACTTGTAGAGAATTATATAAACTGATGCTGTGTAAGGAGAGCAGAACCAAGATAACTTGGTACACAATAACAGAAAAATTGTATGTGTGACAACTAACTTTGATAGACTGGGCTCCTCTCAGGCATAAAAGGTTAGAAAACATATAGAAAAGACTCGTGATGGAAAGGGATATCCACTTCCAGAGAAAGAGCTACAGTCTGCACATTGAAGCAAACTATTTAGTCTCTCTCATTAGTATTTTGTTTTATTTTGTCCCTTCTTTGTCATTGTTCACCCCATTGGTTATACTTCATCTTTAAATCATGACTGATGTTCAATGTGAAGGTATTTGTAGAACCTATATTTGATTATATCCTGCTGTGGGGGAGAGGGGGAAAGAGATGGAGGGGGAGGAAATTTGAAACTCAAGAGATAATGAAACTGAATGTTGTAAACTAAAAATAAATTAATATTTAAAAAAAAGAATTGTACCTCGAAAATAATTTCTGAAAAATTTATTTTGACACTCAGTCTTTTTTTGGGCTTTCCAGACTGATGACTTAAATTGCTCCCCTTTAAGTACTATTGAGTCCTATTGTTGTTCAGTTCTTTCATTTGTATCCAAGTGTTCATGGCCTCATTTTGCAGGTTTTTTTTTTTTTTTTTGCTTAGCCATTTACTTCTCTAGCTCATTTTACAGATGAGAAAACTAAGGTTAATGGGGTTAAGGGTTTGCCCAGGGGCACACAATATGAAGTGTCTGAGACCAGATTTACACTAAGGAAGAACTTTCCCGACTTCAGGTACATTACATTATCCATTTCATCACTCTGCTGAATACCAACTCCCCAAGATTTTAGGTTACCATCAAAGCATCCCAGAATCCTAGAGTGAATTTATTTTGGGTCAAAAAGAGATTTTCTCTTCATTAGAAAATAACTAATTTAGAATAAGTAGATATGCTCAGCCCTTTGAAGAACTGAATGCCTTTGCACTTCAAATGATCATCTTTTTGAAATTGCCTCAATGGAGACTTCCTACAAATGATAACCTTACCAACTTTAAGGGAGTAATATTTATATAAAATGTTGAATTTGAACAGTTTTTTTGAAATGACAATTTGCCAGACATATATTTGTAAATGGACATAAGTAGTCATTTAATGGTGGCATGAGACACTTCAGTAGTGAGATCATTGAATCTAAGGTGAATGATAAGAATTTTAGTATTGTTTAAAAACTATGATAAAGGAACTGAGATTTGTTTGCATTTTAATTGGGAATTTGAGATGTCAATTGCATTTGCCACATGTATTTTTTTTATGCAAACCCTTGGAGAAGGCATTGAAATGACCATGAAAAATTCTGCCTCAGGAGAAGTCCACCAGGAGTACATTTCTGTAATTAGGCACAAGTGTGATGGCTAGCACAGGGCCTAATATATAGTAGGTATGTTTTAGATTAATTGTTTTAATTTTATTCTCATTTAATTAATTGCAAAAAGGAGGGTGCTGGGGGCAGCCAGGTAGAAAGAACAGCAGGTAAGAGCACTGGCTCCAGTGTTGGGATCACCTGGGGATCAAATCCAGGGCTCAGACAATCAGCACCCACCCAGAAACACGTGGGTGTATAACTTTGAGCAAGTTATTTAACCCCATTGCTTAAAAAAAAAGGAGGGTGTTGGAGGCAGGCTGGAAGGTTCGGCCAGCAGAAGCAGAGGCAGGCCCCAAAGGGGCCTGATCAACTAAGAGGGCAAGTCATCCAAACAACCACAAGGGCCACTACCAGACCTATTACCAAAGAGCTGGGACTGGAAAGAGCAAGGTAAGGACCAAATACAGGGGCCCCTGTCCTGGACAGCAAATACTCCTGGGGCTATCAATTCATAGCACATAAATTAAAAAAAAAGTCCCTATCAGGACCTCCAAAGACAAGGGTGACAGATGAACCTCACCTGTTCCAAACCCCCTCTCTGACCTTAAAACATAGTAACTCTTGCCCCAGGGAAAAACCCTCTATAGTAAATGCTTGGGATCCCTAGAGGAAGGGTGTGGCTATAGCCCTGCCTCAAAATGGGTAGAAAGAAGACTACAGAGACAAAGACTCTGGAGTCCTACTATGCTCAGAGGGAGGAACCAAATTCAGAGGGAGACAATGTGGACTCCACACCCACAGCTGAAACATCAACAGGGAGTGGGTCCCAAGCACAGAAGGCTCTCCTAGATGAAAACCAAAGGAACTTTAAAAACCAAATGAGAGAGATAGAAGACAAAATGAATAACTCTCTCAAAACCAACATAGCAGAATTAGAAAAAAACATTATAATGAAGAAAACATCTTTCTAAAAAGAAAAGTGTATGATATGGAAAAGCAGCTCCTAAAATTAACCAAGGAAAATGATTTGCTAAAAATGAGAATCAACAAAATTGAAGAAATAACAGTATGAGGAACCAAGAATTAGTCAAACAAAACAACGAGAATGAAAAAGAGGAAAAAGAGGAAAAAATACCTTAAAGAAAATATATCTGACAGGGAAAGGAGATCCAAGAGAGATAATATAAGAATCATAGGCCTACCAGAAAATCATGGTGAAAAAATGAGCCTGGACAACATTCTCCAAGAGCTCGTTAAGGAAAACTGCCCTGAGATACTAAGACCTGAGGGTAAAATAGAAATCGAGAGAATCCACTGGACACCTGCTGAAAGAGTTCCCAAATTGAAAAGTCCTAGAAATGTTGTGGCCAAACTCCAGAATTACCAGATAAAAGGGAAAATACTTCAAGGATCCAGAAAGAAAGACTTCGAATATGGAGAGTCCACAGTGAGGATCGCACAGGATTTGGTAGCCTCTACACTGAAAGGTTGGAGGCAGCTAAAGTAAAAAAAGCAGGCGTAGCAATCCTTATCTCAGATAAAGCAAAAGCAAAAATTGACCTAATTAAAAGAGATAAGGAAGGAAACTATATCCTGTTAAAAGAAACCATCGAGAAAGAAGCAATATCATTATTTAACATATAGGCACCAAGTGCTATAGCATCCAAATTCCTAGAGGAGACAGTTAAGGAATTAGAAGAAGAAATAGATAGCAAAACTCTACTAGTGGGAGAACTTAATCTCCCCCATCTTACCTTGATAAATCTGTCCTCAAAATAAACAAAAAAGAAGTTAAGGAGATGAACAGGATTTTTGAGAGGATAGATATGATAGATCTCTGGAGAAAACTGAATAGGGATACAAAGGAATATTCTTTCTCCTCAGTAGTTCATGGTACATACTCAAAAATTGACCATGTTCTAAGGTATAACAACCTCACAAATTTCTATACAGTAAGGCAGAAATATTAAATGCATCCTTCTCAGATCATGATGGAATAAAAAATATATGCAATAAAGGGCCATAGAAAGACACACTAAAAACTAATGGGAAATTAAACAATTTAATCCTAAAGAATGAGTGGGTCAAAAAAGAAATTATAGAAACAATCAATAATTTCATTCAAGGGAATGATAATAATGAGACAACATACCAAAATTTGTGGGATGCATTAAAGTCAGTTCTTAGGGGAAGTGTTATTTCCCTGAGTGCATGCATGATTACATTAGAGAAAAAGGAGGTCAACGAATTGGGAATGCAACTGAAAAACCTAGAAAAACAACAAATTCAAAATTCCCAATTAAATACCAAATTAGAAATATTGAAAACAAAAGGAGAGATTAATAAAATTGAAATTAAGAAAACTATTGAATTAATAAATAAAACTAAGAGCTGGTGTTATGAAAAAAATTGATAGGCCTTTAGATGATATGATAAAAATAAAATAATTAAGAAAACCAAATTATGAGTATTAAAAATGAAAAGGGTGAATCTACCTCCAATAAAGAGGAAACCAAAACAATAATTATGAATTATTTTTCCCATTTGTATGCACATAAATTTGACTATGTTAAGGAAATGGATGAATATTTACAAAAATACATTTTGCACAGATTAAATGATGAGGAAGTAAATTACTTAGATAACCCCATCTCAGAAAATGAAATTGAACAAGCCATCAATCCCATCCATAGGAAAAAAAATCTCCAGGGCCAGACAGATTTACTAGTGATTTCTATCAAACATTTAAAAACAATTCATTCCGATACTCTACAAACTATTTGGGAAAATTAGTGAAGAAGGAATCTTACTAAATACTTTTTATGACACAAATATGGTACTGATACCTAAATCAGGAAGTGACAAAAAAGAGAAGGAAAATTATACACCAAATTCCCCATGAATATAGATGCAAAAATTCTAAAGAAAATACTAGCAAAAAGACTACAGCAACTTATCTCAAGAATAATACACTTTGATCAGGTAGGATGTTTCCAGGAATGCAAGGATGGTTTAGTATTAAGAAAACCATGTGTATAATTGATCATATCAACAATAAAACTATCAGAAACCACAAGATCATCTCAATAGATGCAGAAAAGACTTTTGACAAAATACAATATCCATTCCTATTAAAAACATTATAAATTATAGGAATAAATGGAGCCTTCCTTAAAATAATAGGCAGCATCTATTTAAAGCCATCAGCAAGTATTATATGCAATGGGCAGAAGCTAGAAGCATTTTCCATAAATTCAGGGGTGAAACAAGTGGGTCCACTATCACCCCTCTTATTCAATCTGGTACTAGAAATGTAAGCAGTAGCAATTAGAGAAGAAAAAGGAATAAAAAGGAATCAAATTAGGCAAAGAAGAGACCAAGCTATCACTGTTTGAAGATTATATGATGGTATACTTAGAGAATCCTAGAGAATAAACTAAAAAACTACTTGAGACAATAAATAAATTTGGCAAAGTTGCAGGATATAAAATAAACCCACATAAACCCTCAGCATTCCTATATATCTCCAATGAAATTCAACAGCAAGAGATCAAAAGAGAAATTCCATTTAAAGTTACTGTAGACATTATAAAACATTTAAAACATATAAAACCTGCCAAAACAAACCCAGGACCTATATGACCACAACTACAAAACACTTTTCACACAAATAAAGTCAGATCTAACTAATTGGAAAAATATATCAATTGCTCATGGCTGTGTCAAGCTAATATAAAAAAATGACAGTTTTACCTAAATCAAATCATATATTTGGTGCAATACCAGTTAATTTATCAAAAAATTTCTTTATAGAGTTAGAAAAAATAGAATCAAAATTCATTTGGAAGAATAAATGGTCTAGAATATCAAGGGAATTAATGAAAAGAAATGCTAAGGAAAGTGAACTAGCTATACCATATTTCAATTTGTATTATAAAGCAGCAGTTATCAAAACTACTTGGTATTGATTGATGAATAGAGGAGTGGATCAATGGAATAGATTAAGCACACAAGATTCAGAAGTCAATGACTATAGTAATCTTTTGTTTGATAAACCCCAAGACCCCAGTTTTTGGGATAAGAACTCACTATTTGACAAAAACTGCCTGGAAAACTGGAATATAGTATGGCAGCACCTTGGCATAGACCATTATCTGACACCATATACTAAAATGAAGTCCAAATGGGTCCATGACCTAGGTATAAAAGTTGATAATCTAAGCAGTCTCTTAAAAGAAGGAATAGTTTACCTGTCAGATTTGTGGAAAGGGAAAGACATTATGATTAAACAAGAATTAGAGAACATTATACAATGTAAAATGGATAATTTTAACTACATGAAATTTAAAAGCTTCTGTACAAACCAAGCCAATATAACCAAGATTAAGAGGGAGGTGGGAAATTGGGAAAGAATCTATTCAACCTATGTCTCTGACAAAGGACTAATTTCTAAAATATACAAAGAATTAAGTAAAATTTATAAGAATACAAGTCATTCTCCAGTGGATAAAAGGTCAAAGGATATGAACATGCTATTTTCAGAGAAAGAAATTAAAGATATCTATAAGCACATGAAAAAATGCTGTAAATCACTATTGATTAGAAAAATGCAAATCAAAACAACTCTGAGGTACTACATCTCACCAGTCAGATTGGCTAAGATGACAAAACAGGAAAATGACAGAAGCTGGAGAAAATTTGGGCAAATTGAAACACTAATGCATTACTGGTGGAGTTGTGAGCTGATCCAGCCTTTGTGGAGAGCAATCTGGAATTATGCCCAAAGGGCTACAAATAATTTCATACCCTTTGACCCAGAAATGCCACTCCTAGGATTATATCCCAAAGATATCTTAGAAGTAAGAGGAAGACCCATATGTATAAACTTGTTTATAGCAGCTCTTTTTGTGGTGTCAAAGAATTGGAAATTGAGGGCGTGCCCATCAATTGGGAAATGGCTGAACAAGTTTCGTATATGCATGTTATGGAATATTATTGTGCTATAAGGAACAAGGAGCAGACGGTCTTCATATTTACCTGGAGAGGCTTATACAAACTGATGCTGAGTGAGAAGAGTAGAAGCAGGAGAAATGTGTACACAATTACAGACACAATGTATGTGTGATGACCAGCTTTAATAGACTGGACTCTTCTCAGCAATGCAGTGATAATTCAATCCCACAAGTCTCATGATGGAGAGAATTGTGTGCATCAAGAGAAAGAACAAAAAAGCAGCAAGTTTCTATCCAGGTGGAGGCAAAATACCTGATCTGTTTCCTTCTCTTGTCTGGTTTTATGTTCTCTTTACCATTTTTCATTCCACCTCATACAATTTGTCTTTATAACATGACTAATGTATAATATGAAAGTATTTACATATCCTATACTTGCCTATATGCTGCCATGGTGGGGGGAGGGGAATAAAATGTGAAACTCAAGGAATCATGGATTTGAATCCTGTAAACTAAAAGGAAACAAAAAAAATTAATCAAAAAATTTTAAAATTTTAAAAAAGGAGGGTGTTGTGACAGTTTAGAAATGTTATGCTTTCATCTCAAACTGAACAGTGAGCTAAATTCTTTCTGTCAGAATCTTATAGTGAAGGAGAGCAGAAGAGTAGAGAAGTCAGGCTTCCAAAGCATTAAACTAGCCACAGCAGAAATGACTTCTTATCATACATAGTACATAAAACACACAAATTGATCTAGAGGAATATTTGGTTTTGACTTTTTTTTTTTTGTAGAATCAAATTGACTTAAGAGCTTGTTGATTATTGGTGATGAGAAAGAATGAGGAGTTTTGAAAGACACATTGTTTATGAGTCTGGTTTACTGGGAGGAGGGTTATACCATGTGCAGTAATAGGGAAATTACAGGGAATACTTTTTGGTGAAAAGCAAATTAGTTCAGTTTGAAAATTGTAAGTTTAAGATGACAATAAAACATACAGTTCAGTACATACAATAGGCAGTTGGACATATAAAATTGGAGGTTCTGTAAAAGGCTTGTACTGGATAAATATATTTAAGAATCATTGAGTATTGTTAACTGAATCCATGGGAGGTGATGAGTTCACCAATCAAAATAGTAACAATTTCTTTTTTCTGTTACTAGTGAGTGACCTAAAGGGGTTTTTATTTTGTTTCTATTATTGAACATAAATTACCAGTGAATTATGCTAAACTAGGCCTTATTCAAAATTGAAGGTAAAAGGGAGATGGAAAGAGTTTTATGGACACTTCCTGAAGGAAAAACAAACAAACAATTTTACCTTCATTTACAAGTATGTTATCTCTACTGAAACACTGGGGGAAGGTAGATAGATATAGATATAAGGTGTTTATGTAAATGGCCTTGATATATGAAGATAAAATACATTATACTTGTGTTGGAAATCTTTAATAACATAATATGTACTTTATTTTCCTAGAATTATTTTTCATTTCTTAATGCTGTAATGTAATGCCAAGCAAAGGCAACTTCCCAAGGTTAAGAATATCAGCATAGGTACTCTCCATTTTATTCATTGACAAATCAAGAACAGAGGAAATAAAAATATGGCATAATTCAAAATACAGCATTTACCAAGTGTGATTCAATAATCTCCAAGTACTACCTGATTTAATCAAGTACTACCCCACCCCAAGACATTACTTTCATTTAATCAATTACAAAGTCCCTGTTCTAAATACTACTCCACCCCTAGGCTGTACCTTCATTTAGTCCATCACAAAGCCCCTCTTCTCAAATGGAGATTAGTTTCCAATCATAAGTAAAGTACATTCATTTGTTCTATCATAGAACACATAAAGGTGAAAAGTTCCCCACCCCTGGATCACAATTGAATCTACCCCAGAATTACATCAAGTTAAGCATAGCACTTAATACCCAGATGTAGGTCTTTTCTTCATCTTGACATGAGGCAAATTCTCAGCAATCTTTGTTCCTGGGGAGAGAAAGCTTAGCAAGGCCACAAGATACATTGCCAGTCTCTTCATTAATTCATTCTCTGAATGCAGAACAGTCCTAGGAACCCTGAAAACATTAGCAAAACCCTCTTCCAGGCTTTCTGTAAACATACAACAAGAAAATGCTTCTTCAGGGCTTCTGAACCAACAGCAACGTTCCAACACTTCTACAACAACAGCACTGTCCTTCACGAGTGGACAGAATTCACTCTTTGTCTGCAGAACAGTCTCAGTAGCTCTGAACCAACAGCAAGGTTCCGAGACCCTTGCAAAAACAGCACTGTCTTTCACCAGAGGACAAATCTGGCAAAACAACATGAAACCAGACAAAATGCCAGCATAGCAGCCATGTCTCCTCAGTCCTTGGCACTTCTGGGTGGCAGTTCTCAAAAGTCCTGGGCAATTCAAAGTGGCCCTCAGCAATCCTCTCAGTCTTTCTCTGCCTCCAAGATGCTGCTTCCAAAAAATTCTTCTGCCTCTCTCTTGTGTCTCTCCAAATTTTCATCACCAGCTCCTCCCAGTCCAGGCCTCTCTTTTCAAGTCAACAAGTCCATCCCACAAGTTGGATTAACAAGCTCTGGGTTTTAACACCAAAAACCAAGCCAATGCAGGGGGATCTTTATATTCCATTATTATTACAAATGCTTATTTATAAATATATATATATATGTATGTATGTGTGTGTGTGTGTGTGTGTGTGTA
>NW_027186315.1:3882297-3907381 GCF_028583685.1 Petaurus breviceps papuanus | reverse complement strand
TATATATATATATATATATATATATATATATTTGCGTGTGTGTTTGGGTACACAAATATAAATGCATATACACCAATATGGTTATAGTAGATTTTTGTGTCATTTTGCTCTCATTTATCAGAACACATATGCATATATACATCTATACATCTATCTATATCTGTGTGTATATGTGTGTAAATTTTAATGAAAAGCATAATGAAATTATTATGTAGTCATAGTATAATATTTTTCAGAATTAATTGAAAATATATTAGACATCATTCTTATGTCACTTTCATATTGGTCTGTCAACTTTAAATTTAATTATTCATTGCTAAAGAGCTATTAAGGATTTTGAGATGTTTTCTTGTATCCTCAGAGGAACACAGACAGCTTTCATTAGGTATTTACGGGTAGACTCAACTAATATCATTGGATATCTTCTGGGAAATATAGCCATGCATAAAAACAATCCTATCATGTGTCATAAAATTTTAATGACTATGAAATGTTGGCACCTACTAATTCATGGTTGCAACGTCTTAGAGAATAGAGTAACAAAATTGATTTGGTGTGCACAAAAATATCAAAACATGTAGACAAACAGCAAGTAATTCTACCTCATGTCACAATTTATGAATGTTGGAAAAGACAGATTTTGGCTTTCATGATTCCTTACATCATCTCTATTATATAAGTTTCTTTACAGTTTCTCACAAAGTAGTAATCCCTTTCTATTCACTTGTAGCTGCAAGTGTATAAATATGGAAACTATTTGAGCTCCTATTGCAAATCTGTTATGTCTATGTAATTTCCTTATAGAGTCAGCCCTATTAACCTCTCTATTTAGTAAGTTCTCCTTCACATAAATGCATAATCTAACATAGTGGTAGAAGAGAGTAGCAGGTATTCATTCTGAATGAACAAAGAAGCAACTGAGAAAATTTTGAAAGATATATTTTAAGAAAACAATGTATTCTTTAATTAAAGATCTACTAATCAAATGTCAAGGTTATATATGATTTATGCTTTTATGTTTTATTGATATTTTATGTATATATGTATACACATGTACAAACACAAATACATTACTTACATAAAACTACATGTGAACATTAACTCACAAACAAAAATGTGTACAAACATATCACTTTAACTCTACCCCTTTATATAATTTCCTTATACCCAAGATGTAGAGTTAATCAAAACAATAAACATAAATGACATGTCTTAAAATGCACGTCTCAATCCATACCTGCAGTTTACCTCCTCTCTAAGATGTGAAACCTACTTCACTCTCAAAACTTCAAAGGCACAACTGGTTACTGAATTGGTCAGAATGCTCAACTTCATATAAGTAATGTTCTTTTTTTTCCCCTTCACATTGCTATGCTCAACAGGCAAACTATTCTGGTTCTGATTATTCAACTTGCTATCAGCTAATCCAATTCATTGAAAATATATGGGAGGAAAATCACACATTTAAATACAATTAGTTGTATTTGTCATCTTATGTTTTATAGATAAAAAAAGTATTCTGAGAATGGTTCCAAATGTTTTATCAGGCAGAAAAAAGAGGATCAAGTACAATTGCTATTGAGAATCACAAAATTTTAGTATTGGAAGGTCCTTTTTGCCCATTAAGCCATATCCAACAGGTACACAAAGAAGCAGAATATTCTTGGAGGCAGCTCATGTATTCTTCTAATAGTCAGTTGCTAAATTATTAGTGTCAGCAGTTAGGCCTCAGAAATCAGCAATTGCTAATGCATCAAAATTTCACATTTATTGTTGGTAATGGTAATGCAATTTGACTCCTTTTTGTATTGGCAAGTAAGCAGGTTCTTAGCACTTAGTAACTAATCAAACCTCTGTGAAAGAAATAGATGGTATGAAACCCTGTTCCTGATATAACAGGAAGGGTTTGGCTGAAACAGGAAGTAGCTAATGCTGTGTATATAAGAAAAGCCCCAGAGAGGCATAGTCAGAATTTCTTCAGGCAAGTATCTGGTGGCAGAGCAGCCACAGAAGAGAGAATAGAGAACTGAGCCAGAATTTCCTGAGAACTTGTGGTGGTGGAACTTCTTCTGAACAGGAGCCCAGGAATCCCCTCCCTCCAGGCTGGGTAAGGTGATTCTGATTTTTGAACAAGCTGCAGAAGACTGAGGAAGCATGATCAGGATTCAGGGACGAATAACATCAGATCAATTTCCCATAATTAGAAAAATATTGAAAATTAGAATGTTTAAGATTTACATTCACACCACTCCAAATTGTATTTGTGTGTTTCCTTTCTTGCATGTATCTTGTTTGCATCTATATATTTGCATATACTTCTCAGATATGCATGATATATAGAGATAACTTCTGTATATACATCTATAAACATGTATATACATGACCACACATAGAGAAGAGACAGATTTAGGAATATAAATCAATAAAAAGTAAACCAAGGGTTTCAATAGATCTATGATTCCATCAATGTCAGTGTTCCCTACATGAAATAAAACTGTGACAATGCTGTTACATTTTTTTCTTAGGTTATTTTTGTCTACATTTTCCCATTAATTTTCCACAAAGTGAATGTCTAAAGCACTTGATGACTTAATTTAGTATTTCAATATTAAAAAATAATAAACAATATTATTTAAAAATAAAAATCTTTATATAAAACTATTTAAATTTTCTAAATAAAGATAAGTATGAATTGAAAATTTGACTTTAAAAAGTTAAATTGTAAATTGCATTAAATGAACATTTCAGATGGTATATCCAAACAATAATGGAAAGTCCACTATGAATAAATTAAAGGAAAGTCAAAGGTAAGAAGGTACCTTATATATTTGACTAATGACAAAAATTAATCTGGAGAACTCAGTATTCTATTTCCTCCCTTAACTCTCTTGCCTGATACTTTGGGGGAAAAAATGTTTAGTCTTTATCTTTTTTCTTGTTTGTTTTAATCAATCATTGATCAGTTTCCAAGGATTAAAAAATATATATTAAGCATAAAAATGAGACTCTTCCACACTTATAATGGCAGAAATACAAATCATTTGTATTCAAGAATTACACGATACAGAGTTCTAACATATTGCTTAGCTAGACACTCATTGGGAAAAACCTGATTTTAGAGTAGATTAAACATTTTATTTAAATCTACTAACAACATGCAATTTTTGAATCATATCTATTCTTTATAGATTTTAAAATTTCTAAGGATATTTGACTTTAAAAATGAATGTGATTGCTTTTAAGAAATATAAGGTAATTTTTAGCATATGCTAAAGACCATAATATAGCAGATTCATATTTTACATGAATTTAGTAGCTATGAATTTAGAAGTTTACTTTTATTTTGCCATTTTATACAGCAAATGGGAAAAGAAAGTTTAACCAAAACAAGTTCAAGTTCCACAAATAAATTGCTTTATAGACATGTACTCAATTAAACAAAATATATTGAGTCTATTATGTGTAAGGCACTAGGATATAGCATACAAAGACAAAAATGCCAACATTTACTAAACTCAGGATTTTCAGAATCTGCAAATGGATATACCCAGGCACAAAAAAAAGTAAAACTAAAGAAGTGACATCAAAGAAAGCCTTGTATGCTTGGTTGTTGTCTTTAGTTCTTGTGAAGGACCAAAATGACTCATCTTAGTTGGACTCAATTATAGTGTATCTGATCATACCAATACAAGCTCAGAATGTTTTACCACAGGTGGGGTACAAATAGTCCATGTGAACATATGGGGTGAAAATGTCTCTAAATTTGTGCATCTCCTTTTATTTTGAGCTACTGTAATTCTGCTTCACGCATAGAGTACAGCAACTTCTTTGATCTGGCTTGACCATTCTGGCCTGATGGTCTTTCATCAGCTTCTCTCATATTATATAATTGATTTCAAAGTTCTTCAGAGAAACATCCTAGTACTCCTTTCTAAAGACCGTATGAATTAACATATATAAATCTTTCTTGATGTTACATTTTGTTACCTAAACTAATATTTTATGCATTTCCTATTTTCAATGTTGTGCAGATAATGAGTAATGGATTATTTTTTTTTTAAGTAACATGTTTTTTGCTAAACAAAAAACAAAAAAAAATTATTGTTTGGAAATTATGGGGAGTATGGATTATTTACTATTCGATTTTAATGAGTAGGGAACATTTATTTAGTAACCTATGGTGGCATTAAATCATATATAACTATTTCCTGATATTAGTTATCATTATGCTGTTATCCCAGTTCATTGCTAAAAGACCATTGTGTTATTTGAATTGCAGCCATATTCGAATTTCAGATTGAAGGAATGAGGATAATGAAGCCAAGTATTTGATTTTACTTAGTTTGGTGACAGAACAAATAAAAATTGTTGATTCTCTACCTTAAGAACTTGTAGAAGGGTACCTTCTTAGAAATGTCTCCCCCCAAAAAAAAAATTGGAAATAGCTCCATTATTTCACAATTCTAACAGTCTCACAATGTCTTTTCTTACCACCAGTTGTTATGTTCATGAATTCCTATGGTGATTCAGTTATTATTACAAAATATAAAGGAATTCTAAATTGGGTCATGCTTTTACATGCCTCAGGGGAGAAAATTATTTTTAAGAAGAAGAAGAAATACTTTCACTGTCAACTACTTACTATTCATAATTGTTCTGTAATTTTGATACCTCTCATATAGAAAGACAAAGAATGTTCATTTGAAAGATAAAACTAGAACCTTTAAAAATAAATCTGGCTCAACTTAAATGTTTTTTTTTCTTTCTTTTTTTCTTCCTCTTCTTCCTTCCTCCCTTTCTTCATTTTTTTCCTTACTCAATCTTCTAGATAAATTTTCATATTTTTGTTGTATTTTGACATTACTACTACTATTAATATTAATAATAATTACAGAAGAAGCCTTTTGTGGTTAATTGAAGGTAAGCAATAAGGTAACATGATACTCCTTAGGCTTTTGAATTTTTCTTTAAGTATGGGTACAATATTTTTTACAATTCAAAGGGATTAAATACATAAGGAGAATGTTGTAATCTTCCTTGTAAGAACTTTTTGTCATTTGAATTTATCATATAAATTATCTGAACTTTAAGTTACTATTTTCTGTCAAAAGTTCAAACAAGCTGCATTATAAATTCATCTTATCTTACTCTATTGGATCCTCATTATGGGTCAATTTTTTACTCTTCTATTCTTGAATCATTATCTCACTCTACATATTTTTTTATTATTTCTCTTCCTTATACACATCTTACACATGTCCCATCATCTGTCTCTTTCAAAAAAGATATTGGCTCTGAATTTACTGAGAAAATTGAGGTCATTCTACCTGTTATTTTTTTTTATTCTCAAAACCCATTAATACCACCTTTCAATCTCTTCCTTTCTCCTAGTCTCTGAGAAAGATATGGTACTACTCCTTGCCAAAGTAAAGCTCTCTACCTTGATCTCATTCATTCCCATTTTCTCCATGTGATGAAAAAAAAAACACCTTAACTTTCCCTTGCCTCTAAATTTGAACTTCTCTGTATCTTCTTATTTCTTCCCTATTGGCTTCCTATAGATTTAAGTCTCTCCTATTCTAAATAATACTAATAATAATAACAAACAAAACCTTCACTAAAGTCTACCATTGCCTTAATGTGTCATCATATATTTCCCCTCCCTTTTTCAGTCAAACATTTAGCTAAAAAAAACTGTATTTCTATCTTTTGTCCTTTCACTCATTCATCAGTTTCATGCAATGTAGCTTCTGACCTTAGCCCTTCTCCAAAACTGTTCTATTTAAAGATATCAATGATCTCTTAGTTTCTCTATCTGATGGTCATTTTTGAGTCCACCTTATTCTGTTTATTTTGTTATGGTCTGATAAAAATATCTTGAATTAGAGGTTCTTTTGTTGCCTTAATATTCACCAGGTATCAACATTGAATACATGTGGATTTTGAAACCTTGGGATGCTAGGGCAGGCTACATTCCCCCTACAGCTCAGGAATACCCATGTTGTGTTAGTTGGAAATCTGATCTAGGATGCTATCAAATGAACCTTTTTAAGCTTGAACCTTTTTTAAGCTCACAAAGTAAGCAAATTTTCTTAACCAAGTGAACAAAAATAGTCAGCAAAGGAGGTGAAAAGTAATTAGATTTATAAATCAGTCAAAGAGCTTCCCCCTCAGCACTCAATTAGTCCATTGGAAATGTTTCCAGAATTCCACACATGTCCCATAGCTTCTCCAAGGTATTTATATTGTATGCCATAGTGACTTATTGGAAGTAAGATCCCTGGTTTCCTTCATGAAGAAAGAATCTATGTAAGATTGAGACAGGTGCACTTCAGTGGAATGCCTAGAATGCACTCCTTTCTTCCATTCATCATGTATTTTATTGAAAGACTAGTTGAAACAAAAATTGCATCATGGAAATTTCCCTGATCCCCTCGACTGCTAGCATCTTCCATTTAAAAATATTTCACATTTAAATATGTTTTATATTTATTCTTTATAAACTTGTTTATGTCTTTGATGTCTCTCCCATTTGTAAGGATTACTTAATTCTTCATATTTTTTTTCAAAAGCACCTAATATAATGTCTAGTACATGGCAAATGTTAATAAGTCCTTTAAATTTATTTGAGATAAACTTTCTTTTGTCATTCTATGTTTCAAATTACAAAGGTTAAATGTTTATTTTTCAATAAAATACTCTTTAAAAATCTCAGTTATGGGGCATCCAGGTAACACAGCAAGTAAGAGCACTGGCCCCAGAGTCGGGATGACCTGGGATCGAATCTGGGTTCAAACACTTAGCACCCACCCAGAAACTCCTGGCAATGTAACCTTGAGCAAGTTACTTAACCCCAATTGATTAAAAAAAAGTCTCAGTTATTAAGTTAATGTGAGTTGAATGTTTTTAGATAAAAGAATTAATATAATTTTAGAATATATAAAAATGTAGCATTTCTGTTTGGCTCTAAGCTTCATACATACATGCAGATACACACATGTATGTACACAAATGTACATTTATATGTGTGCATACACACCATAGTATAGTTTGAACATTTTCACAATGAATCTTCTAATTGCTTTTCAACAACTTAACTGGAATTCTTGACATTCTATGGGCCATAAATCCCTTTGCAAGTTTCTTGAATGTTATGAATACTTTCACAGAACAATATTTGTAGATGAATAAAATAAATTATATAAGATCACAAGAGAAATCAATCATATGAAATGGTGTGTATATATATATATGCATGAATACACATGTTTGTATCTGTGTGTGTGTCTGTATGTGTGTTGTTCATGGACACCCATTCAAGCATAGTTAAATACCCAAGAAATAATATTAAAACCATATACATCCCATTTGAAACCTTCTTGCATATTCTGAGGTTTTTTTTTTTCCTCCCTTGAGGAAAGAACAGAAGCGGTGGTGGAAATATAAAATGAATCAAACTTATTTTTCTCATTCTGAATTCTGAAAAATCTTAGATGAGGAAAAATTGTGATGATCCTCTCATTGGCAACCTTCTGCAAGCTCTGGCATTCAAATTTGCAGGTGTGATCTTAACTCCTGGTGGTGCCACTTCATATGCAGCCTAAGAGGTTTCCAAGTTTGTATTGAAGGTAGATAAACTAAGGGGTTAACTATTGAATAGTTATTTTTACTGCAGTCTCATAAATGCTAGTCTTATTTCATTACACTCAAAAATAGATAAATAATGAACAGTTATAGTGATTACCAAATCCCCATGGAAACTAGAAACATACGTATATTTATAGGAAATTTCATACTTTATAAATATCGAATTGTGCCATTATCTGCAGATGTGCCAGTTCTGCCTAACTATGCAGAAATTGGATAATTATTTCTAAAACTAATGGGTATGTGATGAAAATGCTACAAAGTGAGAAATGTCACTTCACTGCCTACATCAGTTTGCTCAGTTTTGAAGACAAGAATGGGTCAAAAGGTAGGTGTTTAATGAATATTAAAAAGAAAAGAGAAAAAATGGCACTGTAATAAGATTCAAAGTGATGAAGATGCACATTTTCTGCCAGTAATTTCTGAACAACTAGAAGAAATTAATTATTTGCTTTGATTTCCTCATGTACTAAATAGGAATGATGACATGAATTAAAAATTGTAAAGCAAAATCTGTATCTTTTTGATTCTGTGAAGCTAACCTGGGATCTGTTTTGCCTTTTTCCTTGTTTCTTTTCTTTCCCTTCGCCAAATATATCCATAGTAAACAAACATTAGAGGATCATGACTTTAACATCTGAAAATGCCTTAAAAGACTTCTTTTCCAATCCCCTTCTTTTACAATTGAGGAAACTTGATATCAGAGAGTTTAATTTAAATTTCTTGGTTAATGTGATATAGGTAAGGAAAGTGACATAGTTGTTATTTGTTAACTACAAAGGATCCTTCTACATATTAAAAAACAAAACAAAACAAAAATGTATGCTTTTGCAAGAAAAAAAAAACTAAGCTAAACCATGGAATACAACAATGTTCATTATGTCTATGGTCTATGGGTAAGGCAAACGATGGCCTCATTTTGTTTTGTTTTCTTCCTGAATCTCCTGTCGATTTTTTTTCTTGCTCACATTTAGAAAATTTCTGATTAACCAATACTTATTGGGCAAGATATAAATGAATAATGCCTTGCTTTAATTGATATTCCATTTAAGCATTTTTCAGCACTTTATTAAGCTATATCCTATCACACAGAAGATTGATACAATGATCTAATGTTTGAATTTTAAGGTGTAACAAGTGGACTGAGGAATATTTTAGGGAAGGATGTCTTCCCAGTTCCACTCAAAAGTATACTTATTAATTTCCTTAGAAGCAACAAGGGGAATCAGTTAATAGAGTGCTGGATTTAGAATAAAAAACATTACTAGTCATATGTTTTAATAAGCAACAATCACTCTCAGCCTCAGTTTCTTCATTTGTAAAATAGAGTGGTGAATCCAATGACCTGTTAGGTACATTTCATTACTGAGTCCATATCTCTACATGAAAGTAACCCCATTTTCTTCTTTTATGCAACATATTTAACTTTTCTGCATCAAGTCCATTTAAAATTTCTTGTGAAACACTCATCCAACAAAAATATATCAGTACAATGTTATGATTAAGTATATACAACATTAAGAGATGAATGTTGTTTAGATTAAGAACTTTACTTTAGGAGCTCAGATGCTGCCAGCTATGGATAGAGCCTGAGGGGTTCACCTATGGCTTCCAGCTCCTATCACCTAGATCTTCTGGATTTACTTTTCTCATTTCTCACAGATGCCCTTATTCTGAAAATAAAGCTAAATGTTTAGGACATGGTTAAAAAATAACTTGCAAAGTGAAACATGCAATAGAAAACTGAAATCAACAGAAGAGGCTTTTACTATATCCAAAATGATGGTGACCATTTTCACACATCCTTAGAGAAAACAGAGAACACGTAAGTAACTTTGTCCATCTTTGATGACAAGGAAAATGGAAATAAAAACTCATGAAAACAAGATTGAAATTGTAGTTTCCTTGAAAGTTTGGGGTGGGGGCAGTGTGCAATCTCTCCTAATAGGCCAGATATTATTGAATCATTTCAGTCAGAAGAGCTAGAGCATACAAATCCCACAGTAATATCCATGTGCATCAGTGAATTATCTAGAAATAACTATACTTTTGTCTCTGGAATTATTAAAGCAATTAGAACTGAAAGAAATTACAAAGTAGTTATCCCAGTTAGTGGAGAGGGAGTGGAAAATAGCACAATCAAAGTATTCATAGTACCCATTTACAATAGTCCTGAGGAAAATAAATGAGATAAAAGAAAACATCACACTGTAAATGTTACTGGTGGATTGGAAAACAAATAGAACACTTCTAATAAATTTGATATAGATGATTATCTCAGTTTTATAAAGAAATTCAGGAGCTTGAGTGCAAAAGAAGATTTAGAAGACAATTGTCAGCAATGTAAACCTTCTCAGGAACAATTTAGTTTATATCAAGGTTGTTACAATGATAATGTAAAATCTGATGAAGAAAAAAAAATACAATACATTCCATACCTTACATTCACCCCTGGTGATGAGCTGTAATTTAGCAATGAGGCAGTCATCTGGAACACTTAATATCCAGTTAATGCACAAGTAGAACCTATATTTTTTCAGCAAGCCATTTTTTGTTCCTTTAGGTCTGCCTGGCAACCAGTAGAATCCTCTTTAATTCTTAATGTCTTTTTTTTCCTTCTGGGTTCAATCATAATTTAAATTTTCAAAGATTTAATCCCTCTCCATGTCTGCCACCAAATGTTTTCCATATTCAAGATGTTAAATTATGTCAAATGTAAAATGAATATAATGTAAACAGTGACAAAGCAAATTGCATTTGTCTGACACTTGAACCAACTAAAAGATTTTCTTATTGTGATGGGAGGAATAGTATCACATAGGCCTCTAGAAATATCCAGGATGAACAATATGTATGAGAAAGTAAGGAGTTCTGTGAAACAAAAGAAGAATTTTGTGAAGACCCATCTTTATTCTAGATGGAGAAAACACTTATAAACCTGAAGTAAGAAGGGGAAAATTCAAAGAGGCTACTTATAATTTTAAGTGGTCTGCCTGGTTCAGGGGAAATGATACTGTCTCATGTGCTGCTTAGTCAGAATTGTGGTAGCATTGTCTTCAGCATGGATGATTCTTTTAGCACAGAAATGGGTACATATATAATGCTAGACAATCTGGTGGTACACATGACTGGGACTAGAGCTGAGCAAGGAAATATATTGATCAGGGAAGATCTCCAATTATAATAAATAACACAAATACCCAGGCTTTAGAAATTAAAACTTATTTGAAAATGTCCATAGGCAAAGAAAACCAGATGGAATTCCACAAACCTGAAACATCATAGAAATGTAATCCCAAGGAGATAGAAAAAAGAAATAAATGTAGGGTGTCATTTGAAAAGATTGCACAGGTGCTGGATCATTATGAATATAAAAGTTCTAACACTATTGTAACAAATTCGGTAGAACCTCCACATAGAGGGTCTGAGAGACTTTAAAGACAAAGGTGGGAGGACGGTGTAGACTCATGAAATCACTTTGATGCTGAAAAATAACTAATATTCAGTCTGTTTTCTACTAAAATGAGCTTTGAGCTTACTCTTAAAAAAACAAGCATTGTGACTTTCTGGACATTTTTAAATAGGTTCAAATCTAATAATAATAATAAATAACCACCATTACCTTACAGAGCTTGCTCCCAGAAAACGTTTTAAATTTTAAAATGTAAGTAAAAATAGTAAATAAGTTGTAAAAAAAATCGAAATTTATTTGTAAATAGTTTCTGTGAAATATCTTCAGATAATACATTTATGTTAATATTTCACTTAACATAAAGGCATACTAAGAGTATAACTTAGTTGGAATAGTCATCTTAATCATTGCTCAGATTTTCATGTTACACATTTTCATAGTGTCTTCATTAACTCTAATAGATTTTATTTTTAAATTTGTATTAATCTTTCCACCAGCTAATCAGTTAAATCTGACTCAACCTCTTTTGTAATTAAACAACTTAATAAACATCCATACCACTATTTAATATAATATTTCTCAACATAACCCTATCCTTGTTTTAGTTTAAAGTTGTCTTAGCTTCTTCATTTGTGTATGTGTGTTTATATCTTTTCTACCCTTTGTTGATACCAATTTGACAGCAAAAGTTGAGGTTATCAGCCTTTCTGAACCAAGGAAAGTGGTTTCCTTAGCAACAGAAGCAGTTTAAAATCTCTCCAAACACCTGTTCTTCCCACTCATATTTCCTGCAGCTGAGAACTGTGCATTTGGAAAACAATTTCTATTTTTGTTTCTGATTATATGTACTCAGGTAAATTATGGGAGAGGGATGTCGCTGAGCTTACAGCTTCACATGGCTCAAAATACTCAAGTAGTTAAGTGTTTTGACCATTATCTGGCAATTAGTAATTAGCATTTCAGCATCCCCTAGAAGTATTTTAATTGTATTTTCCACTGAAATCCTTAGAAACCTGTGAAAATACTAAGAGTTGCAAGTCTAGTTAGGGCAGTAGGTATTGTCAAAGTGCAAAATGACAACACATTGCAGATACCACAGCTCCATTGTCACCCTTAGGCTTTCTAGTCAGCCAACATTCATAATTCATGGAGCCAAGTAATATAAAAGGGCAATGTGCCTGACTGCTTGAGAAAATTACTGACATACTTTAGCTTATAAATTTTTAAATTTATTCATTCTATTGATTGCATAAGGTAATTTTTTTTGGTCAAAATTTTACTTGGACTTACTTGCAGTGCTGGTATTATGCCTCGTAAAAACAATTTCCTTTAAAATTTATTGCTCATTTATATTCTGTTTCTTTAGCAGAGTTCTTTAAGAAGTCTAACCTTAAGATATATTGTGATTATCTTTTAAAATAAGAATCCTACAAAGAACTTACCTAGATTTTTCTTGACCTCAGTCTGAAAGTATGCAAGACCTTCAAATGTAACATTTTTCCTTTGATTTTATCCTTAATATTTCTTTTCCCCTTTTCATCAAGCAAAATAACAACATTATTCATATTAATAATAAGCTTCATTCTGTTGTGCCCTTACTGTTTTCCCAATCCCATTTCCCAGTGCCATACTTGTATAATCAATACCATCTAACATTGTCCAATATAATTTGAGATTTTTTTTAGTTCTATTCATGAAAATCATGAAATCAAACTGATTTTATCCATAATGAATTTGTACTTAATTTCTCAGATCTCTTCCTCTTTTTTTCTTATAGAGCAATAATATTCCATTAAATTAACATACAAAAATATGCTCAACTATTCCACAATTTATGGCCATCACTTCAATGTCTAATTCTTTGCCAATGCAAAAAGAGCTGCTATAAATATATCTATACATATGGGTCTTTTTCTCTTCCTTCTGATCTTTTTGTGATCTAGATATCGAAGTGATATTGCTCGAGGAAAGGTCTTGCAGAGTTTAATAGCCCTTTCAGCATAGTTCCAAATTGTTCTCCAAAATCATTGGATTAATTCACAACTCCACCAATGTCCCATTGTCCCCACATCTCTTCTAGTATTTAGCATTTTCCTTGTCATATTAACCAATCTGATAAGTGTGAGCTGCTACCTCAGAGTTGTTTTAATTTGCCTTCTCTAATCAAAACCATTTAAAGCACTTCATCATATACTTACAGGTATCTTTGATTTCTTCATCTGAAAACTGACTCTTCATATCCTTTGACCATTTATCAATTCTGGAATGACTTGTATTCACATAAGTATGATTGAGATTTCTATATGTTTGAAAAATGAGACCATTATCAGATACAGGTTTGTGCAAATATTGTTTCCCAGCTTTCGTCTTTCCTTTTAATCTTGGTTGCATCAGTTTTGTTTGTGCAAAAGTTTTTCAATTTATTATGATCAAAATTACTATTTTTTAAAATTACGCAATGCTTTCTTTCTATTGTTTGGTCATAAATTCTTCACTTCCCTAAGTATCTGACAGGTAGACTATTCCTTGATTTTCTAATTTGATTGGTTTATTGCCTGTAGTACCTTTTAGGAAGAATGTAGTTTCCTTCCTTATCTGTTTGAATTGGGTATATTTTTGCTTTGTATTTGTCTGAGATAAGGATTGTTACCCCATTTTTTTATTGCTGAAACTTAAATACATAAAAGAAAAAGAAACATAAACATAGATATTGAAGGTTAAATACAAAATAAGAAAAGAAAAAAAAGCATGATATTTCCACAGCAGAATGTAAGATGATTCAAAATATAAAGCAATAAATGTCCATATATACACACATATATACATACATACACATATATAAACATATATTTATGTGTGTATACATATATATATATATATATAGAGAGAGAGAGAGAGAGAGAGAGAGAGAGAGAGAGAGAGTTCCTTATTCAAAGTATTCCCTATGAAAGTAGGTTTCCAGAACTAAAGGTGCTCCTCCCTCGTCTAATTCCTATGTATTGTTTCTTCCTATTGCACTAATTTGTATAAAATAATTACCCTTTATTAGCTGTTCCTATACAATTTAAATTTTAAGCTTACATCATACTGAGGTCTACTGCAATCTTTCTTATGAAATAAATAATTATTAATAACAATCTTAGACATATATTTGACATTTTACATACATAAACAGTAAAAATTCTGTCCTTACTGAGTACCTTTTAATTACTTTCCTTATATTTCTCTTGGCTCTAGTATGCCAAATCTTCTTTTAAGTTCAGTCCTGAAAGTCTGACAGTTCATTAAATGTCTATATAATTTTTTCTAATCTGCATTTTATTTACCTTTTTTGTATAATATTTTCACTTGTAACCCCAGTTCTTTTGCTCTTCAATATAGAGCATTCAAAGATATGTGGTCTTTTAATTTCACTGCTGCTAGGTCTTGGGTAATTCTAATTTTGGCACATCCCCATTTAAATGTTTTTTTTTTCTTGTTGCTTGTAATATTTTATTCTTGATATCATTTTCTGATGCCCTTAGTTTTTAAAAGCCAAACATTTTGTAAAATATATATGTGTGTGTGTATATATATATATATATATATATATATATATATATATTTTTTTTTTTTTTACCCTAAAATTCAGCAGGCATGTGGTGGTTCATTCTCACCCCTACCTCTCTCTGCAGCAGAGCAGAGTCTGGAGTTGCTTTTTAGCAGAAGTTCCCTCAATCTTTATCTGCTCAGATATACAACATCCCTCATTGTACCAAGGGTAAAAGTTCCTGTGATTTTTGTGGCTGGGTCTGAGGCATCCTCCTAATCCAGTAAACCCCATGGCTTGCCACTTACTTGTTTATATGGATCTAGGACCTAGCCTGAAGTTGTGAACTCTCGACATGGTACCAAACCTCCTTCTGGAAATTTTCTTCAGATATTCTTCAACTGTCCAAGGAGGATCCTTATTCTTCCCCTACTCTTATTTATTGTTACCACTGAGTATTTGCCCTGAGATGTTACTTCATTTATTTTGTGGGGGAAAATCTTGAGGGCTTGGAATTTTCTGATACACTCCATCATCTTCCCAGAATCCTCTCTGTGTTTTTTTTTAAGATTCAGCCAAAGCATAATAGATTCTGCTCCAGTACCTTTATTTTGTGTGTGTCTCTCTGCTTCAAATATGTTGCATATAAGTAACATATTGTTGGATTCTATTTTTTTTGATCTATGCTGCTATCCACTTCCCTTGTATGGGAGAGGTGATCTCATTCACATTCACAGTTATGATTAATACCAGTGTATTTCTCTCCAGCCTATTCTTCTTCATGTTTGCATTCCCTATTTCATTCATTCCCACCTCTCCAGTGTTTTGATTCTGGCTACCAGCTCCTGAATCTGCCCACAATTGTGTCAGTCTTCTCCACCTCCTTTATTTATTCCCCTCCCTTCTGATGTGAGTTATATTCTGCAGTGAAATTTCCCGATTTTGAAAAATCAAATCTAGAGTGGCTTCAGCATCCACTAAGCCTAAGTTTAGAGGTCACCTGAGCTTGCAGCAATCTGGGACTTAGAGCAATGGAGACACTCCCCAGTGCCACCTCACCACGATATGGCAAATAAGTTTAAAACTGCCTTCCTAGCCTTGCATTGGACACCCACATATTTCTGTGTCCTTTGTCTCCAAGATAGATTCCCACACTTAGGTTGTGGACATGTTTCCCTACCAATGAGAGTGAAGCCCAGTTGGGGGTTTGGATTTCTGGATCAGAAGTTTATATAAGCGTGGGCTTGCTTCTACCTTTTGCTCTCTCCCTGGCAGATGCTATTTGATTGACAGGGGCAGAGGGCCCTTTCTCATGAGAAAGAATAAATAAACTTTTCTCTACTTTCCTAAGCAGTCTCTTAACGCATTTATTGTGCTATTGCCCACACTGGTAAGACAGATTTCTATATTCAAGTGATTGGGTACTTTATTTCCTCTTTAAGGAGATACTTATAGCATAAGATTCAAACAATGCCAATTACCCACCATCCGCTATTTCCCTCCCCACGATAGTCTTTTGCACCTCTTTATGTTATTTATCTCATTCTACTTCTACCTTCCTTCTCCACTCATATTCCTCTTTCTAATCCCTAATATTTTCTGCTATTTCCTCAAATTTGCCTTATACCTATATCCTCTTTCTATGTATATTAATTTTGTCTATAATGTTAGTGTTACAATTTTTAAAAGTTGCAAGTTTGATCTTCTTTGTAGAGATGTAAACAATTCAGCTCTACTTAATCCCTTATGTTTTCTTTTCCCTTTTTACATATTTTTTGCTCCTCTTGGGTCTTAATGTAGGAGATCTTTTTACTTTTTTTTTGGTTTAGCACTGGTCTTCTCCTTATGAAGTATTGAAATCCTTCTATTTTGTAGAAATGCCATTTTTTTCTTGATGTATTATGCTTACTTTTGAGGAGTAAGTGATTTTTTGTTGTACTCCTGGCTCCTTTGCCCTCCAGAGTATCATGTTCCCTGAGCCCTGATTCTTTAATGTTGAATCTATGAAGTCCTGTGTGATCTTGATTATGACTCATCAACCCAAATTTTAATTGTTCTTTCTCATCACTTCTATTATTTTTTTCTTAACCTGATAGTTCTAAAATTTGGCTATAACATTCCTTCGAGGTTTTATTTTGGGATCTCTTTCCCAAGGTGATTCGTGGATTCTTTGAATACCTATTTTGCCATCTGGTTCTAGGACATTAGGGCAGTTTTCCATGATAACTTCTTAAAAGGTGCTGTCCAGGTCTTACTTAGGATTATGGCTTTCATTTAGTCCAATGCTGTTTATACTATATCACCTTGATCTCTTTTCCATGACAGTTTTTCATTTTCTTCATATTTTTCTTATTTTGAAATTTGTTTGATTCATGATGTCTCAGATTCATTAGCTTCTACTTGCCCAATTGTAATTTTAAGGTTTTTTTAATTTGTTTTTGCTTACTTAGCTATTATACTTGATTCAGTGATTTTTGTATCTCCTTTTCCATTTGGCCAATTCCATTTTTTTAAGAAATTTTCCAAAGTGTTGAGTTATTTTTTTCATAATTAGTGTCTTGGATCACACTAATTTTCTTGTCTCAATTTTTATACTACCTTGCTTATATGAACTTTTATACTTTTTTAGCTCTTCTATGATTATTTTCTGATCTTGATACCTCTTCTCATTTTTATTTGAGGCTTTGTCTATAGGTCTTTTAACATTTTTTGTCCTCTTATGAGTTTATGTCTTGGTCTTCTCTGTTATCATAATAACTTTTCATGGTCAGATTCTTTCTTTGTTCTTTTGCTCATATTTTTGGGAGGGAGTAGCTTTCCCCTTTCTTTTAAAATTAATCTTTACTTCTAGGGTGGAAGGGGTTCTGTCTCAGATATCTTGAGACATTTTTCACCTGGTACTGCTCTGATATTCATATGAGTTCCTTGGTGACCCTCATGTCTGGTGCTATATTATGGGGGTGAAGGCACTTACTTTGCTGGAGGCTGTAGTGGTCTGGCAGCTTACCTGGTGCTGACCTGGGGTCATAGTCATGGTTTCTGGCATGTGCTAAGTCCAGGGAATGCCTTTCGTAGATTCTTCAGAGTCCCAGCCTATGGAGGGTTCCTGTTTGCCATGGGCTGCATTGAAACATTGCAGGTATTACTTGAAGACACCTGCCCACCCAGGACTACACTGAAGCATGTAGTGATTCTTGTAACTGGGGTCTGCTGCTTCCTCTGGCTATGCAAAATCATGTGCTCCTAAGATTGATGCTTATCTACTCCACCATACTGTGGCTCAAGATCGACAACTGATTTGATGTGGGGCTTGTTGGCATGTTTCCTTACCTAGAATACACTTCTGTTTTACCCAAGTAAGACTCACATTCTTCCTGATCCTTCAAGTCTTTGAGGCTAAAATATCATTCTATTCCAATCTTTCAAAAGACTTTATTGTTAGCAGATTTTTTCTGAAGGCATATTTTATGGTTATCAGGAGGTGAATATGGAAAAGGTACAGCATTTTATTACTTATTCTGCCATTTTGGCTCCTGGAAGTTTTTGACACATATTCAAAAATCATCATCATGAAAACACATCCATTACAAAGGATCTTATATATACCTAAGGCATATATTCCATTTTTTTTCTATGTGAGAACTTACATAGAGCCCTCATGTTTTATGAATTTTTGTCATAATATTGCATCTGGTAGTCTTAAGACAACCATGAAAATTTCTTTTTTATCTTTATATTCTTTTTTTCTCTTTATTAATTTATGCATTTACTTTTAGTTTACAAGATTCAGCTCAACAATACCTTGAGATTCAAATTTTCTCCCCCTCCCCCTCCTTCGCTCCCATGGTAACATACACTCAAGTGTAAGATCTGCAAAATACTTTCTGATTAGACATTAATCAGCTAAAATGAGGGATTGTATCAAATAGAATGAACAATGGGAAAGAGGAAACAAAGCCAAATAAGAAAAAAAAAAGAGAGAGCAGGTAGGTTGCTTCAATGTGCCTTCAAACTGTTCTTTCTAGTTATTGTTCTGAATGTACACATCTCTCTCTCTATCATGAGTCTTTTGTAGTGTTTTATCCTGTTGCATTGCTGATAAGAGTCCAGTCTATCAACGTTAGTCATCACACACACATTGTGTCTGTAATTATGCAAAAAATCTCTACTGGTTATGCTCTTCTCACTTAGCATCAGTTTCTATAAACCTCTCCAAGTAAATATGAAGTCCATCTGCTCCTCATTTCTTATAGCATAATAGTATTGCATTATATTCATATACCACAACTTGTTTAACAATTTCCCAATTGATGGGCATCCCCTTAATTTCCAATTCTTTGCCACCTGCATCAGCAATGCCATATTCACAATGCCTATGGAAATTACAGATATGCTGATATAATTATCCATCACAAAATACATCATGCTTGCCATATGATACCAAAGACTGAGTCCCAAAACCAAAAAGTGAAAGCCATCAGAGTAGTTATGAAATTGGCACAGGTAGATAAAGTAGAAAACACCCACATTCTCAAGCTGTTAAAACAGAACAGGCTACCTCAGGCAAAGGTACTCTTCTCCCCACTCACAGCAACCACCCAGCATCCAGGAAGCATGCTCCCAGCAGCTCCGCCCCCTGGCAGTCCTCAGCAAGAGTCCTTAGCAGAAATTCTGGCTGACTCAAAAAGGGCTTCGCGCTGCCGCCACTGCCTCTGCTGCTGCTGCCGCCGTCGCCACCACCCCTAGGCACCATAGGAGCTCTAGCTTGGCTTCCGCTTCCTCTTGCTCCACCCCTTCTTGCCACATCAGCAAGTACAATGGGGCATGGAAGATCTTTAAATCCCATAACCCTTACATTCGGCCCCAAGAACTTTCATGTCTCATACTTGGCAAAAATACAGTAGGAATAACTGGTGTCAACAAAATTTCACAACAATATAACAAGAATAGCACACAATAAACACAGAAAACCATATTTTAGGGTGGGGTTGGAGCACAAGATCCCCATCATTCCCCCCACACCGAACAAATGGGGCCTCAAAATCTTGTGGTAAGGGGTGAAGGTCTCTTCTTCCATGGCTACTTGCTGCTGAAATCGGATGCAGACCTGTCCCTGTCCTAAGGGGTCCCATTTAAGAGGTCAGTTCTTAATATGCTTGATGCCAGGTCCAAGGGTGACACATCACAGTTGCAGACAGGGGGTGACATCCAGCTAAAGCTATCAGGCATCTACAGATGGAGGGTACCAAGCCTGTGGAAACAAATCTAGCAAACAAGGTGAAAAGACAAAAAAATCAAGAAGAATCAAAGAGAATATAACCAGACTATTGTAGCCTCACTCATGGTAGAATAAATGAGTTAAGGGTACAATTTTGTAATCATCTTCTCCAGAATAAACAATAGTTACAGTGTTATCCCTCCCATGTGCTATAATCTCTGCAGCTTCTGGAACATCATCTGGCTTCCATTTCACCCATACTTTAGCTCCTGATTTTATTCTATCAGTAGAATCGAATCCTTCAGTTCCTCTGACAGTTATTTTGGAAGGAGGGTCAGTTTTTACAAGTGGTATTGTTTTACAAGGAACGATAATTACTTGAACTATCCTATCATTTTTATGAATCTGTATGGGCCCTTCACCTAAATTATGGAATGTTACAACAATTTCTCCTTGATAATTAGAATCTATTACTCCAGCCAATACATGTAGTCCTTGAGCTGCTAATCCTAATTTGGGTAAAATCTGTCCAAAGTGATTTTTTGGGATTCTTATGCATATCCCAGTGGAAATTTTTCTTATTTCTTTTCTGTCCAACCAAAAGTCCTCTAAATAAAGTAAATCATACCCCAACGAAACAGGTGGTCCTGGGTATGGTGCTGGGACATCTGGCCTCAAGGTCCAATACTCAATATTTGGGATCTTATGTGTTTGTTGTTTTCTAATTTGCAGATTGGGGGTCATCATTATGGCTAGAGGTGTACTTCCTCCCAATGGTCTATTATTCAAATTACATAAAGCCATGAACAAATTATACTTCCAATGTTGATATGAATTATTGGAACTTATCTTCCTCAACTGTCCTTTCAGTATTCCATTCATTCTTCAATTAACCCAGATGCGTCTCGATAATATGGAATATAATATATCCATTCTATATTGTTTAGTATACAATACTTCTTCATTTCATTGCCTTTGAAATGTGACCCATTTTCACTTTGAATCTGCATTGGTGTTCCATAATATAGACTTATGAGATCTAGAGTTTTACAAGTGTTTTTCTGGGTTGCATTCTTACAAGGACAAGCTACTAGTACACCTGAATAGGTGTCAACACAAGTACATATAAATCTGCATCCTTTATCCAGTGGTAGTGGACCAATATAATCTATTTGCCAGATTTGGGCTGGGACTTTTCCTCTTGCTATCTCTCCAGTTACTACCTGAGGAATAGTTCTCTCCTTTTCCAATTGACATATATGACATTCTTCTGCTATCTGTTTTAACAGTGAATGAGAGATACTAATACCTCGATCTTGTGCCCACTGGTGTGTAGCCTGGACCCCCAAATGGCCTGCTGTTTGGTGGACCCATTTTGCTAATACCAGATCATCAGTTGTTGTCAAAGTAGGGACAATATGTTAAGTAGCAATCTTTGCCAGTCGATCAGCATGAGCATTGTACTCACGTTCTGTTGTGGAGGGGCCACGTGAGCATCTACATGAAAAACTGACAAGTCACTGACCAAAGACATGTCCCATATATCTTCCCATAATTCTTTGCCCCAGACTTGTTTGCCATGAATTTCCCTATTTTCATTTTTCCACATGGGCATCCATGTAGCTAACCCATGAGCTACCGCCCATGAATCAGTGAATATATGACACTTTCCTCCTTGTTCTGTTTTGATGGCTTGATATACTTCCATAAGTTTAGCATATTGGCTACTTGCACCTATCCCAGTACTTTCCAAAGTCCTTCTAGTACATGGGTTATAGGCCACTGCTTTCCAATGTCTTTTTTGGCCCGAATATTTAGCTGTCCCTTTAGTAAACCATGCATGTCTCTTTTTTCCCTCAGTTAATACATCATATCCCTCATTCCATTTTACAGTGGACTGTACCAACTGTTGCTTTGGCTCAGAGGGTGTGTCATTCCTCTCAATTTCTATGTTTGCTATAGATTCATGTAGAGCAGAGACTACACTTTTGCCTGTTTTCGCTCTGTTTTGAATATACCACTTCCATTTGATTATACTAGCCTCTTGGGCATGTCCAATTCTGTGAGAAGCTGGGGTACTCATTACCCAGGTCATAATTGGGATTCCAGGTCTTAATATCACTTCATGGCCCAGAGTCAGTTGTTCAGTCTCCACCAAAGCCCAATATGGAGCTAACAACTGCTTTTCAAAAGGTGTATACTGGACGCCAGATGAAAGGAGTTTCCTACACCAAAATCCCAAACGTACATTTCGGCTTTGTTGTTTTTGCCATAAGCTCCAGTTTGCATAATCATCTTGTACAGTCACTTGCAATTCCACTAGACCATTTTTGCATGGGCCACAAATCTAGGGCCAATTGTATGGCAGCCTTGGCTTCTTCAAAAGCTTTACTCTGCTCAAGTACCCAATCAAATTCATATTTCTTCCATGTGACTATATAAAAGTTTTAAAATCTGTCCCAAATGTGGAATGTGGTGCCTCCAGTATCCAAACAATCCTATGAACTTTTGGGCCTCCTTCTTATTGGTAGGGGTAGGAAAATCCTGAATCTTTTGTCAGGCTTGAGGAAGAATCTCCTGTAGCCACTTGTTCCATTGTATACCCAAAAATTTCACATTTTGAGCTTGTCCTTGAACCTTTGCAGGGTTAATTTCCCACCCTTTACTTTTCATATGCTCAATTAGAAGGGTCAAACTCCTTTCCACTTCTTTCGCATCTTTTCCCTGTATCATGATATCATCAATGTAGTAGGTAAGCTGTATACCAGGTAGCTTTAATTCACCCAACTGTTCAGCCACAATACTGTGACAAATAGTGGGACTATGTATGTACCCTTTTGGCAAGAGGGTGAAAGTATATTGTCTACCCTGCCAAGTGAAAGCGAATTGGTCTCATTGTTTAGGTTCTATTGGGATGGTGAAGAAGGCATTTGCCAAGTCAATAACTGCATACCAAGTCCCATCATATGTCTGGTACTTTCTATTAAAGTAATGGTATCTGGAACAGCAGCATACAAAGAAGGAGTCACCTTTTTCAACTGTCTATAATCCACAGTCATTCTCCTTGTCCCATCTGATTTTCTTACTGGCCAGACAGGATTATTCCATATTATGGTTGTAGGGACTCCTGCTTCAACATATTCCTTTATAGTCGTGGTAATTTCATCTTGCCCACCTGGCACACGATACTGTTTTAAAGTAATTACTTAAGAAGGTTCAGGTAAAGTGATTGGGTCCATTTTTAGTTTTCCCACTAAAACTGTATTAATTCCTATCTTCCTCACAGCAAATTGGTATCTCCCTTCAGGTAAATTCAGAGTCATGCCTCTCAATACATCTATTCCAATGATGTATTCAGGAATGGGTACAACAACCACAGTATATTCCTTCTTAGGTAACTGCCCAATTTTCATTGTTATTTTAACTTGTCTGGCTGATATTTCAGTGCCTCCTAGACCTGTGATGGTAATAGGAGTTCCATGTTTAAACTTATCAGGGTTTCCATAGATAAGTGTGGCCTCAGCCCCAGTATCAAGCAGTGCCCTAGTCACAGTAGTTGATCCATTCTTCCAATATATTGTTAAAGCAATATGGGGTCTGCAATCTCTTCTGCATTTTTCTTTTATCTGGGCTGGGGCTTGGCCTATCTCCTATTCCCCCTAAAGGTGGGGCAAACATGGATACAAAGATACAGATTCAGAAATACCTGCAGGGGTGGTTCCTGCTTCCCTGTTCATTCTAATGCTAAGTACTTTTTCTTGGTACAGCTTATGCAGCTCATCAGTTGGAATACCATCTATTCTTCTAAAGTCCACCCCTGCTCTTAATAGAGCAGTAAACAGTTCCCTTCTTGTTGGTCTATTTTTTCTCTGAATCCTCTGGCTGTTTACTCTTCTCTCTGGAGGCAATTTGTCTTTTTCCCATTCCCCTAAATCACTTAATTGTGAAATCTTATCCAGCACCTCTGAAAGAGGTTGCCCTATTTCTCCAATTAATAAAGTCAGAATTAGGTGCTTATTTGCAGGAGGAGCCGTCTTCACTACGATATTTCTATGAGGAACTCCTAGGGGGTATCATAATATGCATTTGCATCTCCAATCAGGATAGCAGTTTTCATTACCTCCTCCTTCAGCTTTCTCATACAGTCTCTAAGTGAGTACCAGGGTCTGTCTCCCCTAGGCCACATACATTCAGTAGGATATTGCTTTTTGCATCCTTCTGCAGCGAAAGCTAGCAGATTAGTTTTGTTATTTCCTCCTTGCATATGGTGATCCCTAAAAGCCTGGTGTACAAAAGAATTCTGACTGATAGTTATGAATTTTAAACAGTCCTCATTGTCCAGTGTTATTCCTCTGGTGCCTTCATCAGTGATTCTTACTATCCAAGACACTAAAGACTCCCCCATTCTTTGGGTGAATCTACTCAATATATCAGTGATCTCCTGTTGAGTGAAATCCTCAATTATCTCCCTGGACTCTGTTTTGCCTTGGTGGTTCTCCTGTCTTCTTCTTCGTATGGGGAGAACTTCTACATTAGAAGACTCCTCATCTAACCTTGCTCCATTCTCCTCACACACATTCTCCTCGAAGCTGTCAGGGCAATTCTTCCCAGCCTATACAAAAGCTGCATGCACATTCGTTCTGCTAGTTTTTTGCTTCCTTTTAGCTACATGAACAGTAGCTTGCTCCTGGACCACATGAGTCCCTCCAGTTTGCTCTTCTGAGAGCTGTGACACAGAAGAATCCTCAGGCAAACCAGCTGACTCCCTAGCCATCTTAGCTCTTTCCTCCAGCAGTTTATCTCTACTTTTACACATAAGGCGATAACTTGTTAGCAGCGCCCAGCCTCTCCTGCACACTCCTCCCAGTTCTTTGCCTGGTTCTATTGGTATTCCTTTCAAACACCTTTCCAAATCTCCAGTTTCTCACTCTTTTAGCCTTGGTTCCCAGTTTTCACAGGGCCCTGTGCTTTTAGCTCATTCTCTGGCTAGAGAGGCATAAGGCAAATCCTCCCATCCTGGAACAGCCATTTCTCCCTCTAAAGCCCCAGTGCTTCCAAATAGAGGCCTGACATTTTTTGATCCCATCCTCATCACCAAATGTATCAGCAATGCCATATTCACAATGCCTATGGAAATTACAGATATGCTGATATAATTATCCATCACAAAATATATCATGCTTGCCATATGGGGGAATAAGCTAGAAAATTTATTAAGATACCAAAGACTGAGTCCCAAAACCAGAAAGTGAAAGCCATCAGAGTAGTTATGACATTG